>NC_140374.1:2705000-2970000 GCF_054491055.1 Hypomesus nipponensis
TTTATCGATATAAACTTTAAATGAGCAATTTTGCCGTACATTCATACTGTTTGTGGCGATTTGGAAAGAGTTGACGGTTGGCTGCACTTCTAGAAGTCAGCCACCAGGTGGCGCTGTCGGTAAATGAATACCACATCACAACAGTCTTCCCAGGCTGAGTGAGGGTGGACACAGCCAGGCTAGTGAGCTACAAGCTGATTTTCATGAAACCAAGTGAATGATTAACACATGCAATGAAGAAAAACAGGGGAAAGGGATGGCCTGACTGTGTTGATCGTGGTTGTGAAATCAAGTGTGGTTACCAGAGGAGGCGAGAGGAGGATGATGACATGAGACACTTAGCAGGCCACTCAGCTCCCACTCTGAAATCTTTCAGGCTTTTCTGAGCCAACTAGCTACAGAGGGAAACCATATACAACCACACTGCATGGTGTCAAATAACTGAAAAAGGAGACAAATGACTTCCATCAAACAGTTTCTAAAATGCAATTTATCCGTCGGTGTATCTATCTGTAAAACTTTCGATCGCCTGGGTTTTGTATCCACATTCGCTTGTTATAATGTAACTATACAGAGGGAGAACACTTCATCTGCAGTACCCTACCAAATGGAGTCACAAACTGTCTTTTTTTCTCATCGGGCCCCTCATCATATCATGCCCCTGAGAAGATAGTCACAGGATGTGAGAGAGTGGAAACCAGTCTGTCTTCCTCTCAGTGTCTCTACCAATCCGCTCGGCCCGGCTGGGGGATTCTGGGAACTGTAGGCACAAGGGCAAGGGGTGGCCGGGAGGTGAGGCCAGGCCGGGGTGCGTTGGGTGCTCACCTACTCCGCCGGTAGGGGGTTGCAGGGGCGGAGCTAGGCGACCGCTGGGTGGAGTCTCGAGTGTGGACGAGCCGTCTGAACTCCAGGCTGAGAGCATGGGGGTCTATGAGGAAGGTCTGGGTGCCCAGGGACCAATCGGGGTGCCCCAGGGGGGGCAGGGTGGAGGTCTGGGGTGGTGGGTCTGGGGACGACCAGGGGGATGGGGACAGGGACAGGGAAGGGGGGAGCTCCAGGGAAGGAGAGCTGCTCAGAGTGGCGTGGTGGAAGGAATGGGGGGTGATGGTGATACCGGAGGGTCTGTGGACCATGGTGGGGCTGGGGGGGGCGGTGAGGGCCGCCCGGCGACTTACTTTGGGCGTGCTGGTCCTGATCCTGGGCACCTTGGCTCCGCGGCCGCGGTAGGTCAGCTCGTGGTCGAACTCCAGGTCCTCCAGGCGCTGGGTCAGGGCCAGCTTCTGCTGGATGGCCATGCGGAGGAGCGAGTTCAGGGTCTTCTTCTCGTCCTCTGCGGCCGCCAGCTGCCTCTGCATCTCATCCAGCTGGGTCACATACTCATCACACCTGGGGAGGAGGGGAGAGGAGTGGAGGAGGGAGAGATATGGGGGGGGGACACAGAGAGCAACAGGGAGAAAGGGAGAGAGAATGCGAGGGAGAGCGATAAGTATAGAGAGAGACAGGGGGAACATTTGAGTGGAGAGGTGAGGAGAACAACTTGACTCGAGGAGACGATAGAAAAGGTTTTCCATCTTTGCACACTTTCTTCCTGACACACTGCACGTCTTCTCCTCAGCAGCCAACAGCTAAGGTGCTGTGACTTCCCAGCATGCCGCTCACCGTGTGGCGAACATGGCGCGCAGCGAGGAGAAGGTGGCGGCGTCCTCCTTCAGGGCCTTCAGCTCGTTCCTCAGCTTCATCATGGTCTCCGTCACCATCGACTTCTCGTTCTCGTACTTGCTCTTCAGGTTAGCTAGCGCCACTTCCGCCGTCTGAGAGACAGGGTTTAGGGATTACATTTACATTTAGTCATTTATCTGACGTTCTTATCTTACAGTAAGTACAGGGACATTCCCCCGAGGCAAGTAGGGTGAAGTGCCTTGCCCAAGGACACAATGTCATTTGGCACAGTCGGGAATCGACTTCGGCAACCTTCAGATTACTAGTCCGACTCCCTAACCGCTCAGCCATCTGACTCCTGGATTTGGATTAGATTTGGGATTCTTGCCAGGACAGGATTTGTCCACATCCAGAGTCTGCATATCTCCTTACCTGCTTGTTAGCCTTGAGGACCAGCCTGAGGGTGGCGATCTGCTCCCTCTTGGTGCTGAGCAGGGACTTGAGCTTGAGGATCTCCTCCAGGCAGGCCTCCTTGTCCTTATCCAGCATGGGGGCCAGCTCCCTGGCCGCGGCCCGCTGCCGGGACAGCTGCAGGGAGCGGTCCACCGCCCGCTGGAGGTGCTTGATCTGGTCCCGGATGATGGCGTTCAGGTTGTAGATGTTCATGGGCTCCTTGCGGAGGTCCCCCCCAGCCTCGGGCACCGGGGAGGGGGAGGGAGAGATGCTGATGACCGGGGAGCCCATGGGGGTCCGGGTGGGGCTGCCCTGGGTGAGTCCCCCGGGGCCCGGGGACTCCCGCCCCCCTGCGGAAGCGTCCCCTCCCTGGGGGTCCCGGGAGGGGGAGTCCAGGGGGCTGCGCGGGGGTTCGAGGGACGCGGCGGCGGCGGCCAGGCGTCGGGCCAGGCGGGGGGAGAGGAGGGCGCGCGGGTCCTCTGGGCCCTTCAGGCTGCCGTTGCGGGTCACACGGCTCTGGCGGTAGTAGTCCAGCATGACGCGGTTGGGCGTCTCGTTGTTGCAGAGGCAGACGTGGTGGTAGAGCTGGGCCAGCTCCTCGCTGAAGGTCACCAGCTCGTCCTGCGCTGTGTTCAGCATGGCCTGCGTCTCCCCGGCCACGCCCGTCGCCGTCCGGAGCTCCGCCTCCAGGGACGCCAGCTTCTCATGGCCTTCGCGGGAGCTTCGCTCCAGGCGAATCACCTGCTCGTTCAGTGCCTGGACAGCGCTTAGCTCCTCCCCCTGGCCCTCCACGCACTGGTTGTACTTCTCCTTCAGGGCCTTTAGCTCCGCCTTCAAATCGATCACCTCGGTAACCGCCACCTTGTACTTACACTCCAGGATCTCGAACCCGTGGATGTCCATGTCCGCCACCTCGTTGTCGTCGCGGCGACCGGGGGGGGAGGGGCTGCCGTCGGGCTTCTCGCTCTCCTGCTCGTCGGCGTTCTTGTCGTCGCCGTGGCAGCGCCTCAGTCCGTTGACGTGCTGGGTGAGGCGGTGCATGCGCTCGTGCTGCTCCGACAGGGCGCCCTGCGTGTGCTGCAGCTGGGTCTGGGACTCCTGGAGGCTCAGCAGCAGCACTGCCTTCTCTCGCTCCACCTGCAGGACGGGAGGGCGCACTGCAGGTCAGGTCACAGAGGAGGAAGGGACCTTCACCCCCGACAGGGGATGAATCCCAACACCGAAGTTGGATTAACGGTCAGACCACACACCTACGTGAACAGGCTCACAAGTTATTTATCAGCAAAGAATACCATTTCTCAATGTATTCATTTAGCTGACGGTTTTATCCGAAGAGATGTACTGGGGAGATTTGAACTTGGGATCTCTCGATCTGCAGGCAAAAGCTCTAACCAATAAACAATTCCCGTCCCCCCATTGTATACGTCATGATCAGAAACAGAAAAGCAACACAAAAAACAGCTTTGTTATGTAGATTACTGCTGTATCGCAAGTTATTTACAATTAATTTATTTTCAGCTTGATCACAAGGGTGTTGAAAGAAATAGCTATGGAGTGTAATGTATCATGGCGTTGTTGTCACACATTAAGCACACCACTGCAAGTGTTCTCGTAATTGAACTGAAGTGCTGTTTAATAGCTTTCTGATTGTCCACCGTGGCAGTCAGAGAGCTCAGCCCCTCCAGGACGAACTGGCGCTGAGGCCGTGAAACTCCATCGATCCCCTTCTGGGGGACGCCCAGGCATACGAAACAAACACATTCATAAACTTGAGACTGAGTCGGCATATTAGTCAGAGAACCTCAAGATCATTTTTCAGCAGAACCTGCACTGCGAAAACCTTGTGTCCTCCTGTTGGTGGTATGTAATGAAATGTGCATATTTAGTCTCTGAGTCGGGGGAAGCACAGTATGTACTGTGTGTGTGTGTGTGGTTGTGTGTATGTGAGAATGTGTGTGTGGCTGTGTGTGTGTGTGTGTGTGTGTGTGGGGAGGACCTCAAATTTCACCAATTAGCACTGCACCACAGAACAGGGGAGCTGAGTGATGTGTCAGTGTGTTTTCTCACCCTGTGTTCACACCTGGAAACAAGACTCCACAGAAAGAGACACAGACAGGGGGGAGAGAGAGAGAGATGGGGGAGAGAGAGACAGGGGGGGAGAGAGAGAGACAGGGGGAGAGAGAGAGAGACAGGGGGAGAGAGAGAGAGACAGGGGGAGAGAGAGAGAGAGACAGGGAGAGAGAGAGACAGGGGGAGAGAGAGAGAGACAGGGGGAGAGAGAGAGAGACAGGGAGAGAGAGAGACAGGGGGGAGAGAGAGAGACAGGGGGAGAGAGAGAGAGACAGGGGGAGAGAGAGAGAGACAGGGGGAGAGAGAGAGAGACAGGGGGAGAGAGAGAGAGACAGGGAGAGAGAGAGACAGGGGGGGAGAGAGAGAGACAGGGGGAGAGAGAGAGAGACAGGGGGAGAGAGAGAGAGACAGGGGGAGAGAGAGAGACACGGGGGGGAGAGAGAGAGACAGGGGGAGAGAGAGAGACAGGGGGAGAGAGAGACAGGGGGGGAGAGAGAGACAGGGGGAGAGAGAGAGAGAGACAGGGGGAGAGAGAGAGACAGGGGGAGAGAGAGAGACAGGGGGAGAGAGAGAGAGATGGGGGGGAGAGAGAGACAGGGGGGAGAGAGAGAGACAGGGGGGGAGAGAGAGAGACAGGGGGAGAGAGAGAGAGATGGGGGGAGAGAGAGACGGGGGGAGAGAGAGAGAGACACGGGGGAGAGAGAGAGAAAGGTAAGGGAGAGAAGGATAAGGAGAGACTGAGAAAGCAAGAGAAAGAGGAGGAGAGAAAGGAAGAACGAGAGGGAGGGAGGGGGAAGAAGAGAGAGAGAAAGGAGAAGGAGAGAAGGAGAGAAAGGAAGAAAGAGAGAAAGGGAAGGAGAGAGACAGGAATAGAGGGGAAGAGAGAGAGGGACGGGGAGAGAGTGAGCCAGTAAAGAGAGGGATGGAGAGGAGGTTCCTCACAGTGCTTGAAGCCGACTGGTGTCTCTGATATTAGAGTACATAAAGTCCTCCAGTCAGGATCAGAACCCACCCCTGAAAGCAATTAAAAGCTGCTGATGTTTAACTAAAAACTAGATTAACCCAAGAGGGAACATCCATTTAAAATTAAATGACTAATGCATTTAGGAGCCACTAATGCAATCAGTCACTTTCTATCCTATTGCTTCAAAGCACAATAAAAATTCAATTCAAGTATGTGTTCTGTTGTATTGTATGTATTGTATGTGTTCTGTTGTTCTGATTATGTGTGTTTATAAAGTATTTGCACAACTCATTTATCACACTGTATGTGCACATTATGCACTGTATGTGAGCGTGTGTGAGTCTGTGAGTGTGTGATTGTGTGTGTGTGTGCCCCCAGCTGTGTCGTCTGTAACGATGCTATGTGTGTACTGTGAGTTCATACTTGTTCTCCCTGTGTGTGTGTGTGTTCTGTGTGTGTTCTTTCTGTGTGTGTGTGTGTTCTGTGTGTGTTCTCCCTGTGTGTGTGTGTGTTCTGTGTGTGTGTGTGTGTTCTTTCTGTGTGTGTGTGTTCTCCATACGAGCGCTTCTATTCCTGTCCACTTCCTGTCTCCATGCGGACAACCAATAGCTGCTCTGTCTGCTCTACTGTTCCTCCCTCTTGTTCTGCTCCCCCTCCCCTCCTCTCCTCTCCTCTCCTCCCCACCCCGTCTCTCTCTCCCCTCCCCTCCTTTCCCCTCCTCTCCTCTCCTCACCTATCCCCTCCTCTCCTCTCGAAAGGTGCTCGAAAGGTCCCCAGCTAAGCCTTGGTGACATGGTTGAATCGTGTCACTATTCAAAACCCACATAACAAACCCAGCAACGTCAGTTGGCTGTTATGGTGTATAAATGTGTGAAGGTGACCTTTCCTGTTGACCCTGCCTGGCTCTCCCCATGTCAGCACCTTGCCACCGGTGATATCCACAGGCTACAGTCACAACACATCAACCGTCATCTGAGAAAGCGCTGTCTTGATAAACTGGGTCAATCGCTCTTAAGCACATTCTGTCAAATGACTGGGGTGGTTCACTTGGTACACTGTAGCCCAACATCAGGACTCAAACGCTCCTCAAACGACGAAAATCTGATCCTTGATCACCTGCTGTACTTTTTACCTGCTGAACGTTGCTCTGGATAGACGTGTATCTGAGTCGTGTGATTGGCTGAGTGCAGCCAATCAAACCCCTCTCCCCCTCTCTCCCTCTCTCCCCTCCTCTCCTCTCCTTCCCCTATCTCCTCTCCTCCCTTACTCTACCTGGGTATACAATGGCGGCGAGGACAAGGAAGTCAATAGCAGCCTCTTAATGCCTCAGCCGAAGAAACCACTGATTGTGTTCCTCAGAGTAAGCGCTATCGATTCTCTCAGGGTGAAGGAGGATGCTCGTCAGACTGTAGGGAGTGAATGACTTCTGTTCAACAAGGACGTCAGCTTGGCAGCCGCCCTGTGATGCAGAACACTGTCACACTAATCAGTCTGCACGTCGTGTGCTGTGAGACTAGCGGGAGTCCATTCTCAGCCCGGGTGATTGTGAGGTTGTGTGGTCAGGGTTGGGCTGCATGTGAGGGGGCGTGTTTAGGGGTTGGCGGCTCAGACACTTTGGTCACGTGACTCGGCGTGTCTCTCTCATTCAGCATGGCCTCCATCTGATAGTTGTGTGAACCCCTCTCTTTCTCTAGGGACGAATTCACAAGTATCTTCGCTCTCAGGGAAAACGATCGGGAAGTTTGAAAGAATCATCCTAACCGCAGTTTGTGGAAGAAATATTATCTCGAGGACATTTAGTTTTTTCTAAAGAAGCAAGGATGTTCTTAAGAACTTTTTTGTGAAGTGAATACAACATTTTCAAAACTTTTTTTCCCTCAGTAACTAGACAGGAAGAAAATAACATTTATACAAATAAAAGTCTTCTCGAGAAGGTTATGTGAACCCCCCCCTCATCTAGTCTTTCCAGAACAGCAACATACCTGCAGCAGCTGTTGTTTGATCTTCTGCATCTCTGACAGGTTGAGCTCGCTGAAGAGATCAGACACTGGATTCAGACCCTCCCCCTTCCTGGAGGAGCGGAACTCCCCGTTCATCTTAGCCAATCCCGTGCCTCCGTGCAGGTGTCCATTACAGCGGTTGCTGTCCTCGCTGTTGCCATTGCCGAGGGGCCCTGCCGTCCCATTGGTCGGGGTGTCGTCGGGGAACTTGAGGCCGTCCAGAGCCAGGTGGGCTCCGGCGCCGTACACGCTGTCGCTCAGGCTGATGTGATTGGCCAGCTCCTTCCTCAGGCTGTTCTTCTGCTCGCGCTCGCTCTTCAGCGCGTCCAGGGCCTCCTCTAATTGGCTCTCAGAGATGTCCTTCAAACGTAGCGCGTCCTCCAGTTGGCTGTTCAGGAGAACCGTCTCCTCCTCCAGCACCTTGATCTCGTGCTTCAGCCCTTCGTACTCGACCTGGGAGTAAGGGAGGGGTGGGAGGAGGGAGGAGGGAGGGGAGGGGAGGGGAGGGGAGGGGAGGGGAGGGGAGGGGAGGGGAGGGGAGGGGAGGGGAGGAGGGAGGAGGGAGGAGGGAGGAGGGAGGAGGGAGGAGGGAGGAGGGAGGGGTGGGGTGGGAGGAGGGAGGAGGGAGGAGGGAGGAGGGAGGAGGGAGGAGGGAGGAGGGAGGAGGGAGGAGGGAGGAGTGGGGAGGAGGGAGGAGGGAGGAGGGAGGGGTGGGGTGGGAGGAGGGAGGAGGGAGGAGGGAGGAGGGAGGAGGGAGGAGGGAGGAGGGAGGAGGGAGGGGTGGGGTGGGAGGAGGGAGGAGGGAGGAGGGAGGAGGGAGGAGGGAGGAGGGAGGAGGGAGGAGGGAGGGGTGGAGAGGAGGGAGGAGGGAGGAGGGAGGAGGGAGGGGTGGGGTGGGAGAAGGGAGGAGGGAGGAGGGAGGAGGGAGGGAGGAGGGGTGGGGTGGGAGGAGGGAGGAGGCGTGTGGAGGAGGGAGGAGGGAGGAGGGAGGGGAGGATGGAGGAGGGAGGGGTGGGGTGGGAGGAGGGAGGAGGGTAGATGGGGGGCAGAGCAGCAGAGGTCAAGTCATGCTTCCTCACGTACAGTAGTATCCGCAGCAACAGCTGTACTGACCTGGTTCTGCTTGAGGGTGGACACCAGTTTCTGCAGGGTGATGTTCTCCTCCTCCAGCTCGGTGTAGTCCTGCAGCAGCCGCGTCTCCCTGAACTTGTACTCCCTGAGCTCCTCCCTCATCCTGGTCCTCTGCAGCTCCAGGGCCTCCGTGCTCTGGACGCACAGGGACACAACGCTCAGCACACACACAGCGGCTGTGGGGGGGTGTGGGTGTGTGTAGGTGCGTTCATGGGTGCGTGTGAGAGTGTGTACGTTAAGTGTGCATAGAGCGTGAGTGTGTACATTATGCGTGTGTAGATTGTGGGTGTGTGTGTGTGAGTGTGTGTGCAATAGTGTTAGTGTGAGATCATGCAATGTATTACACTCGTCTTTCCGCAAAATCATCACACATCATCACACACACACACACACCAAATCACACATCATCACACACACACCAAATCACACATCATCACACACACCAAATCACACACTCCCGTATCCCCTCTGAAGTTGGGAGGAGGAAGAGGCAGACTAGGAGAGACGGTATGAAACAAATTGCCTCCAGAAAGCCACGAGTCAGCACTCTGGTCCCCTGCAAGATCAAGTGTTCAGATCCGACCACAGCCTCATTCCCAGCCTGCCTGGTAACCCGAGCAAACTGGAGACTGACGATGTATAAAGGGTAAAAATCCTAGCGGTGACCACAAATGTCAAAAAACCATCGTCCTCAGCACTTCTGTGTGACTGTAAATGTCAACTTCCTCCACAGAAGCCAGGAGGAATACCTCTTCAACTGGGAGCCAATGAGATGATTCCTTTGCTGTGTTCCTAGAAGGAGGACAGGTCACCAGTTCCCTGTGGAGAGAAGGCGTCTGAGAACGTTCACTAATCCTCCAGAGTTTATGGCATGGTCTGTACAGGATGTGTGTACACGTGTATGTGTGTGTCTATGTATGTGTCTGTGTGTTAGTGTGTGCCTGTGTGTGTGTGTTAGTGTGTGTGTGTGTGTGTGTGTGTGTTAGTGTCTGTGTGTGTGTGTGTGTGTGTGGTTCTGTGTGTTGATGTCAAAGTTGTTTGTGTTTTTTGTCTCGTTGATGAGGCACAGCTGCGACAAACCCCGCCCCTCTGGGCCTGTCTCTTCAAACGAAAGCAACTCTCCTCTTCATTAACATGTGGCCTGCATGCAAACAAGGTCCCGCAGAGCCAATCGGAAGCTAATGAACGCATCATCAAAGGGCGACGTCCTTCTCTGATCCTCTCACTGAACACACAGGTGTCATTAGAAGGCCAAACAGCACACATCACTCTCTGAGTGATTTCAGAGCAAAGATCAAAAAGTCTTATTCATGAAGAGTGTTCCATAAAGGGAATATTACCGTAATAACAGAAGTCCTATAATGCTTGTGTCAATAGTTTCAAATCAAAAATCGAATTGGCCTCGTGTCATACTGTAATCCCTGAGGATTGCTCATCTGATTTACGGTACTATACAGAAGTTCATGTAAAGATACACTTTCTTTATTCTGTTCCGCTGCCAGTTTGAATGAATGACGTTGGAAGGTTTGGATTGGTCACAGGAACAGACAAAACACTGACCCATCATTCAGCTGGCTGGATTCCCTTCTGTCAACTACTGAATGAGAGCCTGCCCCCAGAGTGTGGGTCTGTGTGTGTGTGTACATGTGTGTGGGGTCTGTGTGTGTGTGTGTGTGAGTATGTGTGTGTGTGTACATGTGTGTGTGTGTGTGGGGTCTGTGTGTGTGTGTGTGTGAGTATGTGTGTGTGTGTACATGTGTGTGTGTGTGTGTGTGTGTGTGTGTGGTTGACCCCCTGCCCCACACATGTGCAGAGCTCAGTGCATTTCTCTCATCTCCAGCTTAGCTCCGGATCTGCCCTCCACAATGGGGTCGTGACCGTAGAGACTGACCCCTGCCTGACCTCCTGTCTGCTGACACACGCTCACACACACACACACACACACACACCACAACACACACACACACACACCACAACACACACCATACTCTCACACAGATACTCACACACAACACAACACACACAATCACAAACACATGCCAAAACTCACACACACATACCCCACACACACACATACCCCACACACACACATACCCCACACACACACATACCCCACACACACACATACCCCACACACACATATACCCCACTCACACACACCCACGTCTCCCCCTGACCTCTCGTAGCTCCTGCGTGAGGGCTGCTAGGCGTTCGTTCTCCGCCTGGCTGTTGGACGCCACGGAGCGGCTGACCTTCACCTCGGTCTGCAGCTCCAGCAGGCGGCCCATGTAGTACGCCTCCTTGGAGGCCGACTCCTGCAGCAGGCTCTCCTCGTTGGTCTCCCCGTCCTCCGCTACCTTACGCTGGGCTGAGTAGGCCTGGCCGAACGCCTGGGGGCGCGGGGAGAGGGGAGGGGAGGAGAGAGGACGAGAGAGGAGAGGAGGACAGATGAGGTGTACAGTCATCAGAGGAGGAGGGGCAGAGGGAGGAGGGGGGTGGGAGGAGAAAGGACAGGAGGAGAGAGGAGGAGAGAGGAGGAGAGAGGAGGAGAGAGGAGGGGAGGACAGATGATGGGTGTGAGAGGGTGGAGGTGTACAGTCATCAAAGGAGCAGGGGCAGAAGGAGGAGGGGGGTGAGAGGAGAAAGGAGAGGAGGAGAGAGGAGGAGAGGAGGAGGAGAGGAGGAGGAGAGAGGAGGAGAGAAGAGGAGAGAAGAGGAGAGAGAAGGAGGGGAGGAGGAGAGGAGGAGGACAGAGGAGGAGGATGAGGTGTACAGTCATCAGAGGGGGAGGGGCAGAGGGAGGAGGGGGGTGGGAGGAGAAAGGAGAGGAGGAGAGAGGAGGAGAGAGGAGGAGAGAGGAGGAGATGAGGAGGAGAGAGGACAGTGTTTCCTTCATTTGTACTTTGATATTTCAGGAGCAAAGGAAGGCCAGTAGAACATACGATCATAACCAGGGTTGTTTCATTTGATACTGTACAAGCCCTCCCATCCCATCAACCCCTCCCAGGGTAGCATCCCCCCACCCCCCCACCCACACCCACCCCCCCTAAGGGGAGTTGGGATGATATTTCAGCCTGGATCAATAGACATTGACTGCTGTGGTTCCTTCAATCAGCCTTGCTGTCCCCTGTCAGAGCCAGTCATCTATGGCCCGGCTGAGACCACTGCCAGGAGTCTGGTAAACACAAGCTGAAATACATGAATGAATGAATGAATGTATTTATCTATGAATGTGTTATTGTATGAATGAATTCATGAATGTGTTATTGAATGAATGAATTCATGAATGAATAAAGATTATTTACAAAAGACGATGGGTCTATGTCACCATCTTCACATCCTTTTATAATCCTCTATTTACACATCTAGATACACCAGGCCTCCGAGGGAAAATCATTCTCACCATGGCATCATGTTTCACTGTGGCTTCAAAACAAGTTCTACATGTTAGATAAAGAAGTCCATCACAGCAATGATGCCTCCTCTATACAGCAGGCACTCCATGAGCATCCACAGAGACCCTGTATATCCTGTACCTGGTCTAATGTACACATCCATCAACTGTGATGGTCTGAACACTGACACACACACACACACACAGTTGTCATCGCTCTCCATGGGCCAATAAATACTGCACACCTTACCACTTAACTGATCCTCTCTCTCTCACACACACATCTACACACACACATACACACAGACACACACTCCCAACAGACACAAACACAACTGCAGGTTCTTTAATCATTCGGTTTCTAATGAACAATTTGGTAGCCTCAAATCAAATCAAACGATAGCCCTTTTTGCAAGCCAACGTCACAAAGTGCTTCACATACGCCCACAGGACTGCACCTCAAGCATCCTGAACCACAGAACACAGAAAAACTCCAAGGACAGTCGTTTTACTTCCACCGAATTCTAGAGACGTGAATTATTAATCAGACACACACCCCTGTTATCTGGGATGATACCGAACTCCGTCTCTCTATCTGGCCCATCTAGAAACATTCCCCTGGCCTCTCTCCCATTTGTGTCAGTCTCACCGTCACAGGAAGTGTGGAGTAAGCAGGAAGCAGGAAGCAGGAAGCAGGAAGCAGGAAGCAGGAAGCAGGAAGCAGGACGGAGGGCCATTTATCACCGTTACACTCTGTTCCCCTTCATGTCCCATCTTGCAGCAACACAGGAATGGAGCTGTGATGGTGCAGCCTGGCTTCCAGCCCCATTTAGCCCCGCCCACAACACAAATGTAGTCGGGAAGTTGGGTCTGGAGGGGCTCGTATTGGGGACAAACTATATAAAACCAGGATCTGGGCGGACCAATGAAACTGCCAGGGCGGGCTTTATACGATGATGGACAGATGATCAACAGTAACGTAATCAACAACGTCACGAAAGAGACGCTTGGGTTGAATTCGTTTTCAACAAACAACATATTACGTTGCTCTGATTGGTTGTTGGTCTGTCCAATTGAGCGAAGAGGCATTTGTTTTACGAGTTTGGTTGAAACACGCCCCATAGTCACAACCCAACGGAGAGTTATCAGACTCATATTCTAACTAGAATTATGAGTATGACAACGTCAGGCTAGTAATGGTGTGGTGTCCTGTGGAACTGTGCTCGGGAGTCTGTCAGGGGATTAGCAGCCAGAGAGAGAGACCAGGAGGCACTGGGGTTGCCTGGCTGTCGTGTTCGCTGGAACCTCATGTGGGGTGAATGTGAGGCAGGGCGGTGGGGGGTGGAGCACGTGTTAGATTAGGGTTAGAATGACATTGAGGGCTAAGGGTTAGGATTACATTAGGGTTAGAATTAGTGTCAGGATTCAAATGATATTAAAGAACACAGATTTGAATGGGAGTGAATTGTTGGGCCTCACTAGGACTGTAAAACCAACCTGTGAGTTTGTTTTTTGAAGGGTGATTGAGATAAGCTAGTTGAACAGCTGGACATACGCCCCCATCCCACCCCAAACAAACACCTCCTTCTCACCCTCTCCTTCTCATCTCCATCTCTATGGAAACGGTGGCTCCCACCATGGGTGGTGCTGAACAGTTTTTTTTTGAAGGAAGGTGATTTTTCACATCTCTCTGTAGACATGCCTCACCATTCCTTCCTCACCCCATGCCTCTTTCACACACCATCTATTTCAACCTCCATCCCTCCACCCCCTCTCGCTCTCTCCCTCCCTCCTCTCTCTCCATCTATCTCCTCGCTTTATTCATGCATTAACACCAACAGTGCTTAAACACACAGATACAGGATGTTTAAATGTCTGCAAAATACACAGTTTAAATACACTCTCCATCTGTGTATATCCCTCTCATTTTCTCTCTACCCTTACAGTACCTTGCGCTTTCCCTCCCTCCCTCCCTCCCTCCCTCCCTCCCTCCCTCCCTCCCTCCCTCCCTCCCTCCCTCCCTCCCTCCCTCCCTCCCTCCCTCCCTCCCTCCCTCCCTCCCTCCCTCCCTCCCTCCCTCCCTCCCTCCATTCATTATCGTCTCCCCCTTGAAAAGAGGCCACCCTCTGGAACAAAAGCTGTGATTCATTCACAGTTCAGCCTTGATCAACTACGTCTGCTTCTCCAAATAAGGGTCTGTCAATATCCTCAAGACCCCCTCAGCAGGGCTCCGCTGCAGGGCCCTCCACGGTGCAGCTGGACCCAGGGAACAGGAGCCGTGGCTGGGCAGCAGTCCGCTGTGCGGCCCCCTACCTCCCAGAGCTGAGCCGGGCCTGCAGCCCCCAGGGCAGTGACCGGGGATTCAGCACAGCTCATCCATGGAGACAGGAGGGACAGATGGTTCCTCTATATCAGACCCCCTTCACAGGAAAAGGCGTCCTACCAAACGCCTGTTTCATCCATCTGCTTCCTGTTATTCAGAGCAGACATTGCACTGTGACACTGCTTGCAGACACACACACACATTTGAAGCAGAGAAAACAACCAGTTTTGCGGCAACTTCCTCCTCTATGTTGCTGCGCTTAAAATAACATCTGTACAGCAGTGTCTGTTTACTAGCACGCATGCACGCACAAACAAACACACGCGCGCACACCCCCACACACACACACACACACGCACACACACTCACACACACACCACCCCATCAAGACAGTCAGTCCCTGAATAAAGCTACAACACCCTGAAGCCTTAAATAAAAGGCATGCCACATCAAAGAAGTTGGTGGATTGTGACATTGTTTAAAGTTGAATATCATGTCCCAGGGCAGAGCCTAACAAGGCGGTAATGACCGTCCCCCTGTGCGTTGCCCCTCACTGACACTCTCCAGCAGGGACCTGGGCCTGGCTCTTCACTGTTAGCAGCTAGCAGGACTAGAGGCTGCTGCTGCTGCTGAAGAGCTAAAGGACGAAGGGTTAAGGTATTTTAGTTTGATAGATGAATGATGGTTTGCAGACAACGTTGTTTCGCACGGCCGCTAGCATCTTGCACTGCTCCTAACTTAACGTTAGCCGCCGTCACGTTTTACATTTGGCCGTGTCAGTTTTTTGTCAGAGTTTTCTTTTTTTTCTATTTTGGCCTTTTCAGCGCCGCCTTTGCACTTTCTGTTATCTATTTTATCTGTGAGTTTTTTTTAATTTTGAGCAAGGTGCCGCTGTCGGGGGCGGGCCAGGGAGTCAAGATAGTCACGTCATCATTATATTCTGAGAGTGAGGCTGCCAGAAAAGACTAAATAAAATGAAAGGGGCTGTTGTGAGCGCAGGCAGCCTAGGGACGGCATCCATATTTCAACCCAGTGCCATGACAACACCGGCCCTCGCGGCCAAAATAACAGACCGGCCCACCGGGACGTCTCCCGGTGCTCCCGATTGGCCGATCCGGGCCTGCTCTCCATTATGGATTCAACCCTCAGGCTACTGGCTTCTCTGTCAGTCCCCCACACACACAATAGACACCCTCCCAATCATATTCACCCCCAGGGGGAGAACCTGAGCCCATCCCTAACTCAACCCCACCCCATGCCCCCCCACCCCACCCCATGCCCCCCCACCCCACCCCATGCCCCCCCACCATGCCCCATGCCCCCCCTCCCACTAACTGGCCCTGAGAGGATGAGGGGAGCATGCAGAATGCAGCCCTGGAGCTAGGTAACCTGGACGCAGCCTTGTGTGTGTGTGTGTGTGTGTGTGTCAGGCATTGGTCCAAAGAGTAAGAGATGCTGCAGGCTATTTTATACCCAGAGGACCACAGGCCGCCAGGAGGAACAGAGAGGATGATGGGGGGGTGAGGAGTGGAGAGGAACAGAGAGTAAGGGAGAGGAGGAGAGGAGAGGAGAGGAGGATAGGAGAGCAGGGGAGGAGAGGGGAGGAGGGGAGAAGAGGAAAGGAAGAGAAAAGAAGAGTAGGGGAGGAGAGTAGAGGAGAACGAAGGGGAGAGGAGGAGAGTAGAGGAGGAGAAAGGAGAGCAGAGGAGAAGAGTAGAGGTGAGAGGTGAGGAGGAGAGAGGAGAAGAGAGGTGAGGAGAGAGGAGAGGAGGAGAGGAAGAGAAGAGGAGAGAGGTGAGGAGAAGAGAGGAGAAGAGAGGTGAGGAGAGAGGAGACAGAGAGATAAAAGTACAGGACAGGAAGTTACACAGGAAGTGATACAAACTTTTCCAGACAGGTGATTCATCATGCAGCTTCCCTGTCTGGAGAGAGGTTCTGTGGGCGTGCTGTGGGCCCGACTCACGCAGTAAAACCCAAGGCCTGTCTGCAGAGAAGCTCATCATCAGACTGGAGGATTGACAAATGGGGTGTCTTTGATTTACTCCTCCCGAGACTGTTTCATGTGTTTACTGTAATCATCCTGGGTCCAGACTACATCGTATCAAGTGCACCCCAAATACTTTGCGTTTGACTCATCTCCAAACCACATTGTGACAGGTAAGCAGTATAGGCCAAGACCATTTAATCTAAGGCTTGTTTTAACACTATCATGGCCATGGGGGGGGGGGGGGGGGGGCAGCGTTGAAGTGGCTCTGCTTGGTGTCAAGGCCAGGGTCAGGTGAGAGGTCACTGCAGGAGAAGGACAGGAGGAGACAAGACTCTAAATAACAAGGTCCTGGTCGTTGAGATGATTAAAGGGAAAAGTTGTCTGCTTCTTTGAGTTACTCCCCAGGGTCCTTTGAGACAGCTAATCAATAGATGATTGGGGGAATTAATTTCTCTGGTGGTCTGTAAATGGATCCTATCTGTAATCATAATAATCTGTTAGGTGAGGTATTTGCAGGACTGTAGAACTCTGTTGTAATGAAGAAATATGTACTCGTCAGCGAAACTTGCTTGTTTCACAAACGCATAGCCCATCTCGTTCACCCAACTCAAGGTATAAAAGTCCATAATTTGCATAAAGTGGATTAAGAATTTATAAAACAAAAGTTTTAAGTAAATGTTTTACATAAAACATATGCAGTATAGTTTATGGTTCTACATTCTCAATACATGAACACAGTTTGGGTCTTTTGACAGTGGCCAGATGAGCAAACATATCCTGGATAAACCCCATTCACTGTGTCCACTGCTCTGTCCACTGCTCTGTCTAACCCTAACCCCTTCACTGTGTGTTACATAACATCTCATACCACAACCCTCCGCATCATGTTTAGTAAAAACACCCGCAACCTCTCATTCAGGCCCAGGTCCAGCAAGCTGCTCTGTCCACTACTCTGTCTACTGCCCTGTCCACTGCCCTGTCCCCTACTCTGTCCACTGCTCTGTCCACTGCTCTGTCCCCTACTCTGTCCACTGCCCTGTCCACTGCTCTGTCTACTGCTCTGTCCACTACTCTGTCCACTGCTCTGTCCCCTACTCTGTCCACTGCTCTGTCCACTGCTCTGTCCACTGCTCTGTCTACTGCTCTGTCCCCTACTCTGTCCACTACTCTGTCCACTGCTCTGTCCACTGCTCTGTCTACTGCTCTGTCCACTGCTCTGTCCCCTACTCTGTCCACTGCTCTGCCCACTGCTCTGCCCACTGCTCTGTCCCCTACTCTGTCCACTGCTCTGCCCACTGCTCTGCCCACTGCTCTGTCCCCTACTCTGTCCACTGCTCTGTCCCCTACTCTGTCCACTGCTCTGCCCACTGCTCTGCCCACTGCTCTGTCCCCTACTCTGTCCACTGCTCTGTCCACTGCTCTGTCTACTGCTCTGCCCACTGCTCTGTCCCCTACTCTGTCCACTGCTCTGCCCACTGCTCTGCCCACTGCTCTGTCCACTGCTCTGTCTACTGCTCTGTCCACTGCTCTGTCCCCTACTCTGTCCACTGCCCTGTCCCCTACTCTGTCCACTGCTCTGCCCACTGCTCTGCCCACTGCTCTGTCCGTGGCGTGCTGGGCCCAGAGGTCAGCCAAGCCAAAGCCCTGCATTTGGCTCCACTTGTAGAAATGATTGAATTTGGCTCCAGTCTGCTCATCTCTACCCTCATAAGAGAAACGTCTGGAACACTTCCCACAATGCCAATCACCTATTTGATGGCGTGTTCCGCCTCGACGTTCCCGCTAGACACGGGTAGAGAGTGGGAGCTGGTCAGGGGGCTGGGGGTGATGATGTAACAATGTGCCTCACTGCTCGCCTCGCAGAAGATGACTTCTAATATGTCCCGCTCTCTCTTCCCTTCCTTTCTCCCCACCCTCCTCTCCTAGTCTCCTCTCCCCTCCTATCCTGTCTCCTTTTTGCCTTTTCTTCTTCTCTTCTTTCCTCCTCTCATCCTCTCTCCTCTCCCCCCCCCCCTCCCTCCCTCTCTTCTCTCTCCTCCTCTAAGCAGAGAACATATGCTCAACAGTGTCTCGTCACAGGCAGATTGTTTCCTCAGTGTGAAGCCATGCTCAACTCTCGTCCTGACCAGCCAGTGAGCAGATGGGACTGCCTCTTATGTAACCCCTGTTTGTCTCTCCCTGTTTATGTCTCCCTGTTGGTCTCTCTCCGTGTTTGTCCCAGTGTGATGCTATGTCTTCTGCGGCCATCCGTTCTTGATTCAAGATTGGGTGGAGAGAGGCGTGGGCGGTGTTTTGTTTTGTTTACGCTGAGTAACAGCTAGCAGCACTGTGGACTGCTGTGGCATCATTGTTAACTGGAACATTCATGTGAATAAAGCATATGGAACGGAACTGCACTGAACTGAGATTGAGAGAGAGAGAGAGAGAGAGAGAGAGAGAGAGAGAGAGAGAGAGAGAGAGAGAGAGAGAGAGAGAGAGAGAGAGAGAGAGAGATGAGACTGATAAGACAAGACCTGATCTGATCTCAACAAAAGACACATGGCTTCTACCTCAGGAAATGCCAATACCCACACACACACACACACACGCACACGCACACGCACACACATACACACACACTAGTACACTCACTCCCAGGCACCCACTAGTGCACAAAATACACACACTACTGTTGGTGCCACTGCACAGTTTGCCAACCTGGAAATAAAGGGGCCTGGAGAAAATGTGTGGAAAGGGGGATGGGAGAGAGGGAGGAGAGGAGACTTTGACTTTAAAGATACTTTTATTGACAAAACTGCCAGCTAACCAACAAAGAGAAGAGGGGAGAGGAGAGGAGGAGAGGAGGAGAGAAGAGAAGAGGAGAAGAGGAGAAGAGGAGAAGAGGAGAGGAGGACGAGGACAGAGGAGAAGAAAGGAGATGAGAGGAGAGGAGAGGAGAGGAGAGGAGAAGAGAGGAGAGGAGAGGAGAGGAGAGGAGGAGAGGAGAGGAGAGGAGAGAAGAAAAGAGAGGAGAGGAGAGGAGGACGAGGACAGAGGAGAAGAAAGGAGATGAGAGGAGAGGTGAGGAGAAGAGGAGAGGTCTGAATGCATGTTGCCCTGTTAGTCCTATCTGCCTGTGGCCTGACTCATAAGTCTGGCTCGCCCAACATCCTGGAATCTCTCCATCAACTCAGAGCCAGTCACTGTCACACAGAAAGAAGGTGAAAGAGGGAGAGAGAGGGAGAGAGAGGGAGAGGGAGGGAGAGAGAGGGAGAGAGAGTGGGGAGAGAGGGAGAGAGAGAGAGAGAGAGAGAGAGAGAGTGGGGGATTGAGAGAGATAAAGGGAAGGGAGAGAGAGAGGAATAGAGGGGGACAGAGAGAGAGAAAGGGAAGGGAGAGAGAGAGGAATAGAGGGGGACAGAGAGAGAGAAAGGGAAGGGAGAGAGAGAGGAATAGAGGGGGACAGAGAGAGAGAAAGGGAAGGGAGAGAGAGAGGAATAGAGGGGGACAGAGAGAGAGAAATAGGGATGAAGGGAGTTGGAGCGACAAAAGTCCAGGAGCTAAAACGATCCCTGGCTCTGCTATTCTCCTGTGTCCTACAGCCAAGGTCAGGTGCTGGTATTGTTTTATTTTCATTCTGTTGTCATGGTTCCTTTCTGCAAACCCATCTCTCTCTTCCTCCCTGCACCTACGGATACCCCAGAGGCACAGTCAAGGCTCGAAAGTCTACAGTCAGCCTTCTCTTATTAGCCGTTAGTGTCGAAAGAGAGAGAAGTGAGAGAGAGAGGAAGAGAGGAAGAGAGAGAGACAGTTTAGTTCTCAGGTGGTCAGGCAGGCTGGTTGGCTAACAGTGTCATCTCCAGCAGGCTCATAGACAGTCACAGCTAATGGCTGTGTCGCATACCAGACACTGAGAGAGAGAGAGAGAGAGAGAGAGAGAGAGAGAGAGAGAGAGAGAGAGAGAGAGAGAGAGAGAGAGAGAGAGAGAGAGACATAGATAGAGAGAGAGGAGAGAGACATAGATAGAGAGAGAGGGGAGACAGACAGACACAGACTCCACTGTCTACTGTGCCCACATGCTCTTTCTTCTCTGGAGCACTGGGTCAACACTGAGGATTAACTCCCACCACACTAACACACATTCCCTGGGAGACAGACCCTGTTCTGGATGCAGTGAACTGCATCCAGCTCTGTTCCAATCCCTCCTCTCCTGAAATTTCACTCACACAAACTCCCATATAACCCAGTCAGTAATCTCCCATTAGACCTGGGCGTCCACCCACCAGTGATGGTGATTGGGGTTAATGAAACAGGCCGGCTGGCTGTGGAGAACAGTCATGCAGATGAGAGAGAGAACATGACAGACCTTCTGACCTGATTCTACAGCACAGGGACTGACACACTTGGGTGGGGGGGGGGGAGTAGGGGGGGCCGAATGAAGGGATGGAGAGGGAAGGGAATGAGAGGCACAGATGAGGGAGACGGGGGAGAGAGGGATGGAAGGATGGGGGGATGACGTGTAGTTGTTGGTTAGAGGGATGGATAAAAGGCCAGAAGAAAGTCTTTTACCCAGAGGAGGAGAGGGGGAGAGGAGGAGTGCTTCTCAAGGTTGCTAGATGAATTTAATGACCTCAGGGAGGAGGGAGGGAAGGAATGTGATGGACGAAGGGATGCACAGGGTCTTAGTCTGCCGGGAAACAGACAGACAACACTGTTTTGTTGTTTTAACAAGCTCGTTTTTTGTTATTTTGAGATATCCCCTTGAACTAAGATGGGTATTTGTGATGTATTTGGTTTTCTTGATTTTTTCTTTGATTTTTTTTCACTTATTGCACAGAGGATCATATATCTGTTCAGGAAAACGTATCTCAGTCAACAGGGGTGAACTCGGTTCCTTATGCAACAGCCATAACCGTCCTAGAAGGACTCAGTGAGGGAGTCCGAGTGCTGTAATAAACCTTTTCTTGTGAGAGAGAGCACTTATTTTTGCAGTGCTCTCTGAATGTGCCAAACACACACACACACACACTCTAACACACACACACACACATACACACAGACAAAGTGGGACAGTGATCAATACGGCCGCCTGCAGGCATGAAAGTCTTGTCTCTCCAGAATCACTCCACTGCAGTAGAAGAAGCTCTGTAAAAACAACTTTCCCCAGATGAATCTTCCAGAGGCATAACAGGACTAATGAGCGGGACCTTGACTCACTCATGCGAGAGTCACAGGAGGAGACAGACGAGGACAGAGAAGATCACCAGACACAGAGAACAAGACACAATGTGGACTGTCTAAGGGGGCTTCATTGACGTAATGTTAAAAACGGCATTGTATCGTAAACAGGTATTGTGCCATTCAGTAATAGTGTTGTGACACTCTTCTCTCCTCATCTCTCCTCTCTCCAAATACTCTTTTCTTTATCTCTCTATCTCCTCTGCTCTCCTTCTCCTCTCCTCTCGTCTCGTCTCTCCATCTCGTCTCCTTCCTGAGTGAGTCATCACTGTCACAACGACACGAGACAAAACAAAGAAGTTCTCTGGAGCAAGACGGGGCAGTGTAGCTCCCCCCCACTCCCTCCCTCCCCCCCGCCCCCCTTCTCCTCGTCCTTCACAATCACAACATCCCTCCCCCCCGACTCCCCTCCACCTGCACCCCTCCTCCTCTTTTTATTCAATCAAAACATCCCTCCCTCCCACATACACACAGAACCCCCATAACCACCCTCTCAGCCTGCCAGACAGCCCGCCCAGCCCGCCGCCACATCCACACGCAGCAGGTCAGACCCGGGACCAGACGACCACCCATCTGTATGCTCCTCATCCCGTCTCCTCTGGGTTTACTGCTGGAGGGGTCACGGAGGTCAACATCTACACAGGCACGAGCCCGCGGCTCGGTGCACAACACAACTAGCGCCCTGCATTCCCTAACACCCAAATACGTTTGCTATTCTCATGATGTGATTGAATCTTGAAACAGGTCGGTGCTTAGGCAGAAGCTACGACCGTCCACAAAGCCTCTAAGCCATCACTGGTCAGCAACCACACCTTCAGTGTCTGAACAAAACACACCTTGTATTTACTGTAAGTGCAAAGCAAAGCCAGCTTCATGTATCTACAGTGTGGTAACGAAAGTGTCCATTCCGTATGTGGTGAGGCCAGTCACTGAGTGGAGTATGCAGCAGTGTCGGGCGGAGCAGCAAGTCTCCTCTGAGGTTCCAGTCCCTCTCAGCGTGTGGTTATGCACTGCTGGCTTTCACTTACCAGAAGCTCTGATCCACTTTGAGGAAATCACGTTAAAGCCAGTCTGTTTGGTTTCGCTGGCGCATGTCGCCCCCCCCCCCACCCCCCCCCCCCCAGACTGCATGCTAAGCGCCAGCCAACACAAAGCATTTCAGCGATAATATGCTTTTACATCATGCAAGCAGAAATCAATACCTTTTCCTCCTCCTTCTTCTCCGCCATCACTCCAGGGGCTATCCCAGGGGGGCACTGAGGGGGAGGGGGGGGGGAGACGGGGGGGAGAGAGCAGTAGCTGCAGGAGGGATGAGAGACACGCTTAGACAGGGGTGGGGGAGGGTGGGGGAGGGTGGGTGGGGGGCGGGCTCATAAAGTATGGATTCTACACCCCCTTTCCTCCCAGGACAACCCCCCCTGCTGACGTCAGGAAGAAGGAGAGGAGCAGGAGGAGAATGGAAGAGAGGGGAAGAGGGAGGCAGTAAAGCCTGTCATCCTGTCTTCCCCCTGTTTGCTGCCCTCCTTCTCTCCCTCTCTCTGTCTTCTCACTGCAGTACCAAGGCAGTGCAGGGAGATTTACAGCCAGCCAGATGTCTTCTGGTCTATAGGGAGGACCTGTAGGACACACGCTGACCTCCCAAACACACCTTCCCTCAACGCAGGACCACTCAGGGAAGATTAGCACAGCAAAAGCTGGGTTGGTTATACATCCACTTGGATTGTCTCTTTTTGTGCTCTTTCATTGCCTTTTTCCAATTCCTCCCTTTGTCTCCATCTGCCACGGATTTGTTGTATCAAGACCTGATCCTATTCAAACTGTCCTTTTTCTGACAACGCAAGGACTGTTTCTCTGGCTTCTTGTCCAGTAACATTATCGTATTATTACGTAACAACTGGACAAAAAAAAGAAAGTTCTCTCCAACTCTGAACTCATTCGGCTCCGTTAGTCATCTGTTCTGGTGGCCCGCCTCAGATAAAACCTTTCCGTGTGTTGAATGACGGAACGGTAATGCCGGAAATCATCCCGTCCAGGCTGCCGTGAATGCCTTGTTGCCTCCCTGATGGAGCAGTCAGTCATTACCTACAAGATCTTGGCAGGGCTCCTGATAAACGTTTCTTAACAGAGTCCTGATCCATGTTCTGCTCCAATAAGTGGTGCCACCCTAAGAGACGTCATGTGACCCCTACAGGAGCTCCAGAGACAGGGGTAACCAGGGGTAACGAGGCAGGGCTTTCTGGGGGACGGAGACTCCCCGGAACACGGCGGAGGATGCGGAACAAGGGTCGAACAGGAGGCGGGGGACGACAGATAAAAAGCTTCCTGCTCTTAGGGCAACAAACACATTAGTGCCTGCTGTGTCCCTGCGGGCCTGCTGTGACGTAACAGACTCAGAGGAAGCAGAACTCTTTTGAGAGCAGAAGGAGCAGAACTCTTTTAACTATTGTGACTTTGTGGTAACAACCCAGAAAGAAGCATTTGGTTGATCTAAAAGAGCTTAAAAAGAAGTGACATTTCAGGTTTCCCCAACTGTAAAATTCTGCCACCGGATTTACTTGAAAACATAAAATCAAAGGTCATCAGGTCTTATAACGTCATTTGAGTCAGTGTTTGATTGACTTTACCGTTTTATGAAAGTGTGGCAGTTCAGGTAGCTGGTAGGACGTCCCTACTGAGTCACACGTTGTCCAGTTCAACAGAGGAATGCATGCGAGTCTAGCTTAGCTGTGGAATGCAGCCGAAGCATTCTGTGTGTGTGTGTGTGTGTGTGTGTAGGACGTGTGTGTGTGTGTGTGTGTAGGACGTGTGTGTGTGTGTGTGTGTAGGACGTGTGTGTGTGTGTGTGTGTAGGACGTGTGTGTGTGTGTGTGTGTAGGACGTGCGTGTGTGTGTGTGTGTGTGTGTAGGACGTGCGTGTGTGTGTGTGTGTAGGACGTGTGTGTGTGTGTGTAGGACGTGCGTGTGTGTGTGTGTGTAGGACGTGTGTGTGTGTGTGTAGGACGTGTGTGTGTGTGTGTGTGTGTGTGTGTAGGACGTGCGTGTGTGTGTGTGTGTGTAGGACGTGTGTGTGTGTGTGTGTGTGTGTGTAGGACGTGCGTGTGTGTGTGTGTGTGTAGGACGTGTGTGTGTGTGTGCAAGGTGACAAGGCCAGGGAGGCCTGGTCCCTGTGTGTGTGACCTACTCCCCCATGTCAGAACGACAGCCAGGCTTGTGCCCCCTCCGCCCTGCTGCCCCCTCCGCCCTGCTGCCCCCTCCGCCCTGCTGCCCCCTCTGCCCTGCTGCCCCTCTGCCCTGCTGCCCCCTCCGCCCTGCTGCCCCCTCCGCCCTGCTGCCCCCTCTGCCCTGCTGCCTTTCTGCCCTGCTGCCCCCTCCGCCCTGCTGCCCCCTCCGCCCTGCTGCCCCTCTGCCCTGCTGCCCCCCCGCCCTGCGGCCCCCCCGCCCTGCGGCCCCCTCCGCCCTGCGGCCCCCCCGCCCTGCGGCCCCCCCGCCCTGCGGCCCCCCCGCCCTGCGGCCCCCCCGCCCTGCGGCCCCTCCGCCCTGCGGGCCCTCCACCCTGGAGGCAGTGCCTACTCAGCAACCAACCTCCGGTCGCAGCCCCCGCCAGCACACACTCCCTCCAGGGTCGAGCAGCGACAGGGTCGAGCAGCGACAGGGTCGAGCAGCGACAGGGTCGAGCAGCGACAGGGTCGAGCAGCGACAGGGTCGAGCAGCGACAGGGTCGAGCAGTGACAGGGTCCATGTCGAACAAACAACAAGCTCACGTTCCACATCTCACGCATGAAAGCTGTGTTGTTTTTTTTGTTGCATTCAATCAACACAGCAGAAATAGGAACACCGCCCATTCTACATCCCAAGATGAGCGACAAAGACGTGGTCGATTGGTTGATGCTTCCTGTATGAGGATGACATCAGCCTGTGCTACGGGAGAACAGCCCTGTGGAGAGAACACACACACCACAGAACATAGGCCACTGCATATTTCAACCACCACTCCACTCCACTCCACTTACACCACCTCCGCTGCAGCTACGTGTCCCTGCAGAGGCAGCACTAACAGCCTATAGAACATGCAGCGTAGGGCTCTTCCTATAGACTCTGTGATTCCTTGCAAAAATGCCCTGTCAGATATATCAAGTATGAGCTTGATTGTGCTTAAAACAAGTACATTTAGCTGCTGAAGGAATGTTCACTTGGTAAGTAATGTGTCGTTTAAGTCACTAGATGAGCCATTTATATTAGAAACAAGTATAACTAGTTTTAAAATCTAAAAACGAGATTGTCCATTCCGCCATTTTGTTTGTTTTTGCAGTGTACCCGCCACCAACACGCAGAAACTGACCCTGCTAGGCACAAAATGGCGGCTGAGCCTCAGGTGTCCACTGAAGGAAGCAGAGATCTCACACAACAAAGGAGGGGCGGCTCTCTGGTTATCAGGTTTGATCATTTCCATCAGGATCAAAAACAAGCAGTGGGACCCGTCCACCAATCAAGCCAGAGGAGAGGCCCGTTCCGATTTCCGATTGGACGTTTCCCTGCGCGGTGACGGACATCTCTCAGGGGGAAGAAGCAGAGAGAGGGCGGTTACTGTATCGAGGCTGCTCCTCTCTCAGTATCTCTGACTAACAAGGAGAGAGAGGAATGGAAGGATGGAAGTGAAATACAGAAGTGTGGAGCGAGGGATGGAGGTGAAAAGCCAGAAGGCTGTCAGACAGACAAAAAAACAGAATGACAGAGAGACAGGCAGATAGGCAGACAGGCAGACAGACAAGCTGGCAGACAGGCAGACAAGCTGGCAGGCACGCAGGCAGGCAGACAGTCACACTTATGCACTTATAAAGCCACAAGGAAGAGTTCAGTGTGGTGGTACATAGTTTACACACAAAATGCTGGGAAATTCCAAAGCATACGCCTTGGTCAATTTGTCATAATGACACTGGGATCTTAATGCTCATTTACTTTTTATAGTGCCCTCATTTATCAAGCATCCCTTTTTTGTGTTTCTCTGTTAGACAGCGATTCAATATCAGGCCATTTTCTTTGAATGAGAGGAGACCTTTATCGAATGAGATGCAAAGATACAGATTTCAGAGCAGGAGGAGAGGATGAGTCAGGCAAAACTGCACAGTAAAGGGACCTGGTATCGGCTGATTGTTAACACACACACAAACAATATGAACCTGGACACTAATCACTCAACGGGAAATACTCTACTATTTGATAACTCTCCTGTTCTCTTTCTTTTCTTATCTTATTTATTCTGTTTCTTTCTCCCTCTCTGTCTCTCTCACTCACTTTTTTCCTTCTCTTTCGTATTTGTCTTTCCTTTTCTCTCTCCTTCTCTCTCTCCTCTATCCTTCTCTTGCTTTCTCTCACGCTCCCTCTCTCCCTGTCTCTCTCTCTCATCATCCTACACATCATCACTCAGCAATTGATCCATAAACACAAGATTCTGATGCTGAGAGTCCCTCCTCTACCTCCACCTCCTCCTCCTCTCCCTTTTCCTCTCTCTCCTCCTCCTCCTCTCTATCCTCATCCTCTCTCTCCTCCTCTCCTTCCTTTCTCCTCCTCCTCCTCCTCCTCTCTCTCTTCCTCTCTCCTCGTCCTCGTCCTCCTCTCTCTCTTCCTCTCCCTCCTCCTCTCCCTCCTCCTCCTCTCCCATCTCCTCTCTCTCCTCCTCCTCTCTCTCTCCCTCCTCCTCTCCCTCCTCCTCCTCCTCCTCTCCCTCCTCCTCCTCTCCCAGCAGACCCAAATTACATGACAGGCCACAGCCAATTCAGACAGCTGTGATTCCCAATGCATGACGGATTAATGATCACAGATGTTCCATCCATTACTCGTCAGGTTAAAGGCGGCTGTGAAATCAAGACCGCGATGGAGGCATCCATTGTGTTCAGTAAGGCTTGTCATACCGAACACAAGCTGCATCCATATCAGTGTTTAGGTGCATTATAGTGTAAGTCTGGTGATGGGGAGGCTGGATGAGACTGGAGGTTTGCTGTGTTGAAATGTAGCCATGCGTGTCATAATGTAAAGTGGCGTGAGCTGTTTAGCCTGTAGCTACAGGGTTTCGCTACCATGATGCAGTCTTCTGTCCAGTGTGAGTTCACTTCAACCCTGGCCTGCTGAGCACAGCCTGCGAGAACACACACACACATCCACACACACACACACATCCACATCCACACATCCACACACATCCACACACATCCACACACATCCACACACACACACACATCCACACACACACCTACTGTCCATCTATCTCAAACCAGAACTCTATTCCCTCACATCTCCAATGGATTGACCCTACTTGCATTAAAATTATCATTTCACCACTCGAGACAATGTCAAACCATGTCAGCGCGAATAGGGTTTATATTTTACGTTAGGAAAAAAACCTGAAAAAACCCTGAAGTAAAAACAGGAATTCAGGAGAGTTTCTGTCATCTGTCTGTTTCAGCTGTCTCCATCCTCCCATTATCTCCATGTAAACACCATGATCAATAGAGGTCTTTCAGAGTGGAGGAATGGAGAGATGGAAGGATGGAGGGGTGAAGGATGGAGGGATGGGAGGGATGGAGGGATGGAGGGATGGAGGGATGGAGGGATGGGAGGGATGGGAGATGGAGGGATGGGAGGGATGGAGGGGTGAAGGATGGAGGGATGGAGGGATGGAGGGATGGAGGGATAGAGGGATGGGAGGGATGGAGGGATGGAGGGATGGAGGGATGGAGGGATGGAGGGATGGGAGGGATGGAGGGAGAGAAAGACTCAGTGGAGCCAGTTCTCTGGTCTCAGAGAAACACAGAGAAACTGATAATGAAGAAATACTGTGGTACATTCTGGTTCTCATGAACATGGAGACATGAGCACAGATGGTGACACAGCATAGAAGTAGTTTCTCAAAGATGCAAGTAGGTATTACGTAAGATCTCTGCAATAAAAAGGTACCTAATTCTGTCTTCACCTCTGCAATACTTCACCAGATGGGTCTGGGTCACAGAGAACATTAGAAGCACAATGGAAGCACAATAGAAGCACAATAGAAGCACAATGGAAGCACAATGGAAGCACAATGGAAGCACATTAGAAGCACAATGGAAGCACAATAGAAGCGTAACACTCTAGCTTCCAGAACTCTCTATTTCTCACCCATCTTCTCACTGGCTGTTTAGTGTTTTACGTGTTTACACACAGACGCACTCACTGTCTTCCTCTCTCTCTTTCAATCTCTCTCTCTTTCAATCTCTATCTCTCTATCTCTCTCTCTCTCTCTCTCTCTCTCTCTCTCTCTCTCTTCTCTCTCTCTCTCTCTCTCTCTCTCTCTCTCTCTCTCTCTCTCTCTCTCTCTCTCTCTCTCTCTCTGTGTCTCTCTCTCTGTGTCTCTCTCTCTCTCTCTCTCTCTCTCTCTCTCTGTCTCTCTCTTCTGCCGTGATTCTATGGCTCCTACATCTCCATGACGACCTTGAAGGTCTGGTCCCCTCTGTATTTATGCATGTATGCAGTATGCAGTGACCGGCGGAGTCAGCTCTCACTCATACATTATTCAAACTTGAACTGAAGCCCACACAGCAAACTTTGTTTCAATGTGTTTACACTAGGTTTGCTGTCCACACTGTAGTTTAAATAACATAAATAACTAATAAGTGTCACAAGGTTATGCTACACAAGAACTAACTACTGGCCTATAGGGACAGTGTGTGCCAGCCATGTCAGAAAAGCATCTTATTGACTCTACTGGACAGCTCCCCTCGGTGAACCAGTGTTAGAAGCAGATTTAGACAGATGGATGGATCACCTGTATCTGTGCTTTTCTCCACACAGACACACTCACTCCTCTCCCACTGCCCCAGGGGAGATGAGGGGTGTGGGGCAAGAGAGGCAAGTCCCACATCAACAAAGAGCCAAAGATGGATCTGGGGTCTAATCACAAGTTCTTCATGAAAATGCTGAACGTGACTCTTGGATTGATAGGTAACTTAACCGTCCACACACAACATCAGCCCCTGAGGGAAATCTTCCATCTGCCCCACACGGAAAAACACGGGTCTCCTGCGTCTCCTCAACGTCTACACGCTGTGTCGTGATGCACTTTGAGCAAGCAAAAGACCCAACTTCACTGTGGGGAACGGGTTGACTTGCATCATGATGGTTCTATAGAAACAAAGGCCTCCGTGAGTTTATGAGTGGCCAGTGGAAACATAAATCGAAAATGATGGGGATGTAGACATCAGCACACACCCAATCTCAAAACTGTTCAAAAATGCCACGAATGCAAGTGTCATGTATGCCGACAATTACAGGCTTTGCCAATGCGGGTTGGGTGAGCTTTCGATGGTCGGAATTCGGGGTTAATTACTTTTTTAGTCAAGAATAAATAAAGACAAATACCTCTTGTAATTGCTCTAACTCCTGCTTTAGCGTTTCCTGTTCCGATTCCAGATCGGCATACTGCTGTTTTAGAGTCTGATTCTCCTCCAAAACAACAAGACCGCATTCTGCTGCCCGGATTTTTTCCCGGTTAGCCTCCGCAAGTTCCTGGGTGAGCCGCTCCACCTCCGCTCGGTACTGGTCCACGGTCTCCCCGCATCCTCCACCGGCTGCCATCGCCTCTGTCTCCCTGTCTCCAGTTTCTCTGTCGCCTTTCTGCTGTTAACAGTCAGCAGGCGGAGGATGGAAGATGCCGCAAAGCACCGCTGTAAGCCCACCCCCTCTTTACTGCTGGGAAGAAGTGTGATGTGGATGAGTGTGTTTGTGCGCGCCTGTGTTGGGCAGGGAGGCGGCTCGACTGCTTATTGCGGATAACCACCGAAACAAAAACAAACGTGAGCAATTGGATTGTCAGTAAGGATGCAAGACGTAGGTACACCTGTGACGCGTTAATATGTTTTTTGGGGAGGGAGGGGGGGCAGCTGTGTTATTCTTAGAACTGGCTTATCAGAACATCATATCGACTACTAATTATCAAAGTGAGTCAAAGTATGTCAAAAAGTCAATGTCTTTTTGACATACTTTTCACATCGACTGCTGATACCCACCTGGTAGTTATTACTGTAAGTATGTTTAAAAATGAACGAGAATACATTTGCATGGGTATATGCAAATGTATTCTTGTGATTAGTAATTAATTGGTTATTCTTTCTTAATTGGTCATAGTTCACAAGTAGTTGTCAAGAGGATACATTTATTTAGTAATAACCAAATACCCACCAAGGAACTACCTTTGTTGTAAATTCGCTATTACTTACTGCTTAGTTAATCTTGGATCCATATTAGTTAATAGTATTCAATTTGGTGTTAATGTAGAACTACCTATTACTTCCTGCATAGTCACTTGTTAACAACAGACTATTATTCTAAAGTGTTTCCTTTGCATGTAAATATGTCCATATATGTCCATAGGCTATGAAGTTTATATCAGGATATGATCTCCTCCCTGCTGTGGAAAACGACCCCTGGCAAATCCCTGTCAGTTATCAAGGTAGACCTGATGTCGGCGTTATCGTAATTGCTCGGGTCAGATCAAACGGAGACAGGACGACTCATCGATGGAAAGTCTACTTTTTGTCATATCCTGGAGGGGGTGGGAATCAAGTCAAGTGTTCTAGTGTCAGCGCGCGCGTGTACTGTATACTCAATTGTGCCAAAAAAGGCAACTCTTCCCTACACGGTATTATTTTCCATGCAGGGTTAGTGTACACTCAGACGTGTGTTTTACAGCAGAGAGAACATAGACGGGAGTTGTAAACCCAGATTTCACAAAGGTGAAAAGTTTACACTCCTTAACGCAGTACCACATACGGTACAGACTTTGAGCGGTCACTGAGGTCTTGACTGACATGACGCAAAAGACAGACTTTTTCTTTCGGATAAAGCTTTCAAATCTGCAGATTAAAGATTTACATTAAAAAAATTATCAAAGTTGTGATAAAACATTTGAGGGTACAGTATGGGGTTGACACTTACTGTACATCAAGAGAATTAAACGAATTATCACTGAAAATACAACTAAGGGCAGAATTATAAGCAGTTTGGTAAAACACATTTATTGTCACTTAAGCATATGCCATGAAGCTAGGTAAATTTATTTTGCTGAATTAAAATACAGGGGAAAATTTTTTTACGATTACAATAGCAAACTTATAACGTTTTACTTCAAACCTAAGAAAGGAAGATATATTTTCTGGTTCCATTTTTAGAACTGGGGTCAAATGGAGTTGAGGATGACCTGCAGGTAACCTGAGCCGACAAACCCAAATTAAGATAAGGAGAGATGTGTGTATAACAATATACCAATAAAACCATTGAGCAACAACAAGAGCAGTCAAAAAGACAACTCATTTGTAGGTTCCCACTATCTTATCTCCTAGGAGGATGACGTCATGATAGATAAGATAGCCTGTTGGTTAAGGTCATTACAACGGTGAAATATACTGCAACACAGCTAACAGTAGAACCGCATGTGAAGATAATGAAAATGTGCTCAATTTCACATATATTTTTTAAGATGTCCCCCTGTCAACTGACAATGAAGAACAAAAATGAATGTAAGTATCCCCTAAAATGAAAAACAGACCAGCTGATGTTTTATTGATATTGAGATATGTCAAACAACTATCATAATCGTAGCAAGTGTGTGTTGAACACCAAAAAGTAAATTGTACAATTCCACTTCCTTTTCCAATAATCTGTTCACAATCTCAACCCAATTCCCCCTCAAGACCAGGCTGTGCTTAGCAGTTCCAACAAGGTATTTCCAGTGGATATTGATACCGTTTTACAGTGTTCTTTGTGGTTCAATGTGGTCCAGTTTGTTTTCCTGTCAGCTGAGGGCATATCTGGGGACGGGGTGGGGGTGGAAGGTCCAAGGGTTACAGAGGGGAGGTCGGGGAGGGGGCAGGTGCAAAGCTATTGGCTGAAAGGTTTCAGGTAAGCAGACTGGGGCCCATTCAGCTGTCAGGAAGCTGTTGTCCTTGGGGCAGGGTGCTAACGGACGTGCTGGATGGGTGTACCCCGCAGGGGAAGCAGCTGATAGGAGAGACCTAGCCTCTTCACCCTTTATCAGCCATGGAACACAAACGCCACCAGATTAGATCAGGCTGGTTTGGCTGCACTTTATTTCCGAGGATAGTTGCATCCAACCAATACACACAAACACTATCAACAGTCAATAGCAACTTTGTTGATGTGAAACAACTTCAGTCAGGTAGACTAATGGTTGGGTTGGTATAGAGTTAGTGTTGATAGGCCATTTTAGGTGTGATCCTTGAATTACATTAAGGTAGGATCTTTGGATCACTTCACAGAAAATGTGATCTTGTGTGATAACAGATAGTTTTTACCTATTTCAAATGTGACCTTATCAACAATACACCTGTTTCTAAACTCAAACACACAACAGGCATACTTCTGTACCTGCAGATGAGGAAGGCCTAGTTTGGATGTGTGGATCTGGTCTCTGGTCACCATCTCCAGATCCCACTGACTCTCTGCTTTCCTCCATTTGGCCCTGCGGTTCTGAAACCAAATCTGGAAAAGACAAAACCATCCTGAAATCATGACGTGTCCTCTCTGCTTTACAGTAATATTCAAATCTGTAACAAGAAAACAGGTTTTTTGTCAAGTAGGTTCTCACATACGAGGAATTTACTTGGGTCTGAAGGTGCATAACGATACGTTTATGGTGAGAATGATGATGATAACATACAATAATAATCCAGTCTAATCTCAAATGACTATCTGATATGGTCGGCACAGTCGTGTAGTCTCCAATCAAGTCAAGCAAACATAGATACAGAAGGTTGTTTCACATCAGCAAATGAAGAGATAGGGGTTTGACATATCCATATGGTCCATTCAAAATGGCAAGGATTTCTTACAAACATCCCTTCCACTTGTATTGTATGCAGTCTGTGTGAGGAGTATATGTTTAGGAGTGGCTTCAAATCAAATGCATGTGTTTAACCATGACTAGACTTATGTCTCCAGTTTACTTTTCAGTGTCTGTCTGTGTTCAGGTGTGTTTTTAATAATAAACGAGTGCATGTGTTCAGCTGTGTCTAGGTGTGTATCCTACCTGTACTCTCCCCTCAGTGAGTTGCAGCCGAGAGGCTAGCTGGTCTCTGAGGTTGACATCTGGGTAATGGTTTTCCTGGAACAGCTTCTCCAGCTCCTCTAGCTGGGAAGCAGAGAAGCTGACCCTGGTTTGCCTCCTTCTCCTCTGCACTGCGTGGATGGAACCCAGTTGAATTGGTTAGACTCACTCCTCAGTATGAACACTGCATCATCAAAGAGCTAACTCTTTCGGTGGCGTAGCTGGTTATAAAGGTGGAGGTCGTGTTCGCAAGTCAGAGATCCGGAGTTTAAACACAGTACAGTCAAGGAAGTGACATACGTCATTATCATCAAAGTCGTCATCGTAATAATCATCGTCATCATCTATGTCATTATCACATCGTTTTCATTCAAATCATCATCGTAATACGCATCATCATCTGTGTCAGTATCGTCACAATCAGCATCATTTCTCACCATGACTGAGACCAGGGCAGTCTGTTCCAGACACCCCCAGCTCTGTACCCCTGTCCTCCCCAGGGTGGGGAGTGCTTGGCCCCGGGCCGTGCTCAGAGGATGCGTGGTCACTGACCCAGCCAAAGGCCGGGGTCACAGAAGGCTGTACGGTCCATTCTGCTCACAGAAGAGAAGATCCTGTGTGACTTTTGATGTGTTTTATGTAGTAATTCAAGTTATATTTGGTAGTTAGTCTTGGAAGTCGCTTTGGATAAAAGCGTCTGCTAAATGAATAAATGTAAATGTAGTTAGATAGATAGAACTTGAGCTATCCCTGAAGGGGAATTCAGAATACTCCAGTAGAAGCTAAACAAAACTTCCAGGTATTAAGATGATGGGTAGGTTAAGGGGAGATTTTCAACTGACAGAAATCCCTATTTGGAGACCAGAGACACTTTGTCTACAATACTGGATGTGTACAGTAAGCACCAGTAGTAACATGAAAACATACTTTACAGACTTTATCTCCGACTTTCTAAATTTCTTATGCCACCACTTATTTACACGTACCAGTGCAGGACGGCGAAGCAGGAAACTGTTTGTTCTCTCTGATAACAGACAACCTGCGGTACCTCTTCTCTCGCATAGTTGTCGAAGTCCTCAAGATCTCCTCTATGGAATGGGACAGCTTCCTGGGAGGGACAGTCCGGCCCCCACCTCTGTCCACCCCAAGCAAGTGTGTGTGCTCATCCTCCCAGAGTTTCCTGAACCTTCGTAGGGTCACCGTGGCTGGAGTCATGGGAACCAGGTCAGAGTCCTTCACGCACTGTCCTGTCGTCATGTTATTTTACACACCAGGATTTCACCAGAAGCTGAGCGTGTGTTTTTTTTCCTTCAGTTAGAACCCATCCATCTTCATTTGATTCCAATTCCACTCATTAGTCACTTCTCTCTCTCTCTCTCTCTCTCTCTCTCTCATGCTGTCTCTCTCTCTCTCTGTTTCTCTCCTTCTCCCCCCAACAGAGGTAACTGTCCCGCCTGTTTTCCCCTTGGTGTTTTAATCCACATCATGAGATGATTAGGAGGAGGAGCCAGATCTACTGAGTAACTATGACATGCTTTTCTAGCTCGTCAACTAAACTAGCACCCTGTCACATTGATCCTTGATAATACAGTATCTTTGTCAAATTCCCTATCTCTGTTACACTCTGTCTGTACTCAACGGCTGTCTGTTGTATAGCTACAATATCCTCTGGCATTGATAGCTTGGCAGCTTGGATTTATAACTTTTACTCACAGTTTTAACATAGGAAAGCCTGTTTTTGAAACATAGGATAGGAAATATTATTTAATGTAACTTATCTCGTTGCTGCTTCTCCTTATCGGAATTTATTGGCTACAAATGTTTTTATCATTCTGCCCTCCACCTGCCCTTTTGTACAACTTTTCACCTTGTGAAAACTCTCGTAGATTGCTGTTCGAGAGGAACTATGTGCTGCTATAGATAACAGTTATTATCTAGTCTTTACCTTCTGTTCAGTTCAACAGCTCTGCACCCTGTCATATTAGCCGTAAAAGCATTTCCTGTACATTTAAATCATTATACATGAAAAGTATGGACATCAATAACCACAGTCCTTCACGTTGATTTGGTGTTGAAGACTTGAGATTGGTCAACATAGTTACATTAGTTACAGTTACAACTTGTTTCAACCATAGACTGTATATAAAGGCATATCAATATTAGATACATGTATATACTGTATATGGATACAACATAACAAATTTACAGTGATTGCAACTATTGTTATTTACAGGGAAGAGGATGCACTGGCATGATTAATTGATTGTTCATTTCGTACAAACAGTAAATAGGCCACAGTAAGTGACTTCATATTTAATGATTGACTGTAACACTGTCTAATGTTGTCCAAACCATGTCATCCAGTAGCCTGAGGAAGATGTGAGACAGACTCCCTCTGCTGGTGAACAGAAAAGTCGAATATGTGATTGATACAAAAGCAAAAAGGTTGATCTCATGATATATCCCACGATTAATCTATTGTTTTTTTAAAGTCCAGTAGCTACATTAGCAGTAAAATTCTAAGTTGTGAAGGGCCGGCTTGGTGATTCATCTGGACCTATTTCCTTTCTCCGTGTCCATCTCTCTCAACAGCAGCACAGTCAAGATGCTATAGGTTTGGATCTAACTAGACCATAGAATGTTTGAGATTCCCTGTGAGAGTCTCTGTATGTTTATACTTTTGACTAGGGACAACAAAGCGATCAGTCAGCCGAGAATGTTGATAATGTCAAGCAAGCTACTTATTTGTAGACCAACTGCAGTCTAACCCGCAACGTGTGTGACGTCATTTAGCCAATTAATTTCATTTTGCTGAATGATTGAAGGACTATACAAACTGTTGATAGTCGGTGATTATATGTCATTATTATAATGACATGTAATCACCGACTATCAACAGTTAGTTAGCAACCGTTACCTTCACCTTTCGTCACAGAAACTTACGGGGAAAGCGATTAACACATTTTTGACACCGAAAAACACTGTCTATGTTAGGGTGAAGAGACGTCCTCTTTTACCGACATGTCCTCTTATCGAGACCTAAAAATTGCGTCCCGGCAGGGATTCGAAAATTGTCCGGGATTTTGCCTCGTCGGATATTTGTGTTTCTCTGTGTCTTTCACAAACGATTACGCCCTTACAAGTTTTGGAAAGGGTATCTCCCTTACAGTCAAAGTTCTCAGTAATTGATCGTTAAAAGTAATTTTTAACCCAATTTAAGGATACGGCCGGACTACTACTGTACCATGTGCGCTCTCCTGTCTGATAGTAGTCACGTGCTCGGGAGCTAAAGGTACATCGTCTCACTGACATACACTGCCCTGTGAGTCACTTGTAGAGAGATGATACGGACTGGATCAGCACAAGATGGATCAGGACTCCACAACCCTGTTCCTCTTCCTCAGAATCACGATTGTGTTTAATCGCCAAGTAAATGGTCACAAACAAAGAATTTACTTTGGTGGGCAGGTGCATACAGTGAACATTTAAACATAATGAACAAAAAGAAAATGTAGAAAATGTACAACAAAATAAAATAAACTACTGGCAGAGCTATACAATATAAAATAAAATACGATAAATAAAATAAGATAGAATAAAAATAATACTGAATCATACAGTGTGTGAGGTAAAGTGACAGTATCAGTGTCAGTTTGGGGCCTTGTTAAAAAGGCTAGCAGCGAAGGAAAGAAACTGTTCTTGTAGCGTGAGGTTTTGGTCCTGATGGACCACAGCCTTCAGCCGGAGGGGAGTGGTAACTTTACAGTAACTTTACAGTAACTTTACAGTAACTTTCTCCTGAAGAAAAAGTTACTGTCTAGTACATTAAATCAGCCACCACCACAATATGAATCTAGCACATTAAATACACGTTTAACACACATACACATACACATACACACATGTGAGTCAGATGTTGGGTGACCACGTTCAGGAATAAGGGATTTGACACTGGTCATTTCAGCATAAATACATGACTTGTGAATTAGTTCACAAGACCCTCGTGCTCACGTCTTTAATAGCTGTACATGTTGACCGCACACGTCAGTGTGTGTGTGTGTTGGGGGGGGGGGGATATGCATGTGGCTGTTGAAGAAACATTGAGGTTACGTTGAACAAACACGGACATTACATTGTCTCTTGGAAATTTGTTGTTGTTGTTTGTCAGATCTATCTTACTGTTGACATACACATTCTGAATCCTTTGTTTCATAAGAATAAAACCCATCTAATTGTGCATTTTAGAAGCAGAAATGTCTAATCTTCTTGACTAATTGAATATAAATAGCCATGCTACTCATTATCTAGCCTACTTTTTTCCAGTAATTGAGGAAATGAAGTTATGCTGTAATTTGACTTGAGTCGATCAGTTATTCGTAGTTTTCATTCATAGTTTAAGATTTGTTTAAACATTTCCAAGACATTACTGATGAGCTGGTCCAGAAGCACATTAAGTTTCTCATGCAAATAACATGATGGCATGACATTTAAATATTAATAAACCACTCACAGAGGTGTAAGTGAAAAAGGTCTTTGTAGCAAAGCACACACTGGGATGTAGTTGTCAAACGGCTTGTCAGTGATAATGCAGTTGCATATTTGTTTTCAACACTTTATAAGTACATGACCAAAGTAAACCTAAAGCTGCAGAGTTTTACCCAAGGCCTTTTATCAAGTCCCGTCAGCCACTGAACAAACACTGAAGGACAGAAACTGCAATATTACAGCGCATCTAATTATACAAACACGGTTTGAAACAATGGGACTGTGGACCATGTTCCAGTGATAATATATAGGGAGGATATGTCATGTGTAGGCCTACAAGGACCCTTGTCTTGTGATGCTATTGGTGAAGAGAGAAAGATGAGGGGGGGAGGAAGAAAGAGAAACTAGAATAAGAGAAACCAGTCCTCAGTGCCCTGAGTTTCCGAAGGGCTGATCAGCTGCCTGTCTGAAATTGGGTTCACATGTGTATCTGGTGAGATTCATTTGACTCACAATCAGCAACAGCAGTAGTCTCGTGTCTTAGCTCCTTCACTCTCCCTCCCTCCCTCTCTCTCCCTCTCTCTCCCTCTCTTTCCCTCTCTCTATCTCCCTCTCTCTCCCTCTATCTCCCTCTCTCCTTCTCTCTCTTGCTTACTCTGACTCACTCCCACTCCCTCCCCCTCCCTCCCCTTATCTCTCTTTCCTTCTTCATCCCCCTCTCTCTCTTCCTCTCTCACTCCCTCTTTAACTCCCTCCCTCCCCCTCTTTCTCTCTTGCCCTCTGTGTCTCTCTGACTCCTCCCTCTCTTTCTGTCTCCCTCAGTAGTCCCACCCTTTGCCCCTTTCCTCCCACCTTCTCTCGCTTGTACACAAACACTTCTCAAACATAAACCATCCACACTCTCTCTCTCTCTCCTTCTGTATTTATTGAAATCGGGACCCCGGCCTAGAATTCTACCTGAGATAGGACAATGCCCCCCGAGAAAGACAGCAATGGCTTGGACAGCTATGCCTTCGCTGTGAGTATTAAAACCATTTCTTACATTCTTCTTTTACGGGTGTTTTTGTAAGTATGGGAATGCCAATTATATGATACGATAGAGATTTACAATAGACTGTTACCCCTTAGAAATACTAAAGCGGTATGTTGCCGTTATTACTTTCTTGAAGAGAGAGGACCTTATGTTGGGAACATCTAATAAACATCTTATTCAACAACATATCTAAATGGGTTGGAGAGTTAGCTAATAAAATGTGTGAAACTTCTGGAATGCAGGGTTAATCAGTGATGCAGGCTTTATCGGTATGAGGAAAGCGAGCTTATCACAATCTGCACAGGTACATTGAGAGAACTGAACTCAAAACAGGAGTTGACGGAGATCAGGGTGTTCTCTTGAGATATTTGCATCAGTGGTTGTTAAAGGCTCCAGGGACGATCCTGTCCCATTCCTGTGGAGTGGGGCATTGAACTGAGGGATGAAAAACACATGAAGAAATTAACTTGTCTGTGTCTTGTCAGTGTTGTTGTTTAAGGGCATATTATTGTTTTTATGATAAGTTGCCGTGAAAGAAATGTAGTGTTAACAAAATTGATGTTAATCTTTACCAGATAATCGTAAACGTTCATCTTATAAAACATTCTGTCGCCAAGGAATGTATATATTGAATATATTGAAACATGGAAAACACATGGGTGCGTGTGTGTGTGCGTTCTTGTGTGTGTGTGTGTGTGTGTGATGCAGACCGACAGCCATTTGTGCGACCTGTCAGAGGAGAAGGATGGCGACGAGTCTGAGTTTTCCGGGGATGAGAACAGGAACAAGCTGGCCTACTGCGTCACCGACGTCCCTCCGTGGTACCTCTGCATCATCCTGGGCATCCAGGTACCAACCCTGCCTTCTGCTGTATTCTATTTCAACATTGTTTCCACGACCATGTACGCCTAAAAGCCCTTCCTCATCAGTCCAAAATGTGTCACGATTTAGCACAGACGCTGAATATGCAGATGTGGTTGAGGCTGGGGGTCCCCTGGGAGTCCATTGATGTAATTAGCCCACATGATCATATCAGCAGTTAGTTAGTAACCCAGTTTCCAGTAAAAGGATGTGGAGGAAAACGGAAAGGACATCATGACAGCGTCACATGACAAGCTCTGGCAGACCTGTACATTCCTATGTAGGAAGTTTCAGTCAGACCGAAGGCTGCACGAGTTGTTGAAGGACTACTGCTAATCCAGACAGATGCGATGCAATTTCTGATTCCGATTTGATAACCTTATACGTTCCCTAAGTATTCTCCCGGACTTTAACTGTGCTTTTCATCCATTCCTTTCTATGGCTCAAACTGTCCCTTCGAACAGTGACAACGTCTCTTTCCCTCCCCGCTGTTGAACCCCGTCTGTCTGCCGTTTGTGTCTCCAGCACTGCCTGACGGCGTTCGGGGGCATCATAGCCATCCCGCTGATCCTGTCCCAGGGCCTGTGTCTGCAGCACGACGGCCTGACGCAGAGCCACCTCATCAGCACCATCTTCTTTGTGTCCGGAGTCTGCACTCTGCTGCAGGTCACCTTTGGAGTCAGGTGTGTGTGGGCGTCTCTGCGGGTGTGTGTTTGGGTGTGTCTCTGTGTGTGTGTGTTTGGGTGTGTCTGTGTGTGTGTGTGCATATGGTGTTGCAGGGTCATAAAATGTGTGAGTATACACCATAGGATTGTATGAGGGGCCGTGAGGGACATTATTCAGAATATGCTCTCATACACACTACTGAAATGCTCTCACACTCACTACTGAAAAGCTTTACGCTCACACACACTACTGAAATGCTCTCACACACACTACTGAAAAGCTCTCACACACACTACTGAAAAGCTCTCATACACACTACTGAAAAGCTCTCGCACACACTACTGAAAAGCTCTCACACACACTACTGAAAAGCTCTCATACACACTACTGAAAAGCTCTCGCACACACTATTGAAAAGCTCTCGCACACACTATTGAAATGCTCTCACACACACTACTGAAAAGCTCTCACACACACTACTGAAAAGCTCTCGCACACACTATTGAAATGCTCTCACACACACTACTGAAAAGCTCTCATACACACATGAAAATTTCAGTTGCAACGGAAGCACTTCCTGGTGTGAACTTCCTGTTTCCTTCAGTTGAAAGGAAGGCCTTCCTTTTTAATTGTAATGCTCGTATTCACCACTGAACCATTATATTCCACAATATTATGCAAGAGCATTTCAGTTGTGTATATGACCACATTTCAGTAGTGTGTGTGAGAGCATTTCAGTAGTGTGTGTGAGAGCTTTTCAGTAGTGTGTGTGAGAGCATTTCAGTAGTGTGTGTGAGAGCTTTTCAGTAGTGTGTGTGAGAGCTTTTCAGTAGTGTGTGTGAGAGCATTTCAGTAGTGTGTGTGAGAGCTTTTCAGTACTGTGTGTGAGGGCATTCTGAATAATGTCCCTCACAGCCCCTCATAGGGTAGTTTAGCCCACACACGAGCGCGTCAGTCACACAAAACCCACATCCGGTCTCTTTGCAACTCCTCACTTTAGCACACAACTCCTCACTTTAGCACACAACTCCTCACTTTAGCACACAACTCCTCACTTTAGCACACAACTCCTCACTTTAGCACACAATGCCTCACTTTAGCACACAACTCCTCACTTTAGCACACAACACCTCACTTTAGCACACAATGCCTCACTTTAGCACACAACGCCTCACTTTAGCACACAACACCTCACTTTAGCACACAACACCTCACTTTAGCACACAACACCTCACTTTAGCACACAATGCCTCACTTTAGCACACAACTCCTCACTTTAGCACACAACACCTCACTTTAGCACACAATGCCTCACTTTAGCACACAACGCCTCACTTTAGCACACAACACCTCACTTTAGCACACAACACCTCACTTTAGCACACAACACCTCACTTTAACACACAACACCTCCCTTTAGCACACAGCGCCTCACTTTAGCACACAACGCCTCACTTTAGCACACAACACCTCACTTTAGCACACAACACCTCACTTTAGCACACAATGCCTGACACAAAACCCACATCATCACCAGGAACAACGGTCCCAAGCGGCCATCTTTTGTCACTGCACTTCCTGTTCCTGTCCTAGCACCAGGAGTAATAGGGCTATCCTTTAACAAGCCCAACACAGCCATACCATGTGATGAACCAGCCAGAGCAGAACTAGCTGTTTTCCTCCCCTCTCAGTCTTTCCTGGCTGTGGTCAGCTGCACTATTCAGGTCAGTGGCCTAGGCTTATGATTCACAACACAATAGAATATTCTGCCCTGGCCACAGGGTCAATCGAGGGATTATCTCAACATGAAGGGATTCATTCATCTATCACAAGTTCATCAAATGAAAAAGCTAAACACTAACAATGTTGAACTTGCATTATTGCCGCACAAATTCAAAAAAATAAAATAAGAAAATGATTGTACAAAATCTTGGATGCCAAGGACTTTTGGCTTGTTTTGATAGCCTAACACTATAAGTTACTCTTCTGATTATATGAGAGTGATAATAGGAGGTGAGATATTACTAGATGGTTCATTAATGACTAAAGTTCGAGCTACCAAAAATGAGATAACTTATAAAGAGTCCCATTAAACTGTAGTTAACATGTTTAATGGACTTCCTGGAACTCTCATGAAGCCACATCATCAAATTGATATTGATGATATCAATCAAATATAACATACTGAATATACATAGTATAATATAATGTAAAGGTTACAATTATCTCTTGCCGTTTTGAAGCTTCATTCTAGAACTGTCTGGTAGCATCAGCAGTGTGGTGATTCCAGGTGTTTGTGTACCGAAGTTCTGTAAGGTCCAACCTGGCCCTTGTATTAGTATCATAATAGGATTAGGTTGGAATTTCCATCTTATTAGGTTTGGAATCTGGTTCACATTAAATCCACACATTCCTCAAGCTTATCAGCACGGATGCTTTTGTGTCTTTCTTCAAATATCTGGAAATCAGCAGTGGGGGAACCATGTGTGTGTTGAGCACATTGGCTGGAGTGTGGTGACCACAACACAGGCCAGATCTAACCAGGGTCAACACAGCCTCGAGAACACACACTCAGGGCACACTGGAAAGTCAACTGAACCTTGTGGTTGCACGCCCCTCTCTCCGCGAGCTGGACCTGAACGGCGCTAAGATTAGCAAGGTTGAAAGGTTACATCCGGGTTTTCATCAATGTTGTTGTGAAGGTAATGTTCATGTCAGTTATAAAATGACTAGATTATTGACTCTGCTAAGTCCCTTGGTTGTTCATCCATATGTGGGCAACACAGTGTTTTTTTTTAAAGAAAACACAGAGGCCGTGTAACTGCAGATTAGAGAAACATGCTCTCTTCATCTCCTCACGAGACTCAAATCAGCCTAGGAGGGGAAGGGGCCGCCATGAGGAAAAAGAGTCGCTGTTGTCCACTGAACTGTACAGGAGAGCCTCTCTGCAACTCCTCACTTGAGCACAACAGTTCCACTTCACTTCACCGCCCAAACCAGACCTCTCTATACCTCTCTGACGCTCTGTGTCTTTGTGTACCTGTCCGTCTGTCTGCCACCTCCACCCAAACACACATACATACACACACACACACACTCACACACACACACAAACACACACCACAGATTGCCCATCCTCCAGGGAGGTACCTTTACCCTGCTTGCCCCCTCCATGGCTATGCTCTCTATGCCAGAGTGGACCTGCCCAGCCTGGACCCAGAATGCATCTCTGGTCAACGCCTCCTCGCCCGTCTTCATAGAGGTGTGGCAGAGCCGCATGCGAGCTGTGAGTCATCTTCTTCTTTTTATAAGTGGTCCTAAAGGTGCATCACTGCCACCCACTGTACAGGAGGGTGAAGTTCAATCGAAAGAGACTAACACAAACTTGAATTAAACCACATCGCAAGTTGTTCTTTTTGATTATGGAATAACCATTAATTTCCCGTTGATATTCTGTATTGGATATATAAACATGTTAAATTACTAAATGATATATTTATGGACAGATTTTCTTTATTGATTGATTGACACTGACCATCCTTTATGTCTCTTGTCTCCAGTTGCAGGGTTCCATCATGGTGGGTTCTCTGTTCCAGGTTCTGGTTGGATTCTCTGGCCTGATCGGCCTCTTCATGCGCTTCATTGGCCCCCTCACCATCGCCCCCACCATCGCCCTGATTGGCCTGTCCCTGTTCGACTCTGCCGGCACCAGCGCTGGAAACCACTGGGGCATCTCCTCCATGTACGTGAGCCTCAGTGTTGACGAGGCCTCCTGGGTCAGAACAGCAGGTCAACTGGAGTAACGATGGAGAGATGTCTCCTCCCATCTCCTCTCTCTCTCTCCCCTCCTTCTCTTTCTATCTCCCTCCTTCTCTCTCCCCCTCCCTCTCTCTCCCCCACAGGACAACAGTGCTGATCATCCTGTTCTCTCAGTATCTGCGTCACATCCCAGTCCCGTTCCCCACGTACACCAAAACCAAGAAGCTCCACACCTCCAGGATATACATCTTCCAGATCCTCCCAGTGAGTCCCATGGAACGTCAGCCTCTGTTAGTGGCTAGTGTAACTTTGCCAAATGAAAGAACCTGAATTCTGGGTCCAAGGTGCGGGGATAAATCTCTTCCTCCCAATGCCTCACTTCTTATGTGTCTGGGAACCGGGTTTAAAATGTGTTGAACAGGAAGACAAACAGCTTGAGCTAATCCAGGTGTGTGAGTTCTATAACGTGTGTGTTACCTGTCTGCAGGTGCTGCTGGGCATCACGCTGTCCTGGTTCATCTGCTACATCCTGACGGTGTTCAATGTTCTCCCGCCCAACCCAGAGCAGTACGGGCACCTGGCACGCACCGACCTGAAGGGGGATGTGGTGGGCCAAGCCCCCTGGTTCCGCTTCCCGTACCCTGGTAGGGCGGAGGCCACGGCAACACACACTCTTGAGCTGGTCAAAACGAGCCAGACAAGCTGCAGGAATGCCCTATCAAATTGAACCATGTTAGTTTTTGAGCTTGCTTATGCTTAAAACAAGTACATTTAGCTGCCAGTGCAGTAAGAAACTGTCACGCGATGGACCAAAATTATTCCAATGTACCTGTTCTTGTTCCAAATGGCAAAAAGTTTTGAAAACTGTTGTTTTCGGTCGGGTGTTTATCACATCCACTCAGTGAGCTTTCTAACTTGAAATGACGTCTCTGGCCTATAGTATATAAATATAGAAAGGCAGACATGTTATATAACTACCCTGAGCATCCACTGAATCTCTCCCCAGGTCAGTGGGGTCTTCCCACCGTGAGTCTGGCGGGGGTGGTGGGGATCTTGGCGGGGGTGATATCCTCCATGATCGAGTCCGTGGGCGACTACCACGCCTGCGCCAGGCTGTCAGGGGCACCTCCTCCCCCCAAACATGCCATCAACCGGGGGATCGGCATCGAGGGACTGGGGTGTCTGCTGGCTGGAGCCTGGGGCACAGGCAACGGCACTACCTCTTACAGTGAGAACGTAGGAGCGCTGGGCATCACCAAGGTGAGACCCAGACACACTGATGGCTTGACTGCAAACATGCCCCATCACATTTAAGGGCACAAATATTAGTAATGAACTTGCTTATTCAAAAAAACAAGATGACCAAATTCAGTTCGATGTGGAGTTTTTTTGAATGGAGATTGTTCATTCTCAGGGTGACAGTTATTTCAGCTTGTTCTCCAAGGGCAACATCCTCCCAACATAACAGAGAGCACAGTCAGGGTGTGTCTTGGTACGTCCTCCTAACATAACAGAGAGCACAGTCAGGGTGTGTGCTGGTGACCTCAACATGGGCATGCTGGGCTCCTCACAGGTGGGCAGTCGCATGGTGATCGTGGCCAGCGGTGTGATGATGATCGTCATGGGGGTGTTTGGTAAGGTGGGGGCCATCTTCACCACCATCCCCACCCCTGTGGTGGGGGGAATGTTCATGGTCATGTTTGGGGTCATATCGGCTGCTGGAGTCTCCAACCTCCAGGTGAACTTTTATCTCTCACAGTTCAAATGTGGAAATATTAAAAGTTGTTACTGCTAACGTTCATCGGGGGAGTTATGTGTATGGGCACTGATTGACTATATAGCTATACTGACGAAACATTGACAAATATGTCCCTGGCGTTCTCAGTATGCAGACATGAACTCGTCCAGAAACATCTTCATCTTTGGATTCTCCATGTTCTCTGGGCTAGTCATACCCAACTGGCTGTTCAAGAACCCTAAAGCAATAGCCACAGGTAAGAGACATGTCATGGTTTATATGTGGCTTCATATGAGGCTACCAGACTCACTAACAGTTCCTTCCCCCAGGCGATCAAGCCTCTCAAACCAACAACATTAATCTCAGCTGAACATTGTTCACACAATCACCTCAATATTTGCTATAGCCAAAATTAACTTAACTTAACATACAAACTGTCTGGGACTCTTCACATCATATGTATAGTGTTGTTACCATTTTAGCATTGTTATATTGCAGTTTTAACATGTATGTGTGTTGTGGCTGCATTATATACCCTATTTGCCAATACATAGCTGTTGCTTGCCATGTCAAAATAAGGTCATAGCCCAGAATGATCTTGTGTACTGTTACCATGACAATAACAGGAGTGGTTGAGCTGGACCAGGTGCTGCAGGTGCTCCTGACCACCAGCATGTTTGTGGGAGGCTTCTTCGGCTTCTTCCTGGACAACACCATACCTGGTGAGACCCACTCAGTCAGCCGGCCAGCCAGCCAGCCAGTCAGTCAGCCAGCCAGCCAGCCAGCCAGCCAGCCAGTCAGCCAGTCAGTCAGTCAGTCAGTCAGTGTCACTCCCGCAGATAAACCAACAAAACAGTCAATTGTGTTTTTGATATGTGATATGAAATCATTCATCTCACCTATCATAAAATCAATAATATGCCCCCCCCCTCCCTTTCTGTTTGGTGTTGATCAGGATCGAAGCGGGAGCGAGGTATCGTAGCATGGAACCAGGCTCATCAGGACGACTCCAGCAACACGCTGGAGAGCGGAGACGTCTACAACCTGCCCTTTGGCATCGGTTCACGTCTCTCCTCCTCGTCCTGGGTCCGCTATGTGCCCTTCTGCCCTCCCAACGCCACTAGATCACTGGACGAGGCTAGCGCGGACGCTAATGCTATCAATTATGCTAACACTAACGCTAATTCTAAAGCAGGCGCTAACTCACTGGAGGCCAGGCAGCTTCCTGGGAATCCCGAGGCGCCACAGATCATTAAAGCTGCAGCTCTATGAGCTATTGGGCTGTCGAGACACTGGAAGAACAGCAACAGAGGCTGAGTATGGACTCGCTCTGCAGACACTAAACGTCAGTGTAAAAGCACAATCTGTGTGCTGTGCTGTGGGTTTTGTCAAGGTATACTTTGTGTTGAAAAGAAGTGATTTCACTGGTCAGGGAGAGTGTGAAGCTAAATATTGGAGTTGTACGGCAACTGTATTATGTGTCATTAGAGTTGTACGGCAACTCTATTATGTGTCATTAGAGTTGTACGGCAACTGTATTATGTGTCATTAGAGTTGTACGGCAACTGTATTATGTGTCATTAGAGTTGTACGGCATGTGTGAATGGCAAATGAATGTATGGCAAATGTTTATGCATAAGATGTACATTTATCCTAAATGTTTAAAAACTGTACTGGAATTTTACTGAAATGTGGTTTTTTAAAGGAACTATACTTCTTAAACATTAACAGACTGTAAACATATTGATTCCTTTATATATACATTTTCAAGTTTGCAAAGAGCATGTTCACAATATGTGCCTGTTGTCAAGTCAAACAACATTGCCACGGTGCTAATAATTAATATAAATGGAAATTAAATGGAAATAAATGCAGATCAATAGCAATACTAAACTGCTCAACAATTAGAATCTGTAATATGTTTACCTGGCACTAATATTGTTTGATTCATTCAAGGTGGCTATATAGTTAAAACGGCCCTGTCCAAAAATCTCCACAGTGTTTTCCCTGGTTACAACTCCAACAATCTGTACACATCATTTAAAGTTCAAACCATGAAGTCCAGATGAAAGAAAATAAAATCATAGTCATGGAAAAATATCACACAAAAAGACAGATGTACAGTCTGAAGTCAAGTCTGACCAACCGTCCCTGGCATAGGCTAGGAGTCCACCAGAACCACATGCCAAACCACTCCACAGACAAACTATCATTTTGGTGGCGGTTTTGCAGGTCCCCGGCAAAAGGTTTTTATTCTGGACTCAGGTCTTGTTTGATGGCTTGGAACAAACTGACAAAAGACTTTGCCCATGCCTCCCTCTGGTGGCCGGAGGTGGAATTGGAGATTCGTTGGGCAGTGTACACCATGGTCAGCACTGTGCGCTCAAAGTCCTCTGGTCTCAGGTGGCCTAGGTGACTGCTGAGGTCAGAGGTCAGGCGTCGCACCTCGGTCAGCTTCCTGGGGAGCACGTCGTCACAGATGACCTCCAGCTTCCTGGTCTGGCGAAGGGAGGCCAGTTCAGCGTCCGGCAGGGAAAAGCGGCCCGCCTCGCCCCCAAACTGTAGGCCTGCCAGCAGGATCTAGCATGGCCAGATGGATGAGAAACTCAGAGGTTAGGTACTACTCAGTATACAGTGTGTTAGTTGGTCTTTATACAAAAGTGCTCACTTCAAAGAGTAGGTTGACGTCTTGTATGGAGGTGTGGAAGGTTGGGTTCACCATGGATGCCATCCCTCTCTTCACTCGGACCGCAGACGGAAAGAGAGCTGATCATGAAAAGAGAGAAATAGATTAAGGAGAGAGAGCTGATCATGAAAAGAGAGAAATAGATTAAGGAGAGAGAGCTGATCATGAAAAGAGAGAAATAGATTAAGGAGAGAGAGCTGATCATGAAAAGAGAGAAGTAGATTAAGGAGAGAGAGCTGATCATGAAAAGAGAGAAATAGATTAAGGAGAGAGAGCTGATCATGAAAAGAGAGAAATAGATTAAGGAAAGAGAGCTGATCATGAAAAGAGAGAAATAGAGAGCTGATCATAAAAAGAGAGAAATAGATTAAGGAAAGAGAGCTGATCATGAAAAGAGAGAAATAGATTAAGGAAAGAGAGCTGATCATGAAAAGAGAGAAATAGATTAAGGAAAGAGAGCTGATCATGAAAAGAGAGAAATAGATTAAGGAAAGAGAGCTGATCATGAAAAGAGAGAAATAGAGAGCTGATCATGAAAAGAGAGAAATAGATTAAGGAAAGAGAGCTGATCATGAAAAGAGAGAAATAGATTAAGGAGAGAGAGCTGATCATGAAAAGAGAGAAATAGATTAAGGAGAGAGAGCTGATCATGAAAAGAGAGAAATAGATTAAGGAGAGAGAGCTGATCATGAAAAGAGAGAAATAGATTAAGGAGAGTGAGCTGATCATGAAAAGAGAGAAATAGATTAAGGAGAGAGAGCTGATCATGAAAAGAGAGAAATAGATTAAGGAAAGAGAGCTGATCACGAAAAGAGATAAATAGATTAAAGAGAGAGAGCTGATCATGAAAAGAGAGAAATAGATTAAGGAAAGAGAGCTGATCATGAAAAGAGAGAAATAGATTAAGGAAAGAGAGCTGATCATGAAAAGAGAGAAATAGATTAAGGAAAGAGAGCTGATCACGAAAAGAGAGAAATAGATTAAAGAGAGAGAGCTGATCACGAAAAGAGAGAAATAGATTAAGGAGAGAGAGATGGAATGAGCACACTTTCCTGCACCCCTTTTTCACAAAACAACAGAATTCTTCTTCTCGTCTTCCCAGGGCAAGAATAACACAGCGTATCAGTGCAGGTCGAGGTCAGACCTGTTAGAGGCCCAGTCCAGGGGCTGGTAATGCAGACATGTATACCCCCATCAGATCAGCACGTGGGCAGCAGATTGTGGATGAACGCAGGGCAGAAGCGGAGCCCAAGATTGTCCCTCAGACAAATGCAACTCAGGATGGGTCTTAATCGGAGCGCGGTTTTGATGTGAGCGTAAATGAGAACGGCATGCTCGTTTGGTCCAAAACCCGTGCCTTAGACTGAAACACTGTTTACTAGTTAATGTAACAGGTCAGCGTTGTTATCATTTATCAGAGAGAGAGAATGAGAGAGAGAGACAAAGAGGAGAGAGACAGAAAGGAGAGAGACACAGAGAAAAAGAGAGAGAGACAATAGCGTGAAAGAGAAAGAGTGGGTGAGAGAGGACGTAAAAAGCTGGAAAGGAGAGACAGGAAGGTACAGTAGATGGAGAGGATCCAGACATGGTGTAGCTACTGTTTCCACTTAATGTCCAGTAAACCCTTTAATAGCACCAGGTCTCCTCCTCCCTAGAACTGAGCCAGGGTTCAGTCTTGAGTGTGTTAAATCTGGACCTTTTAAGACGTACAGTTCAGGAGGTATGGGGGGGGGGGTCATAATATCCCAGATGAGTTGGAGATGTAGTGAGCAGACAGTCAAGCAGGCAGCCAAGAACCCGAGAACAGACGAACTAGGGATTCCTACTTGAAGATGAACTGACTATCTAAGGAAATGGTTTCTGGTCCAGCATAGCAGGCATCCCTCAGACCACTATGCAAAGAATTGATCAGCAAGAAAATATTTGAAATGTGTTCAAAGAATGAGTTCAAATTGGGTTCCTTAGTCTGTCGCTGGGCTAACATGGTTCCTCTAGGAACTGCTGGACTAATAGAGTCAGCAATCATAATGCTCTCTAAGCATACAGCTCAGTGAGGTCATCTTCACAGAAACTGCCAAGTCACGTTTTGTACATTTTTGCTAAAATATGACGAAAGTCTTTTTACAGGTCCAGATCTGGACGACCTTTGGACAACCTTCAACTGACTGTTGTCCAACCTTTGCTCAACATTTCCATGACAATTTAAGTGGTCATTGTGTGCTTGTGTTTCAGTAGACAAAGTTAACTAGATGTTACATAGCAAGAAAGGTTAAGCAACAAATGATCAAACACTGCCGTTTTTAAAAGATTTCATCCTTGGAATAATAATATTGTATCCCAGACAACAAGTGAAACCAAATCACAAGTTATGAAATTGTTGTTATTTCCTCTTGCTGTACAAACCGAGACATCTTTCAAATAACCTAGATAAAAAAACATATTTGAACACATCTACATCAATAGAAATCTTGGAGACATAGTCGTTATTCTTTGGTGGCTATCAGTTTCCTGCAGCAGCTAATGGTTGGAATGTTTCAAATATTTTCATACACACAGCAGCTGCTAACAGTTAAAACCCACTCAGCAGCCGACAGTATAACTGGAGTGAAGGTTTAAACATATTAACAACTGTAGGTTCAATCAGTCAGCGTTTAAGGAACTAGTTATTCAGTAGAACTGGTGGTGCTGGGAAGGGTCAAACTACAGTGATCCATAACATTAGACAGCTGTTACAGTCTTAAAAAAAGTATTTTTTAAATGAAAGGCCATCCTGATGAGGAAATTGCTTTCCAACACAAGATACGTGCCAGGGAGTGAATAGGAAAAAAGAACCAGTCTCAAATATCCAGAACAATACAGAACAACGGTCCAAAACGTCTTCCACAAACCGTATCTGAATGTGGGTGGAGGTATCCTATCCTATAGGAATACCAAGGTGAGGTGTGTGCTAAGAATTCTTCTAGTATCTCAACATCAGTGTTGCCCATCTGGGAGACATGTGCACTTCAGAGAGATCAAGCCAGCTGGAGAGAGAAAGACTACTTCGATGTCACATCCTCTCTCCTCCTCCACCACCTTAAACCAACACAGATGGGTCTGTTGGTCCAAAAATATCAAGAGAGAGTCTGTCGTGCTGGCGTGTCCACAGGGTGGGATAAGGGATGCTGTGTGTGTGTGTGTGTGTGTTTTTAGTGTTGAAAAAAACAATACATCCATAATCATAGGATTATGAATTGTGTTCACACTGTTGCAATAACACAGAAGCACTGAACTGCGGTTGCCAAAGGATGAATTCACAAACTGGCTGCTGGCCAGGAATTTGAGATAAGCCTTTGAAAACTTTGGTGAAAATCCTAATTTGGGACAAAACTGTCTCAATGTTTATCCCAAACACAACAGAAGAACTCTGAACGATAAGGATGGAATTAAACACAGGGTGAGTCACTTACAGGAATTCGATCTTTGCTAAATGGATTTCTTCAGAACCTCATCAAGTAAAAACACCAGATTCATTTGAACAGAAGAAATGGACAAAAGTGTCAGGAAACGTACACCCGATGATAATCTTATATGTTAGTATGTGCTACGAATTTCAGGAGACTATCAGATTGGGCAGGACGATGATGAGTAAGATGCTATTGAACACAGGCCTCTCTGTACTGTGTTAGCAGAGATAGCTATTGAACACAGGCCTCTCTGTACTGTGTTAGCAGAGATAGCTATTGAACACAGGCCTCTCTGTACTGTGTTAGCAGAGATAGCTATTGAACACAAGCCTCTCTGTACTGTGTTAGCAGAGATAGCTATTGAACACAGGCCTCTCTGTACTGTGTTAGCAGAGATAGCTATTGAACACAGGCCTCTCTGTACTGTGTTAGCAGAGATAGCTATTGAACACAGGCCTCTCTGTACTGTGTTAGCAGACATGTGACAGGGAGCTGTGTTGCCTAGAGTATGTGGGTCTTGAACCAGTACTGTATCAGTCTACCGGTCTGATTGGACCCTGTGTCTGCAGGATTCTCTGCTGTGGCCAAGACAAGTTTAAAAGAACTTTAGCTTGATATATGATCACTGGAATAATATATGGCGCTCCTGCTATCATAACACAGTGGTTATTAACCTGTCATCTGCATCGGCTGAAAGCAGTTGATTTATGTTGCCTTTTCATAACTAAATAAAGATATAAAAAATAAAGGTTTTTGCATTTTCAAATAAGTAAATGTCTAAGTAATCTAGAGACTATATGTTGTTAACACATCAATGCAAAATAGTCTTTAGGAAAAATGCACATTTTCAATACATAAGCGCAGCTAGTTCTGGCAGGGCAATCGGGCAGCGCGCGTCAGCCAGTTATAGGGGACGTAAGGCGTCTTACTCCACCTTCCTTACTCCACCCACTACCACACCCATGTAGCAGCGCATATTCATTGGGCCACATCCGATAAGGCGTCTTTAAAGACGCGCGGATATGCACACACTCACCCCGGTCGTTGTATGATCAGTGCTGCTGCCAATGTGTTTGTATTCCTGCGTTGTCGGTTGTTGCTTTCGCCTGTGTTGCTGTGTCCGGCTCTTGCAATCCGGGGGTGGCCTGTTGTTGTTGGGGGTGTTTGCGGGAGGTTTCGGGCATTCGCCTGGATTCGCAGCCTCTGAGAACCGCCCCGACGGCGGTTGCGACGATACAGGTAGCCAGGCCCGGCGTAACTCGCGTCGGCTCAAAGATCGCCTACTACCAGGATTGGCGGGTCAACGCATCCTGGACTCTACTATGTCTTGGTCGTGTCTCTTTCCTTGAGTGTATCATGATGAACTGCACGTTCGTGGAGTGCTGCAAGGCCGCTCTTTCTCCTTCCTTCTCTTCCCGACCGGTGCCCGCTGAGAATGCTCTGGTCCAGGGAGGAAGACCCGGTCCTGTTGGCCCCTCTGGACGTCGAGGTCTCTGGCGGAAACGAGTGCTCGGGTCGTCGCGCTGGAGGAGGGGTCGACGACAGCGGTGGATCCGCCGATCCCCGGTACTGCTTCGGAGGCGCTCCCGTGGCCTTCGATTTCGCATTGACTGTAGGGGAGGAATGACGTGGTACCGTGTCTTAGGACACCACCGGCTGGTAATCAGGAATGGCGTACCCGAATGAAAGGGTTTGTGTATCTGCGGTTCTTTAACTCGATTGTATTGTTTGATTGCCATGGCATTCAGTAGGCTTAGTATACGCTGTGCAAACGGAATACTCGGATTTCGGGAATGTATTAGCCGGTGCTTACGTAACAGCTTGTCAATATTGTTCATTGTAATATTCTTTATTTCAGGGGTGCGCACTGATCAATAGAAAGTGTAAATGAGCAGTCAGCCAGAGACGCTAATTTCGTCTGCTGTCTCCGGGCAGATGTTAGGGCAGCCAAATTAATTCAAACGTCAAATACATCCTTAAGTGAAATATGGTATCCCTATATTATCGGTTAACCAGTTGAGTAGCGTCACAGTATCTGTCTGTCGTCGTGTGTGGGCCCACAGCGTAGACTACCATCTCGGATGTGTGACTTCGGACATTTCAGATGAACGTCCAATAGACATACGGTTATCTAGCTCTATGCACTACGCTGGTGTGGCAAAACATGTACCGGCAAGAGGGTGCCGTAACGGTAAACACCAGCGTCTAGCGTTGCTAGCTACGAGTGTCATGCTAGGTACTTGACGGAAGGAACAAGCTAGCAAGCTGTGGGCCCCAACCGTACTCATGCTGTGGGAGCGTGGGGATAATTGGACTCACGCATCTAAGTGTGCGGAGTGTGGCTATGCAAATCGTTGCGGGTGTAATTGACGTGTGATGGGCCGTCAGAGTGCCCCTACCCTGTGGCTAGTATAGGCTAGTGGGTCGATGGGTACTCGCATGAAGGTACGTCTATCTGCATACATGCTTCGAAACTTTCAATACAGACATTCCACGTCTCCCGGGAGTTCCGGGTGGGAGAAGCCAATATTTAAATCCACCGCGTGTACAAATGCACTACTATATTGAATTGTATTTGATTTAAAAAACTGAATGAGATTAACCCCACCTTCCTGAGTTTGGGAAGAACCCTTGGACCAAGTGTTGATTTAGTGTTACTAGTGGTAGTGCTGAAAATAATACGCAATACCTTGTATAATTCTGGGATTTTTTTGGGAGGTAAAACATATATACTGTACATTTAAATTTACAAACTAAGTCGAACCATCTTTTTAGGTGTCTGAATCCAATAGTACTCAATATATTTAGGCAATTCCGATACATAGGGCCTACATTCCACGTCTCCCGGGAGTTCCGGGTGGGAGAAGCACCACCCGGAAATGGGTCTCTGCAGGTTGGGATGACTGACACCATCAGTGTTAATGTGACTGCGTTACATCGGTCATTTAGCAGACGCTTTATTCTGAGTGCCAATATTTAGATTCACCGCAAGTACATAGGTTATCAGTTACGAGAAGCCAAACGATTGCAACGGTCCCTCTTGTCGTCTGTTCTGAGGGACTGGATTTAACTCTGGCATTCACATCTCAAGTAGACAGCTTTCTCAGGCTGCCTGCATGTCAACGACCGGTGGTCCGCGCATTTTGCTGCATGCCTCTCAGTGGCACCTAATTGGCGTCGGTGGGCAGCAGCTGTAGCCTACTCTCGGTGGTATCGGCCGCCGCAGCGGCCCGCACACATCGACACACTGTCGGTGGCTCCATGTTGGATCCTGGTAATGAGCACCAGTCGGCATCGTGCACCTGCTGGACGATTTGTCGGGATGTTCCGTGATCTCCACCCGCGCTGCCTCTAGGTGTTCGGACGCGTCTGATTGCATGCACATTTCTCTGTCCTTGAGTTGACCGTAGGCCCGTCACCTTGGTTCTCTGCATTTCCTGATAGTGTTTAATGCGGGCGTCGTTACCCTCGGAGTGTGTCCTCTGCGTCGTGGCGGCCGCTCGGGCACCGCTTCTATGCATGCATCGTGCCCCAGAGTTCGTGTCCCGTCTGTTGGACTTCTCAATGCGTGCTAGTTTTCGTGATGGCGTACACGACTGGTGCGGTCGGATATACGTTCTGGGTGGGCTGTGAGGCCTTTGGCGCGGCGTCAGTTCTTCTATCACGGTTCCGTGGAGTCGTCCTCCGCCTCGATTTTCGTACCGACGCGGCTGCCTCTTTAGGTTGGGGGGTTATCGAGCTCTCCGGACAAGGCCCTGTGGCCACGGGGCTGCTTCCTGGCTCTTGAGACGTATCTCACGGCTTTACACGAATTGCATTCCATCGTGATGCTTGTTATTGCGTAGGGAAAAGTTTACTGTTGTAATATCGAAGCAAGGTCCACATCATAAGGAGGTCTGTGCATATTAATCTAGTCAGACTGCTCACTTGGACCAGAGTGTGGGAATCTCATTGCGCACCGCAGTCTTTCAGGCTATAGAGACGGTGTGGCGCACTGTCTTGTTCATTTCAGGAGTTCTGATAGGCAAGCATGCCGCCATTTCTCGGACGGTGCTAGACCATAGGCCCGGGTGCGTGCGCGGTGCACATGTAGGCCTATGTTTGTCTGCCGGCGAATACATGAGGATGGTTTTCAATCAACATTGGTGGATGAAGGATGCAACTTTGTGGTCTAAGCAGAGGCAATGAGCGCACAGCGCAGACGTGTTAAACACGGGTTCGGGGTATTCAATTAAGGTGTTTGGAGCCCTCAGCAAGCTGCTGAACGGGCCAAGAGAGCAGAATTCAGATCAAGATTACGTCTACTATCATCTACCCATCTTGCACATAGGCCACTGAGGGTTAGGTTGGTTGAGGGCCACTTATGTGAGCCCTCTGTGACATTGCTTGTCAAAGGGCTATGCTCTTCAAATTACTGGTGTCCAACTGAACAAGGGTACTCGGGCCTATACAGCGATAATACTCGAGTCAGTGTTTTCACAACCTTTTAATGTTTCACGGTGTGGGGAATTCACCACCATTGTGCAGTGAACGTTTAGTGTCCTGAACATTCCAACCTGATACTTTGCAAGGTGCCTCTATTGTGATTTCTCGATCTAACTGCGTTTTGTCCACTCTCCTATGTCACGCCGTGTCGCCCGGGGTGACGCCTTCCGAGTCCCGCCTTCCGAGTCCCTGTTGTCACCGATGCCGGCAAAGCCATGACGAAATCCTGGTTTGCTCAACGATTCGCTGTGGGCTGTCCCAGGATTGGTATACATCGCAAAGCTTCCGGATTGGGGCTGCCACCTGGGCATCTTCAAGTGCCTAGCCACGCTGGAATGATGGGGACTGGTCGTCCTCGGCTTACGAGCACCATGTACGCCCCAATGCCCTGGACATCGTTAGAGTCCAGAGATCTATGAGCTTGACGTGAACAAGCTTGCGGCCATGTGGTCAAAGGACTAATTGCTGTGTGTCAATACACAAGCCTGCATTACAGATGGTGGCTGGGTCGGCTTGTTAACCCATAACAGTAGAATATCTCTTTAGATCTCGGTTTAGGCGTGGTGATCCGCAGACGTGCTCTGATCTGGTAGCTATCAATCAGAATCCATAGTCTGAATCGAGATATCTCTGGAGATGCCCTGGACTCCAGGGAACGGCGGGTGCTCTGCCGACACATTTGTTTCTCATTCTCACATAGGGACATTGATGGTACACCATGCGCCTCGCGTACATCTTTGGGGTTGCCGACGGGCGCTAGAGGAATGGGTCTCTAGAGACAGCTGTAACTCTGCCCTGTATGGATGAGAGGTTACCGGATCACAAGCATTGTAGAATGTCTCCGTAGATCTTGTCTCAGCACTGGTGATCCGCAGACGTGCTCTGATTCGGTAGCAATCGATCAGAATCCAGCGTCCGAGTCAAGATATCTGCGGAGACACCCTGGATACCGGCCAGGGAACGGCAGGTGCTCTGCTGACACTAGTTATTCTCACTAGATAAGCATATCTTCGTGTTCCGGCGTACATGCTGCCTTTGTGTACATCCTGATGAGTTCGCTGACGGGCGCAAAGAGGGGCAGCTCTCTGGAGGTAGCTATCTGCCCGATGTCGGATGAGAAGGGTACCGGGGAGATGGTCGGTGTATTTGGCTTGTCGCGGGTTCACCTTCCGTCCAGCACTGGGTCTGGACGGGATGTGCGCGTGGGACGGCTCGGTAAACCGCACATCAGATGGTATGTAACACGATGGATATGCACACATAGTCTTAGTCATCGTTAATGCTAGCATGACCCCCGCATCCAGAAAACGCTTGTTTTCGCCACTAGTACGTACGTAGTGGGATGTAAGGGGGTCCTCCTGTGGCTCAGGAGCAGCGGCGCTCCGCTCTACACATAGTCTGCATGGCGGAGTGGTGGCGTGTGTTGGGGGATTATATCTCTATTGCTCCCTGCCTCATATGTCATGTATGTATGTGTTGCATCGAGGAGGCAGGGAGTGCTTCCCTTAGATCATCCACTCCGCCAAAGTTAATCTACATGTCCATGTCATGTAACAATAAATGCTCAAATCTAATACGTGATTGTCTTGACTGAAATAAGCGCAGCTAGTTCTGGCAGGGCAATCGGGCAGCGCGCGTCAGCCAGTTATAGGGGACGTAAGGCGTCTTACTCCACCTTCCTTACTCCACCCACTACCACACCCATGTAGCAGCGCATATTCATTGGGCCACATCCGATAAGGCGTCTTTAAAAGACGCGCGGATATGCACACACTCACCCCGGTCGTTGTATGATCAGTGCTGCTGCCACCCTCCACCGTCCCCTTCTCCCCCATGCTGTCTGTATCTGTCCAACAGGGGGATTATATCTCTATTGCTCCCTGCCTCATATGTCATGTATGTATGTGTTGCATCGAGGAGGCAGGGAGTGCTTCCCTTAGATCATCCACTCCGCCAAAGTTAATCTACATGTCCATGTCATGTAACAATAAATGCTCAAATCTAATACGTGATTGTCTTGACTGAACTATTAATGACATTTTAAATGTGAAGTTTAGAAATGTCAAGAAACTGCAGCCTAATAATCGACTCAACAGAACAACGTCTCACCTTTGTTGCGCCGCTGAGCCATGCACGGGTCCATCACACAGTAAAACAGAGTTACTACGACCACCTTCCAGGGTGCCATGGTGACCTGGCCCCTTGCTTCCAGACCCAGGATGGAGTGGAGTATGACCCACTCCCAAGTGTAACCTGTAACCCCCACACGGGCTGCTGTCTAGTCCCTCTTCTGTCTGTAGACACGTCAGAGCCACAGACACTTCACAAAATCAGACCTTAGACATCCATCATCGGAGTCCTCAGACTCAATTTGCCTCAGTGCAGAGCTGGACTCCTTCTCTCCCTCCCCTGTACACTCCCTCCCTCCCTCTGTCTGTCTGTCTCCCTCTGTCTCCCTCCCTCCCTCTGTCTGTCTGTCTGTCTGTCTGTCTGTCTCTGTCTCCTTGCCTCTGTCTGTCTGTCTGCCTCTCTCTGTCTCCCTCCCTCTCTTTGTCTGTCCCTCCCTCCCTCTCTCCGTCTCCCTCTCTCTTTCTGTCCCTCTCTCTCTGTCTCCCTCTCTCTCTCCCTATGTCTCCCTCTCTCCCTCCCTCTCTCTCTCCCTTTGGTCAGCTGATTTCCAGTCTGTCAGTACTGACAGATGGTAGTTATCAGCTTCTCTGAGTGAGAGAAAGGGCCCCAACTGCATTTCTCTCTCCCGGATGATCGCTTGTGGCTACAAGAATTTACCCAGTCACCCAAAATCATTATCTTCATCATCATATCTATATTCATCATCTTCTAAACTGTCCACACACTGTCTAGTTATAGCAAACTTCTCAATCCTTCCCTGTATGCTTTTCATTTGCTGCCATTTTCATAACAGACGTATTTTATATATTGAGTCCAGCTTTCCTTGGGAAACATCTTGTGTTCATGAATAGCACACAGGCTCTCACAAAAATACTCTGTTCTGAACTTAGTCTACTTATGAAAGGCTGAAACAACAGCATCCCTGCAGGAGTACACGTCAGCTTGACTCCAGTCAGTGTTTATGGATCTATGTTTCATTAGCTGTGGTTAAACTGACAGCAGAAACGTTAGTATTTCTGCCAGGTTGACTTGAGGAGCCAGCTCAGTCCGTGTCCTCTTGGCTGTGGTGGAGAGAGCTTGCAGTACCAACACACCAGTCACATGAGATATCCAGTCAAAGCCTGAACAGAAACCTAAATGAAGATGAGAGGACCACAGATCCTGCCTGACAGTGGTTGGACTTCTCATAGAGGCGTGTCCCCACCCGTATCCAGAGAAAACCTGTTTCCAAAAATCTCTCTGTGGTTTTTAGTGTTCGAAAATCAGAAGTAGTGGTTTGGCATTGTTTCATGACTACCTTACCAGAACGTGAAATACATAGTACTAGCTGCGATCAACACACCACAATCTCCTAACCCAATATATGAGGACTTTTTCTTAGCCGTCTTGTTTTCCCTGGGAGGGGAAGTGCGCCGTTCCTAGAGGTACTGCAATACCAGGTCAATGCAATAGAGTGGATGGAGCAAGCCTCTATTCCATCTCCCTGTTCCAAAAATAAATGTGATATTTGGTCTCCGGGTAGGAGACCATACAGACATTAAACTAAAAACTGACTTTTATTTTGACGGTTTGTATTCATACCAAACACTGTACACCAAAACACAAACGGGGGGATGACCCACATCACATGACAAAACAGAAACACAAAAAAAATTGCAGGGGGCAGCAAAAAAATAAAAAACTCAAAGAGACACACTCCCCACTTCACAAACCAGAAACCGCAACACAGAAAACAAACAGCAGGGGGCGACAAAAACAAAGGGATCAACCCACCACAGGGGGCCATGCGCCCAACAGAAAAATTCAACAAAAAGAAACCCCCCTCAGGGGGCCAAATCCACCACCTCATAGGATGCCAGGGGCTGCTCCTGCGCCAGCTCCCGGCATTTCGCCAGCACCGACGCCGCGAGAGCCTCCGTTTTAAGGGTGAGGACATACTCCCTCCCCAGGAAATTGTCCTGCTGGCAGAACACCTCCGCTACCGTCAGTTTGAGAGTTAATATATGGCTTCACGGTTGTACTAGAGCCTGTTTAAGGAGAGCCTGTTTAAGGAGATTCATTCTGCACTCGCTCGTTAGCGCCCTCACATGGAACTTCACCCAGTTCAGAACTCGGAAGTTTCCCGAGAGTGGCAGTTCTCTCTATATTAGACATTCTCTGGTTGTACTAATGAGCTACATAATCCGTAAAAAAATAAAAAATAAAACTGAGTTAGAAAAACATCATTAGCAAAGGAAAATCGCTTTAATCAACGTGTAGTCTTTGAAGACTAACGTGAAACGTGGTGTATCTGTCACGTAATACACGTCCCTCCAATAGGCTTTGTGCACAAGCGTAGTGACAAACTTCCGCTTTTGTCAAGAAGTTGGCATTTCATTTTCTGGGACATATCATAGAGTTACGGTGCGTTCACACTGCAGCGACGCAATGCGAGCGACAACATGTTTTCCATTCATTTTCTATGGAGCCAGGCGAATCGCTTGCGTGGTGCATTGTGGGTAGCGACGCGACAGAGTTGAGATTTTCTCAACTTTATGCAAATGAGGAGCGATTTTCGCTAGCGATGGCCAATCGGGGTGTTTTCTTTCTCGTAACGTAGCAACTGTGGTGGAGCTGGACCAGGTGCTGCAGATGCTCCTGACCACCAGCATGTTTGTGGGAGGCTTCTTCGGGTTCTTCCTGGACAACACCATACCTGGTTGAGACCCACTCAGTCACTCAGTCAGCCAGCCAGCCAGTCAGTTAGTCGGCAGATAAACCAACAAAACAGTCAATTGTGTTTTTGATATGTGGTATGAAATCATTCATCTAATTTCATTATTCCTCTCTCCTTCCCCCTCTCCTTGTGTGTGTGCGTGTCCTTCCTCCCCTTTCTGTTTGGTGTTGGTCAGGATCGAAGCGGGAGCGAGGTATCGTAGCATGGACCCAGGCTCATCAGGACTCCAGCAACACGCTGGAGAGCGAAGAGGTCTACAACCTGCCCTTTGGCATCAGTTCACGTCTCTCCACCTCGTCCTGGGTCCGCTATGTGCCCTTTTGCCCTCCCAACGCCACTAGATCACTGGCCGAGGCTAGCGCTGACGCTAATGCTAACAATCATGCTCACGCTAATGCTAATTCTAAAGCAGGCGCTAACTCACTGGAGGTCAGGCATCCTCCTGGGAGTCCTGAAGCGCCACAGATCATTAAAGCTGCAGCTCTATGAGCTATTGGGGAGTCAGGTTGCTGAGCGGTTAGGGCTAGTAATCAGAAGGTTGCCGGTTCGATTCTCGGCTGTGCAAAATGACGTTGTGTCCTTGGGCAAGGCACTTCACCCTACTTGCCTCAGGGGAAATGTCCCTGTACTTACTGTAAGTCGCTCTGGATAAGAGCGTCTGCTAAATGACTAAATGTAAATGTACTGGGCTGTCGAGACACTGGACGACACAGGTGGCACCACAGGTCCAAAAGTGGTGGGGAAGAATTTGGAAACCATCTGCACTGACTTGTTTTTTAATACAGTCTATGCTTGATAGCGTTAGCAGCAATGAGTTGTTGAGAGGGGTGGTCGATGGTCTCTCCTGGGGCGGGTTGGATGTAGCTAGGAGATCACTGTGACTGACAAGTGCATTCACTTGTTGCAGTCAGCGTTTGAAGAAGTGCGTTATAGTTAACAGAGTAAATGGGCTGAAATTTGGAGAAGCATTTTATCAACTTTCAAGAAGAAATTAAATAACATTCTGTGAATAAATTCTGTTGCAAAAGTTTTTTTTTTTTAATAGTAAATACATTACATGCGCTCAATACTCCACTGAGTCGAAAGTGGTGGGGCGAAATCAGAAAGAGAGAGAGAGAGAGAGAGAGAAAGAGAGAGAGAGAAAGAGAGAGAGAGAGAGAGAGACAGAGAGAGAGAGAGTGAGAGAGAGAGAGAGAGAGAGAGAGAGAGAGGGCCCCAACTGCATTTCTCTCTCCCGGATGATCGCTAGTAGCCACAAAAACCCACTGGGGTGACCCCCAGTCACCCAAAAATCTCATCATCATTATCTTCATCATCATATTTATATTCATCACCATCTTTTAAACTGTCCACACACTGTTTAGTTATAGCAAACTTCTCAATACTTCTCTGTAAGCTTTTCATTTGCTGCCATTTTCATATCCAGAGAAAATCTGTTTCCAAACATCTCTATGAAATACATAGTACTAGTTGTGATCAACACACTACAATCTCCTAACCCTATCCAATATATGAGGACATTATATGAGACATATTGTTTTCCCCGAGAGGGGAAGTGCCCCGTTCCTGAAGGTATACTGCAATACCGGGTCGATGCATTAGCCTCCTGTACCTTGAGGGACCTAACTCATTCCCAGGATCGTCATATTAATATACGGCTTCACGGTCCTACTAATGAGCTATATAATCCGTAAAAAAATACAACTAAAACGGAGTTAGAAAAACATCATTAGCAAAGGAAAATCGCTTTCATCAACGTATAGTCTTTGAAAACTAACGTGAAAACGTGGTGTATCTGTCACGTGATACACGTCCCTCCAATAGACCAATTATTTGTTTGTAAACATTTGGGATGCGCGCGCAATGTGGTTGCAGAAAACCGGAAAGGACAGCATTTTTTTAAATGGCAAAAGGACCACACGGATAATACAAATAGTTAGATAAAAAAAAAAAAAAGTTGAGGAGGACAGCCTGTAAGAGAGAAAGCGATTACCCATTGATCTGTCGCATCAGAATTTGTATTTGGGTCACGAAAGTCTTTTTATTTTTAACAACTGTTGCTGCATGATTTTCTCCGAGCCTCTACTATCTGAGGAAACTGAGGAGTGCCAACATCCCGAAAACCACTGTGATGTCAAACTTTTACAACTGTGCCATCAGCAGTGTGTTAACGTATGGTTTCTTAGTGTGGTTTTCCAGCTGCACTAAGCTGAACAGCAGGCACTCCAACTAAGCTAAGGTTTACACAAGGTTTATTTATGGGAAGTTTATTGGAGGGATATTGCACTTTGTATTACACTTTTATGTCAAACTATGCAATGTATGAATGCTCTAAACAGAATTTCGTTGTTTTCTATGACAATGACAAATAAATATTGAATTGAATCAGTGTCCATCAGTTCGTTTGTGTCATTGACAAAATTGGATCACAAGAGGCGGCATCTTCTCTACAGATATGTCCTTGTACTCGGAATGAATGTCTTTAAGCTTCAAAATGGCTGTCAAAACTTTCTTCATGTTCAGTGTCTGGAACTGATAATTACCTTTATAGCTAAGTTGTCTTTTTAACTTCTCTTTCATCAACTGACTTTGGCTATTTGGTCTCAGTAAACAGTTTACAGTCATTTCTCAGTAAACAGTTTACAGTCATTTCCACGTCTGAAGGTACACAAACCACAGCACCATGAATTGCTTTCTGTTGTCCTTTGGGAAGGGTGATGATTTTAGCAAATGGGATGTGCTTGGCTATAATGTGTCTCTCAAGTATGTTCAGATCACAGAGTTCAGATGGAATGGGTGACAGCTCTAACTTGTTCCTCACAGCTATGACCGGCATGTTTCCCACCTTAAGATTTTCATGACAGCTATGACAGACCCATTCTTCTCTCCTCTCAGGAACAGTACATTGCTCAAGATCAGCGCATGTTTCAGTGCATGAACATATTTACCAGTCAAGTAGACTGATACCATGTCTGGATTCTTTTGGTAGCTTACACGTTTGCATACCCTTATTTGATCTGGAAACAAGGCTCTGTGACAAACTGCGCAATTATAACTGGGCCCATTGTGTGTCTTTTACTTGAAGGGGGATATAGCTTGTTGCATTAACCTATCATCCACTTGAACCACTGGGGTTTGATTTGTCTGTTGTGGGTTCATGTGTACGTGCCTTTGGTATTTTCTTCGTATGTGTACATGGCGTCACCTTCCTTATCATCAAGGTCTGGTCCTTGCAGATGCTCTTTTTACATTTATAACATCTTTATTTTTCAAACAGTTCATCACAACAGTTGCTGACCACATTCAAAAAGAAATATGTACAAAGACAAAATAATAATTCCTTGTTTAACATGTATTAAAGGACTTCTCAGGTTCTTGCAGTTTACAGGTTGTTGCTATCTGTATCCACCTCTATTTTAAATTCGAGTCTTTGATCCTAGCAAAAGACGGATGATATTTTAACTTAAGAACCAATCAGATACAACCCACTCTTCAGTGGTACTGAAGCAGAACTGGAGCATTAGCGCCCCCTGGTGGTTTATTGGCTGGAATGTTTCTCGGTCCTGATTTTTGTCATTTACAGAGCCAGGACGGTGCATGAACACAGAGGTATTTGACCTCACACACTGGACAGACAGCTAAAGGAATGTGAGTAGAATTTCACAATTTTTTTTTTAATGGATCACAAACAAGGATAACACCTTTGACGTCATGTGATGCCTAAACATGATGCCACTAATCGTTTACATTTACACATTTAGCAGACACTCTTATCCAGAGCGACTTACAGTAAGTACAGAGACATTCTCCCTGTGGCAAGTAGGGTGAAGTGTCTTGCCCAAGGTTACAACATCATATTCCCCGCCCAGGAATCGAACTGGCAACCTATATATTAACTGCTCAGCCACCTGACTCTAATCATAGATACAATTGAGTTTTCTCATGCTTGATGCTTATGTGAAAGAAACAGAGCTAAATTACTCTGATGTATTATTTGTGATTATTTGTGTAATATGAACAATATGAAGCACCTCCCTACTCATGTTAACACCTCCCTACTCATGTTAACACCTCCCTACTCATGTTAACACCTCCCTACTCATGTTAACACCTCCCTACTCATGTTAACACCTCCCTACTCATGTTAACACCTCCCTACTCATTACATGCCGGTAACCTCAGAGCGATCTTTAGCAGGGAACTGAAGTCGATCTCTTACAATGTCAAAATATTGAGTCCAGTTGGTGAACATGGTCACAACCTCACCTTGGATACTTTCAAACCGTATTAGTCTCCTTCTTCCATTTTGAATCCATTTTACCTTAGCAAAGTCATCTACATAAGCCTTTTCTTCATTCATGATCTGTATAATGCGAGTCACCTCATTTTGTGCATCATGCTTGTCTTCCTGACTCCAGCCTCCCTGCCAATGCACTGTCAGGAAATGTGTAAGAGCTCTCTTCAATACCCGACAGTATTCACCATATATCAGTGCATTAGCATTGATATACAGTTCATCTTCGTTAAAATGTACCACTAACTCATTCATAATGGCTATTGCTGTGTTTGCATCAAGGGGACCGTCTATGTCAAGGTTGGTTGGTTGTTTCATGAAGTCATCTACAGTTTTCTGGTAAAATGTAATAACACCATTATTGATGACATGCTCACCCCTTCCAGACCTCTGACCATCATCACCAAGAGGAGCACGGAACTGAAAATTCTGGTTGATTCGATGGATCTTTCTCTCTGTCTCTTCTTGAACCCTTCTCAATACATTTGTGCTAGGTGCCACTAGTTTTGCTGGTTGTTGACTTTTCTTCTTGCCATGCTTTCCCATTACTTCTGTTATGTGGGCCATCAGGTCCATTTCAGGAATACCTGAAATAACATAAACAACAGATGCAGCTCTGAATCAGACACAGTATGTCAAGACATATGCAATAATAACATATGAATGGACAGCTGAGACTTACCAGCCAAACAAAACTGACAACAAAATATGGATGGGCGGCAACATCCATCACCCTAACCAGTAGAGCAATACTTACTTTCCACCTGCATTGCAGTCAGACCAGAGGATGCCTTCCCAACTGGCGTTGAGCTGCCAGACGTGCTCTGAGAGGAATATCCCGATGAACTCCCAGAAGACCTGTTCTCTTTCAACTTCAACTCTCTTCCAAGCCTTCCATTGATGACATCCAGTTTTTCCTCTGCCAGAGCTGAGTCATCTGCAGCCACAGCCAAGACCCACTCCACTGCCTCTTTCACAGAGCCCACCACTGGAAGGGCCTCTATGAAGCCCACCCACACATGGCTTCCAGCACTGGCCATAGCAGGAGGTTTTCACCAGCTGTACCTGAAGAAGATCATATTTGGTGTCAGTTCCTCATTGCTATATGTTTTATTCATGCTAGTCATTTATGGTACAATGGCTTCTCTCACAACCTCCTCTATAGTGGTATGAAGCACCTGCTGTTGTGGCAATAGCTTGTGATAGCAACGGAAAATATAATAAAATTATCCTTGCTATAACACAGGAATGCAAAGGACACTCTAACATACGCAGTGGGGATTTCGCTCGTGAGTAGAGAAAGAAAAAGTGAAACTAAACAAGTTCAGCTCCCCCACCAATGTGGCGTACCAAGCATCAGATGGAACAAAACGCAGGACGGCGCAGAGAGCGGTTATAACGCATCAAACTTGCTAAAACAATACAGGAAGGATGAGTAACTAGCTGGCCCTCAGCGGGCAAACAGACTTCACACACAGTGCTTGGGTTACGGACATACCTGTAAGCAGTGCAGAGTGAACGTACGACGATCCAACACAGACGAGTGAATCAGGAAATGGTCAGACAGCTTCGGACAGCTGGGGGCAAGGACTTGACCAAAGTTGTCTTCGCCACAGGCTGGGCGGGGAGAAGTAAATAAGCGGCGCCATGATGTAAAATTAACTGTTACTGCTACAAGAGGAATGAAAAAGTATTCGTCCTGGAAAAAGGTTGTTTTGATTCATGCGTAGACGAAGAACTTATATCAAGTTTGGGAAACGTCAGTCTCTTGTACAGCAAATGTTTGATTCTGGTTAAAATACAAATCATTTCAGCTTTAATTCAGGCACTTGGCCCATATCAAAGAACATCAATTAAAAAAAAAACACAGGACAAGAATACACATACAATAAAAATTGACACTGTCAATTTCTCAGGAGAGTCTGATTTTCGGAAATAAAAAACTAAATATTTGGCAAAGCACTGCCCCATCTCCATAATTGGAAGTCGTCACATTTTGAGGAGAGGTTGCGGATTTTAGTTGATACCTAGTTCACAAACAATGATCTTTGATTAACCCAAGATTCTTTAATATATATTTGAAACATCACAAGACGGGGCTCCAGTGTGTGTTCAAACAAGGCCAAAAGTGCAGAACTGCATCAGTTGAAAAATACAGTCACACCCGTGCAAGAAACCCTCCCCCTCCCTCTCTCCAAAATGACGTGTACTGTATATCAAAACATTCTGGCATATAAATCCACACATTTCCACACTCAGATCCTATCACCCTTCCCCAGCCCATTGCAGTTTTTAACTAACCTATATACTACAACAGCATAATACAATTCCTAAAATTCAGTTATGGCTTTTGATTTGAGTGCCACCCCTAGATCTTCAGTGACCCCATCTGGCCACTCCCACGAAACATTTCTGGGGGTGCCACTGCTCTTGCCTGTTAATGCCTGCACTGCAGTAACGCAAACTATACGACAACAATAATGTTTAATGTAACTGGCCCCTCTAACAGACCCACTTCCCCAATGTAACTACTTGTAATTATTACAAGTAACCTACATTGCATGACAACATTTAGCATAGGCCTATCTGTACTAGAAATCCATTCCAGCATAGCCCTAACCCTAACCCTGTTTATCCCGAACTTCCCAAAGAGTGTGACTTACCAGGATTCATCAAAATCAGTTTGAGCAAATGCTATGCAAATTCACACTGTGCTAAGCTACCTCTAGATGGCGAGCAAGTGCAGGCTTGAAACGCTCGCTAGTAGAACTCACCCTTGAAACGCTCGCTAGTAGAACTCACCCTTGAAACGCTCGCTAGTAGAACTCACCCTTCAAACGCTCGCTAGTAGAACTCACCCTTGAAACGCTCGCTAGTAGAACTCACCCTTCAAACATCACCCGTCTCTGATACATTTGCTTGTTGTTTCAGATGAGGTAAGTAGTTTGCTCGATTATGATACCACCACAACCGGGTTGTTGGGTTTTGGCCATAATATTTAGCTAATGTGGAAGATGTCGGCACACCAGGTGCCCTCGACAAACTTATTTTCTTTCTGTAGGCATTGGTCCGGGGAGAGACATCAAGTATCACTGTGGAGCTCAAGGCAGGATACATGTTGACTGACCTGTCTGACTCATCATCTGTCATTCTGTCAACCATTCCTCTCTACCTGTGTGTCAGCATGTCTACCTGTCTGTCTCAGTCTTTTCCCACTGAAAGAGTGGATTTATGACTCACGTTAGGGATGCTGGTGACTCAATGGGCTGCGTCACACCTGGTCCTCTGGGTCCACTTGCTCTTCGACTGCTTCACACCCTCTGTGGTTTGAAACTCAACAAATCTCCTTTCTACGCCAAAACTCAAGTTTAGAAAACAGTTGAAGCCCCAAAAGTTCAGAGGCAAATATTTTTCTTTCATTTCTGGATGTCTGGTCTGCCAATGTTAGACTCTCCATTTACTACAAATCCCATAGTAAATGTGAATCATCTTGACAGTATTGTCTGTAACCCTACCACTTGTATACTAGCTCTAACCTGGCCTGGGCTTCAGCCTTAGCACGTGTCGGTGCCAGCTCCAGTCCCCAGTTCTGAGGAAGATAAAAGGAGAGCTTATTTCTTCAGTAAAAGTCTAGAGACATGTACTGCTTCTCCAGGGGTTCACTACATGCTGACCTGACCAGTGAGTATTGAATGTAAGGCCTGTTCTACCCTGTACCCCTTCCTGTTCTACCCTTTACCCCTCCTGCTCTACCCTGTACCCCTCCTGTTCTACCCTGTACCCCTCCTGCTCTACCCTGTACCCCTCCTGCTCTACCCTGTACCCCTCCTGCTCTACCCTGTACCCCTCCTGTTCTACCCTGTACCCCTCCTGCTCTACCCTGTACCCCTCCTGCTCTACCCTGTACCCCTCCTGTTCTACCCTGTACCCCTCCTGTTCTACCCTGTACCCCTCCTGCTCTACCCTGTACCCCTTCCTGTTCTACCCTGTACCCCTCCTGTTCTACCCTGTACCCCTCCTGTTCTACCCTGTACCCCTTCCTGTTCTACCCTGTACCCCTCCTGTTCTACCCTGTACCCCTCCTGTTCTACCCTGTACCCCTTCCTGTTCTACCCTGTACCCCTCCTGTTCTACCCTGTACCCCTTCCTGTTCTACCCTGTACCCCTCCTGTTCTAGCCTGTACCCCTCCTGTTCTACCCTGTACCCCTCCTGTTCTACCCTGTACCCCTTCCTGTTCTACCCTGTACCCCTCCTGTTCTAGCCTGTACCCCTCCTGTTCTACCCTGTACCCCTCCTGTTCTACCCTGTACCCCTCCTGTTCTACCCTGTACCCCTTCCTGTTCTACCCTGTACCCCTCCTGTTCTACCCTGTACCCCTTCCTGTTCTACCCTGTACCCCTCCTGTTCTAGCCTGTACCCCTCCTGTTCTACCCTGTACCCCTCCTGTTCTACCCTGTACCCCTTCCTGTTCTACCCTGTACCCCTCCTGTTCTAGCCTGTACCCCTCCTGTTCTACCCTGTACCCCTCCTGTTCTACCCTGTACCCCTCCTGTTCTACCCTGTACCCCTTCCTGTTCTACCCTGTACCCCTCCTGTTCTACCCTGTACCCCTTCCTGTTCTACCCTGTACCCCTCCTGTTCTAGCCTGTACCCCTCCTGTTCTACCCTGTACCCCTCCTGTTCTACCCTGTACCCCTTCCTGTTCTACCCTGTACCCCTCCTGTTCTACCCTGTACCCCTCCTGTTCTACCCTGTACCCCTTCCTGTTCTAGCCTGTACCCCTCCTGTTCTACCCTGTACCCCTCCTGCTCTACCCTGTACCCCTCCTGTTCTACCACATGCTTCAGACCCCCTTCTGACCTCTGTGTCATTGTGTTCCTGTATTAGTTAAAGAGTAGCTGTATCTCTTTAGTTCCATTCCCAACTCTTACAGTAACAAAAACCATAAAATATTCAAAATTAAATTATATTTAAAGGAGTACAGAGAGGAATGGAATCATTAATAGAGTGCGTATTGATTGGTCCTGAGTTGGTTTTTAAGCCGTCACATCATCAACTAGGTGCGAGTGTGACAGGCAAGATGTGTGGTTGTGTACAGGGAGGTAGTGGACACCCCAATTTCCCGAAACATGACTATCCCAACATTCCTCAGATTGACGTCACGTCACCACACACACCCCTCCGTGTGTGTGTGTGTGTGTGTGTGCATGCATGTGTGTTTGTGTCAGCACACAGCAGTACCACTCCAGCTATGTGACAGCAGAGTGTGAACCCTCTGTCAGGACTCTGATTTCAGAGTGAATTGTTCCTTCTTTTCCGTCCCTCTCAGACAATACAACTCCCATCAGTCTTTATTAATAGTAACTGAACCAACCAGACGCGACACACTAAAGTAGGGGAATCTAGCACCATCATACAAACAGAAGAATGATTCATTTGCTTTATAATTGAGTACTTTATTAATGTGTTCAATTCTATTGTATTCTATTTCACTATTGCTCCTTGGTCTTCCAGGCAGACACACACACACACGCTCACACACACGCTCACACACACACGCTCACACACACACGCTCACATAAAAAAGCACACATACCTTCTAAACACATCACGTCTTAACACTCATACAGCCATGAATCTGTCTTACTTCGCTGAACATGTTTTTAACTTATAAGTAGCATATGATGCATGTCATATGTCTGTGTCTTATTTCTCATTTTTATAGACTAGAGTAGAATTTCTTTTTTTTTTTACTGCATTTAATAAAATAAATTGAAATGGACTCAATAAAATAAAATGAATGGACTCAAGTTATATTGGTTGAACTGATTTTTTGCTTCCCTCAGGAACATTTTGGTCAAACATAAGTGTTTGAATCAACGCCACCACCACCTTTTTTCCTGTGTGAAGCGCATTGGTTGCCTCTTGGTGTGAAATACGCTATATAAATACAATTTTATTTGATGTTGTCGGGCGATGTTGATCAAAAGTGACTTTAATGATTTTCAATGATGATGTTAGAGTAATGGAAGGACTGCACACATAGCATACATCTGTTATAGATCTATTATAGATGGTGCAGCTCTACAATAACATCACCGCTCTCTGCAATGGAACGAGAGACATTCTGACAGAGTAAATGGCGAAATTAGCTCCAAACTGCCCATCTGAACACCAGGAAAAAAAACATATGTTCCTATCCAGGTCTCTGACAAAATTTCATGTGAATTTTAAACTTGGAATCATAGATTATTTTCCCACTTGTGACGCACCAATAAAAGCATGCATGACGAATACATTAAAGCAGATCTTTTCTGGGCTGCCATTGGTGTATGCCCTAGGTTCGCAGGTACATTCGTATGCGCAGGATGTGGGACAGACTCTAAAACAGGAAACAATACATGATGTAGAACCTTTTACTGGAATGGGTCCTGAGCCCCCCACGCGGACCCACCCACCCACCCAGTCCCACAAAGAGCCCAGTGTGTGAGTCTGGAGCAGAGGGGCAGAGACACAGCTCCCAGAGGGGCAGGGAGGGCAGCAGCCAAAGGGACAACTTGGACTCCTGGGCTCCCACACCTTTTGTCTCTATTTGTTGCAAAATATTGACATAGGCAGTGCAGACAGACAGACACACACACACACACACACACACACAGGAGGAACTGTAAGTTGAGCAGGGGATTTGTGATGTCAGAGGTTACCGAGGCTAGAGAAGGTGTGTGGGTGTGTGTGCCATAGAGGTGGGATGAGGCCAGTGTTTCCCAGTATAAATACAGGGAGGTGAAGAAGAGTGGGCCAGAGAGGTGTCCAAGCCAACTCCAGCACAGTGTGAACAGAGAGGTTTCCAGCCATAGACTCCAACCAGAGAGAAAGGAGCATACTACGTCCACTCTAACATCAAGGAGCTGAACAATGGAAAACCCTAACGGTGAGTGTGTTATCAATATCACAACTCTCCAACAATCTCCTCTCTCTCCTTTATGTTTTAACCATTTTTTCATTTGTCTAACCCAGCGACACAGTCCCTTCAATTATCACATTGCATGCAGTGTAGCTGTTATGAGTGCGATGCTGAATGAATTCACAAATGTGTGTGATGTCATTGATGTGTGATGTCATTGATCTTCATTGCAGCATTACATTGCCCTTACAAAGAATACCTGTGAGTGAAAGCGTGATAAGTGTGTTTAAACTGTATGAATAATGTCATATTTATGTCACATCCCATTAGTGTCTTGTCTGTGTGTGTGTCTGTGTGTGTCTGTGTGTGTGTCTGTGTGTGTCTGTGTGTGTGTCTGTGTGTGTGTCTGTGTGTGTCTGTGTGTGTGTGTCTGTGTGTGTCTGTGTGTGTGTCTGTGTGTGTGTCTGTGTGTGTCTGTGTGTGTGTGTCTGTGTGTGTGTGTCTGTGTGTGTCTGTGTGTGTGTCTGTGTGTGTGTCTGTGTGTGTCTGTGTGTATGTCTGTGTGTGTCTGTGTGTGTGTGTCTGTGTGTGTGTGTGTCTGTGTGTGTCTGTGTGTGTGTGTCTGTGTGTGTCTGTGTGTGTGTGTCTGTGTGTGTCTGTGTGTGTGTTGTGTGTGTGTGTGTGGCACACACCTCTGTGTGAGCTACCTGAAGAATGATGATGACCTCAGGTCCATGGCTCCAGCGGCTGTCTTCTTTGGCAGTCAAACCTGGCACGTTAAAGAGCTGCAATTACCTCTTCCTCTGTTATGAGATCCAGACGGTGTTCTATCAAGATCACATCAAATCTCTAGAGAAACAGTTCTATTATCCAATGTCATAAGACCACTGTATACATTCTAAAGTACTTTTCTTTACAATTTTAGAACATTCCAGAACCATGACAGCTGAGGGTGTTTTTCACATTGTGTCGTGTTGACCAACATGGATGATGGTTACATCTGTCTCAATTGGACAGAGAGCAAAGTGACTTTGTATACTTCCAGTAATAATAAGTCGTTTCAGTGCTGTCGACTGTTTGACTGCTGAGTGGTCTGGCCAGTACAGGGCTGGTCTGGAAACAGGAGGAACAGGAGAGGGTGGTCTCTGGTAACGGGGAAGACTGCTCCTCTGACCCAGTTAACAGTTCATGGTTATTCTCTAGATTTTTTTAAAGTTTGGGCACTAAAGTTACATTAACTACCATGCAACTAAAAAGCAATCCCCCCAGTATTTTATAAGTTGTTACATAAGTGAAACTTGGTGTGGGGGAGATTGGACAAGGGGATGTTAGCATCGATCTTGTTTAAAAAAGATACAACCTTCAATTGTGCCTTCACAGCATCCAATTACTCCTTATACCCCTCCCTCATTATGTACATTCTTACACTTTTGGTATAACCTGTACCTCTAACACTTAATACCAAGTTATTGCTATGTAGTTACATGGTAGGTAATGTAACCTCAATGGAAAGCGTTGCTGATGTTTGCATTGACTGTTTGTCCCATGTCTTCACCTAACCTCTAAGTCACTGGTGTTTCCCTCGGTCATCTCCTCCACCTGACAGGTGTGTTCCTGGGCGTGGACCTGCGTTGCCAGGTGAATAACCAGGCCCACCGCACTGAGGAGATGGATCAGGATAGGCTGATTGTCCGCAGGGGACAGCCCTTCTCTCTGACCCTGCAGTGCTCCTCCCCCCCGCCCCCCGGGCACCGCCTTGCCTTGGTCCTCCACCTGGGTGAGCCAATCAGCATCACAGACTGACAGAGGAAACACCAACAGGCGGGGACGATGGGGGGAAGATGCAGTTTGTCTATGGGGATGGTTTCCCTACAGACAGGCTCCGATCAAGAGGAAGAAAGCGATGGAAATGAGTGGACTGTAATGTGTGTACGTGTGTGCTTTCAGGTAAGGAGATGGTTGTGAAGGTTCTGGATGTGCGAGGGGGGCGCGGCCAGTGGTGGTTCCGACAGCAGGGGGCGGAGCAAAGCGAGATGCTGCTGACAGTTTATAGCCCAGCAAACGCTCCTATTGGTCAGTATCAGCTAGTGGTGTTGATGACTTCACTTGATGGACACATCCTGGAGCAGAGCCCGCCTCAGAGCTTCCACCTGCTCTTTAACCCCTGGTGTAAAGGTCAGCTGCCAGACACACACAAACAATCACACCTTTGGAAGTTCCTTGGGACACCCTGCTGTGTGTTTGTCTTCCCCAGCCTGTCTTCCTGTGGTTTAATTAGGAACAAGGCAGAGCTAAACGCGTGAGTGTATGTTTTTGTAATAACATGTTTGCGTGCGTCCCAGGTGATGCGGTTCATCTCCCTGATGAGGAGCAGCTGCAGGAGTACGTCCTGAATGAGAGCGGCGTTCTGTATCAGGGCTCCTGGGACCAGATCTCTGCCTTGCCTTGGAACTATGGACAGGTGAAACACACACACAAACACAGTTTGAGGGCCAGACAAAAGACAGTACATAATTACAATTTTGATGTTGCGGTTGGCGTTGGAGATGGCTTTCTCTAACTAGTTATAGTGCACTGTGTGTGTGTCTGTGTGTGGTGTGTGTGTGTGTGTGTGTGTGGGGAGGGGGGGTTGGGTTCACTGTCTGGTGACTCGGATGTGTCCTGTGTGAAGAGTCAGAGCTCAGTGACAGGGCAGACTATCTGCCCTGGGTGGGAGCAGGGCTAGGGCAGGACATGTCTTTGGAGGATGTAAGGCATTTCTGGTCTGGACGTGTGAGAATGTCAACAGACCACACAAACAAGGGCTTGTCTTTCTAGACGGGGAGGACGCAAAGACAAGAATAGAGATAGAGAGAAAGGTGGGGGAGGGGGAGGTGGTAGCTAGAGGCTGAGAGACAGTCAATCAAAGACAGACCCACTCAAGGACACATTAAAAATGTTTTCAGTTCCATTTTTTCAGTAGTGCAGTATGGCTTGATCTTTCTCTCAAGTTAACATACACATACAGTATATATATTCCCAAGAAACTGTTGGTTGCGTTTCTCTTATAACTGTTATGGAGTATGGAGGTGGTTTATGAAGAGTCCTCTCATGTCCTATTATTTCCTAGTTTGAGGACGGCATTGTGGACATTTGTTTTGAGATCCTGGACAACTCTCCCGCTGCTCTAAAGAGCCCAGAGATGGACACAGAAAACAGGGCTGACCCCGTCTATGTCAGCCGCACCATCACAGCCATGGTAGGGCCCACTTTGAAATGACCTAGCGCACCTTTACATATACAATTCCTTCCCACGACTTCCCGGCAAACTGCCAAACCTGTCCAGACTGATATTCTCTCTGTCTCTCTGCAGGTAAACTCCAACGACGACCGTGGCGTGGTGTCCGGCCGCTGGGACGGAGAGTACAAGGACGGGGTGGCACCGACGCGTTGGACGGGGAGCGTCCCCATCTTGAGACGCTGGAGCGAGGCTGGCGCCCAGAGGGTCAGATATGGGCAGTGCTGGGTGTTTTCTGGAGTAGCCTGCACAGGTGAGGAGATGGACCACGTGAGGGAGAAACACTGTCAAAGTAAATACATCATGTCATACAGTTCAACATCGAGGGAGACTGAAGTACATTTACATTACATTTAGTCATTTAGCAGACGCTCTTATCCAGAGCGACTTACAGTAAGTACAGGGACATTCCCCTGAGGCAAGTAGGGTGAAGCCCAAGGACACAACGTCATCTTGCACAACGGGGAATCGATCCGGCAACCTTCTGATTACTAGCCCGATTCCCTAACCGCTCAGCCACCTGACTCCCCAGAGTATGCAAAGAACGACACTAAAACAGAGACGCGTAAACTGTCACCAACGTTGTGGGTCACGATTTGTTTCCGACTGCATTTGCCATTGTGATTCCGGAGCTGTCGTGTCCTGTTTGCTGATTGGTTCCTCCCTCTGCTCCCTCCCTAGTGCTGCGCTGCCTGGGCATCCCGACGCGCTCCGTGACCAACTACTCCTCTGCACACGACACAGACGGCAACCTGGCAGTGGACTTCCTGTACGACGAACAGTTGGAGAGTGTGGCCACCGGACGTAAGGACATGATCTGGTACGGATCCAGGAGAGAATCTGTAGAAAAATCCCAGTTTTCGACAGTGTGACGTCCCTCAAGGAATGACCTTTGACCTTTCCTGTCATTTCTGTGCGCAGGAACTATCACTGCTGGGTGGAGTCTTGGATGGACAGAGAGGATCTGGGTAAAGGCTATGATGGCTGGCAGGCTCTGGACCCGACTCCTCAGGAGAGGAGTGATGGTAAAACGTTCACTCATAAGCTACCGGTCATCAGTTCACTCAAAACTGTGTTTCATGTGTTTCCACTTTATGAGAAGGCCCATTTAGAACAGTATTTGTTGTTGTTTTGTTTTTGTCACACTGGCATCGTGACTTTGTCCCGGCTGACGCGTCCCTCCAGGTGTGTACTGCTGCGGCCCTTGTCCCGTGCGCGCGGTGAGAGAAGGGAACGTGGGCGTGAAGTATGACGCCGCCTTTGTGTTCTCCGAGGTGAACGCTGACCTGGTGTACTGGGTGGTTGGACCCGACGGCCAGCGCTCGCAGGCCTCCCTCAGTAGCCGGACCGTCGGACGCAACATCAGCACCAAGAGCGCGTACGGAGACTACAGAGAGGACATCACCTCACACTACAAATACCCTGAAGGTGCCGTGCTCTCCTGAATAATACACCTGGGGTTAGGGTTAGTACCTCCTGAATAATACCTGGTTAATTCCCACGGGAACCAATATGCAGATGCACCAAACAAAGAAGAATGGATAAACGCAGACTTTTTTGCGCCCTTTCTCGTTTTTAACCCGTAGCACTTTGAGATTTTCGCGTCTCGTTTTTAACCTGTAGGTTTAGCACTTTTGAGATTTTAACTAATATAAAGCGTATTATAAAGATTATTATTATTATAGCGTTATGCCTGTCTCCTCTTTCATTCCAGGTTCAATTCAAGAGCGCGAGGTGTATGAGAAGGCAGGACGTCGAGTCTCTCACATGGACGGCGAACCAGGGCAGCTGGAACTGTCAATCAAGCATGCCCAGGCCATCCACGGGACCGACTTTGACGTGATCGTGGAGGTGCACAATGTGGGCGGGCACGATGCCCTGGCCAAGCTGACCGTCATGTCCAACGCTGTCACCTACAACAGCCTCCACCGGGGGGAGTGTGAGAGGCGTACTGCCAGTGTGACTGTGCCAGCACAGAAGGGTGGGTGGCCAATCCCTCATTATTGTGTCATATCTGAGTTATTAACAGGCTTTAGAGTGCTTCATATGGCCAGTCCCAGTGCTAAGGGGGAGTTCTCAGAGATCTCAGTCTCAGTGTCGTCCAGGTCACCTGCGTTGGGTACTGAGCCCGAGGTTCCAGTCTCCCTGTTCCAACACAACAGGACAGTAGTGCAACAGGACAGGAGTGTAACAGGACATTAGTGTAACAGGACAGTAGTGTAACAGGACAGTAGTGCAACAGGACAGTAGTGCAACAGGACAGTAGTGCAATAGGACAGTAGTGTAACAGGACAGTAGTGCAACAGGACAGTAGTGCAACAGGACAGTAGTGCAACAGGACAGTAGTGTAACAGGACAGTAGTGTAACAGGACAGTAATGTAACAGAACAGTAGTGTAACAGGACAGTAGTGCAACAGGACAGTAGTGTAACAGGACAGTAGTGCAACAGGACAGAGGCGCAACAGGACAGTAGTGCAAGAGGACAGTAGTTTAACAGGACAGTAGTGCAACAGGCCAGAGGCGCAACAGGACAGTAGTGCAACAGGACAGTAGTGTAACAGGACAGTAGTGCAACAGGACAGTAGCGCAACAGGACAGTAGTGCAACAGGACAGCAGTGCAAGAGGACAGTAGTGTAACAGGACAGTAGTGCAACAGGACAAACCCCAGAAAAACAGAGCTACACATTACATTTACGCATTTAACAGACGCTTTTATCCAAAGCGACTTCCAAAAGAGAGCTTTGCAAAAGTGCATAGGTCACTGATCATAACAACGAGATAGCCCCAAACATTGCGGGTAACCAAAACATGAAGCATACATTGTGAAAACGAAATAAAATTAGGACATTATTAGGACAGCTGTACACCTGTATAAGACAAAAGAAACAGAGGTGAACTGTAGCCCCCTCTCCCCCCCAGCTCATAAGGAGGTGCTGCGTCTGCGCTACGACCACTACGGAGCGTGTGTGTCTGAACACCACCTGATCAGGGTCACAGCGCTTCTCCAAGCCAGCGGCCACAATGACCTCATCCTGCAGGAGGTCAACATCCCACTGAGCATGCCCCAGCTGCACGTCAAGGTAACCGGACAGGTTCCTCAGGAGGGGGAAGCTGTACACATCGGGGTGATATGAACACGTGGACCAGCAGAGAGACGATATTCTGCCTTCCTCTGCTCCTCAGGTAGTAGGAGAAGCAGTCGTATCCAGGAAACTGACGGCTTACATCATCTTCACCAATCCACTGCCAGTGATGCTGAAAGGAGGCGTGTTCACAGTGGAGGGGGCAGGGTTGACATCTGTACAAGAAATCCCTGCACCGTAAGTATCTCAATAATCCCTCTTTCTTATATAATATATACACAATATATCAGCTAGGGACAGACCTTTAACCAGTCTTTACATAAGGATGCTTATGAAAACCAGTCTCTCTGCATAAGAATGCTTATGAAAATCAGTCTGTTTCAACAAACACCTGCTATGCACCTTTAAAGATAATAGTAGAGGGGCTGGATGTAGATGTAGCTGTTAAAAGTGTAGACCTGACACAGTAAAAGCCTGTCTCGAGGCCATGAAGGGTGAGTCTGGGCAGATGTTGGGAGTTGAGAGCAGGGCTCTGCCAGGTCACATCTCTGCTCTCCTGGCAGCAAGGGTGAATTCCTCAGAGAGGACATAGTCTGACCGCAGAGCGTGACGAGAGAACACGGCCCGCTCTCTCTGTCTTCCACCTCCCCTGGAGCCAAGGACTTCCAGCCAGACAGGGCCCCCGAACCTTAGGCCAAAGAACACTGAATCCCTCACAGTGAGCCTGCCTGACTTCCAGGACCACTGTTCAGCTGACACCAGGAAAACACACACCGTTCCAACACATCGATAGAAGTCAGTGCATACCTCTCACAGACTAAACACCATTTTCTAAGATCCAGCTGCGTTGCAGCTGACCAGTTGGCTGTTACGGACAATATTTCATTAAGTTTATTATTCGGGGTCTTCTTGTTCTATTACAACAGATACTGCTGGGAAGGGGAGAATTCAAAACCAATGTAAACATTATTCTCTGGATCTAGGCAGCCTTCTAGACTAGTAAACACCACATTAGCTGTCGTCTTGGTAGAAAAATACCAACCTAACATTGCCGTAAAAGTCCCAACACATATTTTAAGATTGTACCTCGGCCCATGATAAAAGAAGACTAATTCCCCATTTCTCTTTCCCTTCTCTCTGCCAGGGGTAATGTTGGTCCGGGTCAAGAGGTGTCTGTCAAGCTGTCTTTCAAGCCCAGTCGCCCTGGTTTGAGGAAGCTGCTGGTGGACTTTGACTCTGACAGGCTGAAGGATGTGAAGGGTGTGGCCACTCTGATTGTCAGGAGGAAGTAGTATTCTCTGAACTTAAATCCACAGTATCTAAGGTTATTGGTTTTATTCTATAAATAGCTAAAGCCTATAAATAGTAGCTCATTAATAAACATGAGTATGGCCAATCTAGGCCTTGCAAACTGTTGTGAAATAACCTTTCAGTCTTACATTGTATAGTCCCTGATAATTGCACTTGAGAAGTTTTGATTCTGTTCATAAAATTGTAGCCTTCCACCTTCATGTCCTAAACTTGCATTGTATAGCTGAAGCAGAACATTTTATACTGAATGTACATGTGTGGGTTTTAAATACAACTATGTAAGACTTGTTTAACTTTTTTTAATAAAGAATTTACATATCCTCTTAATCACTGACAACCAACATTGCATGAAAACACTATGCATTGGATTGGGTTAATGAAACTCAGTCTCAACTCTCTGGTGGAGGAGCTTTCCTCCTTACGGCTCTGGACAGAGCTTGCTGGATGACTGGGTACAATTTAAAGCAGCCCTCGATGCAGATGCGCACTCCGGAAGTCAGTGTCTCCTCGTCCATCTCGCCGTCCGACTGCAAACCCGAAATCTGGTTTAGGCTAGGGAGGAAAGCAACGGTAAGGTTGCCTTGGTTCTCACCGCTTCCCGAAGACACTGTGCTGCTGCTCTCCTCTACACAAGTGGGGTCTATCAGGTAGGTGTCGCCGTCCTGTCGAATAGAGCACCCAAGGACCAGGTCGTACATCTCAATACCAGCATCCGCCAGTGCGAGGGATGCACACGTGACGGCGTGAGCCAAGACGGAACCGTCATTTTCCAGCACCATTACGTTCACCTCGATCTGGGAACGGGGGTACTTGTGAAGGCACACCCCTGGCCTCAGACTTTCTAGTAGCATCAACGACAGGTCTTTCTCTTCGCTGCCCTGGATCCACGACCCCCTCTCCCTACAGGAGAACGGGGCAAATCTCATGTCGGTCATCATTCTCCCGCATTTCATATCTAACTCGTCCTTTCGTTCAATTTCCTTGGGGCCGTAGACACAGCACATCAGTTTCGAGTTCCCCGCTTCTATGTAGGCTGACCCTTTTGCTTGACTGACCAGCCCGCAGCGAACAAACACTGGTCGGACGTCCACTTGGCCTGGTTGCCTCCCATCTATCCGAGAATCGGCAACAGGACACTTTGGTGGCGATAGGCAGAAAGTAGACGGACTTTGAGATACTTCTGGGCCTTGTACCCTTTTAGTGTCTGTCGGCATTCTTGGTCAAGTTAGTTCAAACGTGATGTTTTTGTCCACGTGTTTTACGTTCCTTTGGTCTGGTTATCCTGTAATTCAAAATGATTTCTAGTTACGCCGCGCAGACGATTCCCCCTACAACATGACAAGCAAAAGAAGGTTCCACACTTGCCGCATACGCAGGGCACTGACACCTTGCGAGTTCCGCTGCATCTGCAAGGAAAGTCAGTCCTTGACAAGTAGATTTCAATGCAGTTAAAATGGCTGGAATTATGAGCTTCTGCAGTTGACTAATTACAAACAACATAATTGCAGCATGGTCACACAGGTTGCAAAATTGAAAAACCAATGGCCACAAGGTACACGGACCCAGCATACACTCCGTTTGGAAACTCAAATTAATTGTGTGAGTGATGGTTACAATTTTGAATCAATTTAAAGTATAGATTTTTTGGGGAAATAAAGATGACCATGCAGAGTAGTATCACAATCAAGATACAAGTTTTGACGTTGCATCAATTTAAGTAGGCCTACAAACATCTATTTCTTTTTCATTGCATCAGCCGACTTCTGCGGTTCGAGCTAAAAAGATCTCCGGTGGAGTAATGATGGATATGAGGCTTAGCCAATAGAAACGCAGTCTCAGTAAACTACCGGTATAGTTCAACCAATACGATTTCCTTATGGGCGTGTTCATGTTGATCCCCTTTGAGTGCAGCAGCGTGGGGAGGCTGGCAGTGTAATCAGTGACAGAGTCATATCAAAAGAATTGCGACTTCTGTAAGTATTTCTTACAATTGTATAATACACCAATGTTTTATTGAATCAAATATGTTTCAAATGCTTAGCAGTATTGTAGAATTGAGGCAGCAGTTACTGTTTGCATAGCCAATTCATTGGCGAATCGCTTCGGCTGACGTTACAAACCTGACTCAAATCAATGCTACTAGCTCGAGTCTAGCTAACGATTAGCATAGCAAGCCACATTGCGTGCTATCATAGGGTAGTTTAGCCGGTACTGAGTAGCTAGTTGGTTAGGGCAGATGGTTGGCTTGCACCAAGTTACATACCGGTTCCAGGTTGCTATCTTCTTACGCAGGCATTTCTTGGCTTTGGGCTGGGCTATTTGGCTGTTGTGTGCCCAAAACATCTGAAGACAAATTGTGAAACAGCACAATGTTAAATATCACTCATAGATGTTCTAACACTACCAGTTTATCCTTTTATAACTTGGCATGGAAACGGTAGGTACCGCTGGCAAGTGAGGCAATGCCATTCCGCTCACGGTTATTAACAACGAGGTAGCTTGTTGTGTTGGCAGGATGCGAACATCGTCTTCGTATCTTCTTACTTGGTACTACGAGATTTGAGACGCCACCTCTGGAGTTTCCACCTGCTACGTTCTGTTTTTTTTCCCAGCTATGGAAGAGTAACGTATAAGAATTAGGAACATGTTTTTTTGGATAAAGTCTGATTGTCTTTATGGAGTTAAGATACAACTATTGATACTCACTCGGGGAAATTTGGGTCGTTAGTTAATTTGGGAGGATTAAATTGCCCTACAGTTATGTGTCAGTGTTCAGATGCCTTCCACCTTCAGATCAAGATACATGTCATATTCAGTCTTGAACAATATAAATATAAAACACACAGATTTAGCCCTTGACGGTTAAATGAAATTAAGTGTAGTGTAGTGTTGTAGACCTAGAACTGATTCATAAGCCAATGCCTTAAAGCTTTGTTTCGATGTTTTGTTGAGGTGTTTATAATGGTGATAGTGGGAGGCCTCTCAGACAAGGGTTTATGATATGAGTTAGGGTTAGGATGTTGTAGTTGGGTCTCAAGCCAAGTAAGCTTGTCTAGTATGACCACAGCTCCAGACAGTCTAACTCACTACATTACATTTAGCCATTTCGACTTACAGTAAGTACAGGGACATTCTCCCCGAGGCAAGTAGGGTGAAGTGCCTTGCCCAAGGACACAACGTCATTTTGCACGACCAGGAATCGAACCAACAACCTTCTGATTAATAGACCTAACCGCTCAGCCATCTGACCCCCACCAACACATGAATGAGAACCAACCATAGAACTAAGAGGACTTGTAGCCCCAATTGCAATGTGATATAGATGCTAGTTTACGGTAATGCAAATATGCCATGGGCTTAAGATATCAAAGCATGGGAGCATTATTTCCAATGTTGTTGCAGAGCCAGGTCTCCTTAGGGGAGCAGATGTTTCCGTATATCTGAATTGATCCCAAGCCTGTTTTTTTTCTTTCAGAGGCCCACGAGACTGGTATTGCATCAGTGCTAATTGTTATTGAACAACATGTGTTCTATGTCTAATATGTGCTATACGTGTGTGCTTGTGCCTCAATGCCTTCACGCAGCTCTGCCAGGATGGACCCCTCCATGACTGCCTGTCAGATCCGTGAGAAGTTCATCAACTTCTTCCGTCGCCATGAGCACCAGTATGTCCACTCTTCTGCCACCATACCGTTGGATGACCCCACTCTGCTGTTTGCCAACGCCGGCATGAACCAGGTACCAGCCAACCGCTCAGGCATCACTCCTTTATTCCCTCCGTCCATCTAGTCATTTAGTCATTTAGCAGACGCTCTTATCCAGAGCGACTTACAGTAAGTACAGGGACATTCCCCCCCCCCCCCCCGAGGCAAGTAGGGTGAAGTGCCTTGCCCAAGGACACAACGTCATTTGGCACGGCGGGGAATCGATCGGGTAACCTTCTGATTACTAGCCCGATTCCCCCACTGCTCAGCCATCTGACTCCCTACAACTGGATACTGGATGGCCTACATGCCTCTGCCCTCACACGCTCACCTTTTCTGGCCTTTTCTGTCAAATTCTCTCCTTTTCTTCCCAGTTCAAGCCCATCTTCCTGAACACCATAGACCCCTCCCACCCCATGGCTCGTCTGCGTCGTGCAGCAAACACTCAGAAATGTATCCGCGCCGGGGGCAAGCACAACGACCTGGACGACGTAGGGAAGGACGTCTACCACCACACCTTCTTTGAGATGCTGGGTTCCTGGTCCTTTGGGGACTATTTCAAGGTAAGCTGGGGCAATGAAGTTTACACAGAGGGAGATGAGCTGGTTAATTGTAGTTTACTGAGCTGTTTCTTTTTGACCTGACCATGGCCTGATATCTACACTGGATTTGTCTTTAATGGGTTGGTAAAAAAACAAAACAACAATGAATCACTGCCCCTTTCTCATCCCATCTCCTGCAGAAACTGGCCTGTACCATGGCGCTGGAGCTGCTGACTCAGGAGTTTGGCATCCCCATTGAGCGTCTGTACGTTACCTACTTTGGAGGCCACCCTGACGCAGGCCTGGAGCCCGACCTGGAGTGCAAACAAATCTGGGTGGACTTGGGGTGAGGCTGGGTCTGGAGGGGAGGCTGGGTTTGGAGGGGGAGGCTGGGTCTGGAGGGGAGGCTGGGTCTGGAGGGGGGAGGCTGGGTCTGGAGGGGGAGGCTGGGTCTGGAGGGGGGAGGCTGGGTCTGGAGGGGGAGGCTGGGTCTGGAGGGGGAGGCTGGGTCTGGAGGGGGAGGCTGGGTCTGGAGGGGGGAGGCTGGGTCTGGAGGGAGGAGGCTGGGTCTGGAGGGAGGAGGCTGGGTCTGGAGGGAGGAGGCTGGGTCTGGAGGGAGGAGGCTGGGTCTGGAGGGGGAGGCTGGGCCCGTCTGGCACTTTTGGGTGTCTCCTCACTGTGTGTGTGTGTGTGTGTGTGTGTTTGTGTGTGTGTGTGTCAGGATGGACGAGGCTCGTATCCTGCCGGGCAGCATGAAGGATAACTTCTGGGAGATGGGGGACACTGGTCCCTGCGGCCCCTGCAGTGAGATCCACTTTGACCGCATCGGGGGCCGCGACGCCTCCCACCTCGTCAATATGGATGACCCCAATGTCCTTGAGATCTGGAACCTGGTCTTTATCCAGTTCAACAGGTAATGCACACGCTTCTAGACACTTCCTCAAGACTGCAATACTGTTGCCAAGGCCTGTTGTTGTCAAGGCCTGCTCCACACAAAACACTTTCCTTCTTCACTTTCTCACTACTGCACTACCACACCGTATGTTACATATACCCTGTCGTGTGTGTGTGTGTGTGTGTGTAGGGAGTCAGAGACTGAGCTGAAGCCTCTTCCTAAGAAGAGCATTGACACAGGCATGGGTCTGGAACGTCTGGTGTCGGTGCTGCAGAACAAGATGTCCAACTACGACACTGACCTCTTCATCCCGTACTTTCAGGCCATCCAGAAGGTGAGCACACAACATGGCTGGCTATTTGACTCAATAAGAGGGATTGGTATAGTTACAATCCATATACGTGTATATGTATAAGGACGTATCAGATTGGTAACGCTCACTGATAGAGCATTTGATGACGGATTGATGGTTTGCAAGTTCAAACACCCCCTGCACGCAGCTTTGGAGAAAACATTTAATGTTGGTGAAATCCTACTTGAGGTCTGGAACTAGTGTCTGTTTTTCTGTCTGCCTTGTGTAATGCTTAAAAATGCTAGTCCAGCCGATGGAAATAAATATAACTGTCATAATTCACTTTGTTAGTACTCGTATACTTACTGACCTGTTATGATTGTGATGGAGGTTCTGTATGACTGCGTTTGATCTGTAGGGAACAGGCGCCAGGGCTTACACGGGGAAAGTTGGCGCCGAGGACACCGACGGCATCGACATGGCCTACCGCGTGCTGGCCGACCACGCTCGCACCATCACCATCGCCCTGTCAGACGGCGGGAGACCCGACAACACAGGAAGAGGGTGAGAGGCTCTCTCCTTCCCCGCTCTCTCAACGCTTGCGTGGGTCAGATGGCTGAGCGATTAGGGAGTCGGGCTAATTATCAGAAGGTTGTTGGTTTGATTCCCATCTGTGCCAAATGACGTTTTGTCTTTGGGCAAGGCACTTCACCCTACTTGCCTCGGGGAGAATGTCCCTGTACTTACTGTAAGTCGCTCTGGATAAGAGCGTCTGCTAAATGACTAAAATGTAAATGCAGCGTTCTGGTGTGCATGTTTTCTTTTCTCCACGTGGCTCTGTGTCTGAGAACAGGAGCCTGATGTCTGTCTGACCCCCGTCCCTCCCTCCCCAGGTATGTGCTGCGGAGGATCCTGCGCCGAGCCGTGAGGTACTCCCACGAGAAGCTCGGGGCTCAGAGGGGCTTCTTTGCCTCCCTGGTGGACGTGGTGGTGGAGTCCCTGGTAAGAACCTCTCGGACCCTCCCTCCTGTTTGTTCTGTTGCCCACCCATGATCATAGAAGACGGTGACAGTCCTCCGGGCGCTGCGTTAGTCCCGGTTGTTTTTCACCCAAGCCGCCCCCTCCGTCTCCAGGGCGACGCGTTCCCCGAGCTGAAGAAGGACCCCGACATGGTGAAGGACATCGTCAACGAAGAGGAGGCGCAGTTCCTCAAGACTCTCAGCAGAGGGCGCCGCATCCTGGACAGGAAGATCCAGAGCCTGGGGGACAGCAAGACCATCCCAGGTGTGACGGACGACGTCCCCCGCCCCGCCCTGCTCTCTCTGTCCTCGCCCCCCGCCCCGCCCCGCCCTGCTCTCTCTGTCCTCGCCCCCCGCCCCGCCCTGCTCTCTCTGTCCTCGCCCCCCGCCCGCCCTGCTCTCTCTGTCCTCGCCCCCCGCCCCGCCCTGCTCTCTCTGTCCTCGCCCCCCGCCCCGCCCTGCTCTCTCTGTCCTCGCCCGCCCCGGGTGTGAGGGTGTGCGGACGCTAACCCTCCCTTCTCGGCCCTCTCTCCAGGGGACACGGCCTGGCTGCTGTACGACACCTACGGGTTCCCCCTGGACTTGACGGCCCTCATCGCTGAGGAGAGGGGCATGGGGGTGGACGTCACGGCCTTCGAGGAGGAGAAGAAGGCCGCGCAGGTGAGAACCGTTCTGTGGAGAACCGGGATGTTTCTGTCCTCGTGTTGATATGCAGCCCCAGTTCAAACGAGGACCGAGTGGATTGAGTTAGCGCGTATGTGAGCGAGGGAGTTGAAGTCAAATACTGCCCTGTCTCCAAACTTGGCTTCTACCGGCTTTGCCAGCCCTTTTTAGCGTTCCCTGTAAAACGGAATATCCTGGCTCAGCTTATTCAAGGTGATTGTGTGTGTGTGTTTATGATCCAGATGTTAACCCCTTGGTGCACGGTAGCTTGTAGCCTCATGTACTTGAGCACAGTAAACCTCACTGCAGTCAAGCTGTGCGTCTGTAAACTGTCTTTCTCCACTCCAAGCTCCCTCTGCTTCATAAGATCCAAAGCAGTTTGATCATTTCTAATATGATCCTAAGGCTGAGGCTAGTGTGTGTGTGTGTGTGTTCTAGGTGAAATCCCAGGGTAAGGGGTCGGGCGATGCAGACCACCTCATGTTGGACATCTATGCTATCGAGGACCTGAGGAACAAGGGCATCGCTGCCACAGATGATGCCCCCAAGTACAGCTACAGCTCCGATGACTCTGGCAGCTACGGTTAGACACACACACCTCACACACACCTCACAAGTCGCGTAAAAAAATCTGCGTGGTGTGTCGTCCAGCGGTACGCGCTCGTGGCCTCGCGGTTGGTTTGGGCTTATTTCTTCGTTTGTTCTCCTCTTCCTCGCCCTCCACGTGTCCGTATCGTCCCGTCTCCCGTGCAGCGTTCGAGCCGACCGTGGGCACGGTGCTGGCCCTGAGGCGGGAGCGGGCCTTCTGCGACGAGGTGTGCACCGGCCAGGAGTGCGGCGTGCTGCTGGATCGGACGTCCTTCTACGCCGAGCAGGGAGGACAGAGCTTCGACGAGGGCTACATGCTGAGGGAGAACGACTCCGCCGAGGACGTGAGGCCCCGCCCCCCCCCCCCCCGCACCACAAACACGCGTGCACTCGGGGGGGTGTAAACACCCCTCTCTGTTGGGTTTTAAAACAGAAGTGCGACCTCCTCTAACCCGACCCCCTCTTCCCCCGCTTCCAGAGGATGGAGTTCACGGTGAAGAACACTCAGGTGCGAGGTGGCTACGTGTTGCACGTGGGGACGGTGTACGGAACCCTGAAGGTCGGGGACCGCGTCACGCTGCACGTAGATGAGGTACCGTCATCACACACGGGTCAGACCCACCAGACGACACGACCACGAGCCACGTTGGCACGTTTCCCCCCCTCTGGCCTGACACCCCCCCCCCCCCCCCCCCCTCTTCCTCCTGTCCGCCTCCCCTCCCTCCAGGCGCGTCGCCGTCCCATCATGAGCAACCACACGGCCACCCACATCTTGAACTTTGCCCTCCGCGGGGTCCTGGGGGAGGCGGACCAGCGCGGCTCTCTGGTGGCGCCCGACCGCCTGCGCTTCGACTTCACCGCCAAGGGAGCGCTCAGCACGGGCGAGGTCCGCCGCGCCGAGGAGATCGCCTGCGCCATGATCCAGGACGCCAAGGTCAGAGGGCACTCCTTCTACCCCCACCCCCCCCCCCCAACCACCACCACGTGGCGTGCACTGATGTTTGGATGGGTTTGTTTCGTGGTGCCCTGTAGCCAGTGTACGCCATGGATACCCCCCTGGCTGAAGCCAAGGCCATCCAGGGTCTGAGGGCTGTGTTTGATGAGACCTACCCTGACCCCGTCCGGGTGGTCTCCATCGGCATCCCCGTGGAGGACCTGCTGTCCGACCCCAACAGCGCCGCCGGCTCCCTCACCTCTATCGAGTTCTGCGGAGGAACGTGAGTACACACACACACACACACACAGAGAGACGTTCCCAGTGCATCCCGACGAGTCGCACAAGATCCAAGACGATTTATGTGGGAATGCTTACGTTTTTTTTGAAGTGTCTTTTTGTCAACTGTGTGGACCCGCGCCTGCTCTGATATCAGTAGATCAGAGAGGTGGGTTCAAGCTGCCGCGTAGCCGAGCTGGACTGAACACTGCTGTCTCCACACAGCCACCTCCGGAACTCCAGCCACGCTGCTCCCTTTGTCATCGTGTCCGAGGAGGCCATCGCTAAGGGCATCAGACGCATCGTCGCTGTCACCGGAGCGGAGGCACACAAGGTCGGAACACACACACACACTCCAGTAGGAAAGCTGGTGTATTGCTGTTGGGGAGGTTTCGGTACGGTAAGTGATTCTTTTAAAAGGTGTCTGCCCCCCCCCCTCCAGGCCCAGAGGAAAGCAGAGGCCCTCAAACAGACCCTGTCTGCCCTGGGGAACACGGTCCAGGCCCAGACCGCCCCAAACAAGGACGTGCAGAAGGAGATCGCTGACATGACCGAGGTAAGGGGGTGTTTGCAGTGAGGGGCTGATGTTGTTTTTGTCATGTCTGTATTGTTGGGAGCAGGCATGCCTATTCTAACGTGTGTGTGTGTGTGTGCGCTCCAGTCCCTGGGCACAGCAGTGATTTCCCAGTGGCAGAAGGATGAGATGAGGGAGGCTCTGAAAGGCCTGAAGAAGGTCATGGATGACCTGGACCGTGCCAGCAAGGCCGACGTCCAGAAGAGGGTAAGGAAGGAGGGGAGAGGGGGGAGGCTGTGGGGGGGCGAGGGAGAGGGGGGAGGATGTGGGGGGGGGAGAGGGGGGAGGCTGTGGGGGGGTGGAGGGTGAGGGAGAGGGGGGAGGATGTGGGGGGGGTGGAGGGTGAGGGAGAGGGGGGAGGATGTCGAGGGGGACCGGTCCTGGACAGGGAAGGACCAGTGGTTTATGGTCACATGGGATTATCCGGGATATAACAACTCTTGGAATCAACTCTCTTCCTACCTTCCGACCCTCAGGTTCTGGAAAAGACAAAGGAGATGATTGACAGCAACCCAAATCAGCCTCTGGTTGTCATGGAGATGGAGAGTGGAGCCTCTGCTAAGGTATTGACATGCTGTTCTTCCCCCCGTATCTGACAGATGATGAAATGGATCTGTATCAGGTAAAGGTGAACACTGCTTTCATGTGCCTATAATGTGCTCTATTTGTCTCAACTGGCTTTGAGTTTCATCTATCAGATGGGGTTGTGGTTTACTTCTTCAGCATCTCTTTATCTGATCAAAGGGTCAAAGATTTGACCTCTGACCCCTTTTCTGCCCCCTGTCTCCCAGGCCCTAAATGAGTCTCTGAAGCTGCTGAAGACCAACTCCCCCCAGACCGCTGCAATGCTCTTCACGGTCGACCCCGACGCCGGCAAGATCATCTGTCTGTGTCAGGTGCCTCAGGTAAGGCAGCGCCTTGGGACCAGAGTCCACCCCATGTTTCACCTCACGTCAGCTCCCCTCTTTCCCTCGCTCTCTTCATTTTCTGGGAGTTTGTCCCTGCCTAAATCAGCATTTGTCCTCTGACCCGTGTGCTCCAGGAGGTGGCTAGCCGGGGCCTGAAGGCCAGCGAGTGGGTCCAGGAGCTGTGCCCCCTGCTGGATGGGAAGGGAGGAGGCAAAGACATGTCTGCCCAGGCCACCGGCAGGAACACACACTGCCTGCAGGAGGCGCTGCAACTAGCCAACGAGTTTGCTCGCCTCAAACTAGGCGAGAACTAACTCCAAGAGGTGGAGGGGGGGGGGGGGGGGGGGGTGAAGAGGGGTCTCAAAGGCCCTGCTGGAGGGTTTTAAATGTGCATCCTTTCTGATCTTCCGAAGGGTAATGATCTGACGTGACTTGGTTGGAAAAACACACACAGTGTCCAGCTGCTGGCGTCCAGCTGCTGGCGTCCCTCTTTTGCTGTCAGATCTGGGATGAGAAGTAAGACGCATGAGTGGAAAGATGCATTAAAGTGTTCTATGAGAGCTGAAAGACTCCCCCTAGCTCCCCATAATCCTCCCTGTCCTGATCTCTGGACGTTTCAGACAGGAGCATTCACTCATCCCACTGTTTTAGAAAGGGAACCCGCCTTGGAGGGGTGTGCATGCAGGAGAGTGACAAGGTATACTGTTCCTAATCAAAACCCTTGACCACCATAGACTCAACATTATTTTATTGTTCTTGTAGACAAAAATGGAAATAATCGACATTCTTCCTGGGGAGATGTTGATATTGAATTCAGCAGAATTGCCTAAAGCACACAGGGGGAGAGGCAGGGCCAATCTCTGACTAATGACTTCTTTTGGCTCTTGAATAAATGACACGTTTTAAATGATGCATCCACACCCAGCTTTCTCCCTGAACTCTGCCACTGTAAAAAAACGTCCTCTCCTCTTAAATGACTCTCCTCTTCGTCTGTCCATCTCTGCTGTCACTGTCCAAAATGTTCATTTGTGGGCTGGTGTCTGGTCCCGGCTTCTTTGAGCCACTGTCATTTAGCCTTTTCTAAGTGAAGTCAGACAAGTGACTAGCCCAGACCTAGCATTGGAAGATGCTTTTTTGATTAAGTGTTAGAATCTGGCTCATGACTCGATCACAAAAGCACCTTGCAATAATCCTTTTTGTCTGTCAGAGCTGTACATTTGTCAGCATCAGAGCCACTATCTTACCATCATCTCACTGTCTTGTCAGATTAGTAGTCTCTTTCATAAGTAATGTCAGTTGATTCATTTAGTGATTCAAGTAACAACCTAATATTGTCCACCTGTTCTGTAACATTGACGTGTATGGGCTATTGCCGTATACTGCTCTATACTAGTGTCACTGAGGCTAGTTCTGATCTGATGAAGCCTATTATGTGGAATAAAAACTACTGGTAATGCTTGAATGCTGTGTTGTGCCATCTGTCTACACCACCACTTGTGTTCTCTTATTTATCTTATTTGTAGGAATCTGCAAATGAAGATTATGCCATCCTGAGAAATTCCGATTTTCCGATGCCTGTATTGCAACAGCCTTCTCCCTCCAGGATGTGATGCGCTGACTAACGAAAGTGACCCCCTAACATGACCATTCCTAGAAATCAAGTCTCACTTGAGTGTCTGCACGTATAATCAGAAAGAGTCCTTTATCACATATACACTGGTGCTAAGCAACAGTAAATCAGACACTGTTGACCAGGGGCACTGCCAGGAATGTTGGGCCCCATGATCAAATTATATATTTGTAATTTCTATTAGTTTTTCTATTTTTTCCCTGTCAGTAAGGGGCCCTTTGAATTGTCCTAACTTTCCCCTCCTATACGGCAGCCCTGCTGCTGACCCTGCAATAGCCCAAACACACAAGGAGACTTCTAGTGACACTGCCGTAATGGAGGAACACGATGATCTGGAGGTTAATGTCCATGTATGCCGCAGTGCTCTGAAGAGTCACAATGCTGACTGCCTGAACAACATGGAGATGCTGAGCGGTTAAACCGGTCTCCTCGATCCCTCCCTCACCATTCATTTCATTTCCTGGTTTATGCCTGAGCTGCTTGAATAGGAGGAAGTCTTCCCTGCTTTATCAAGAAAGGTAAATTAAGCACACCCCAAATTAGAGTCTATCCACTTGCGTAATGTGGGGCAACCGAGCAGGGTGGAGCTAAGCCTGCTCCCAGAGGTGAACATTCTGCAGTGGAAGAACAGCACTGAAAGGAAACATGGGTGTCCTTATCCTGAGAAAACATGACAATGCAATCTCCACCACATAACTGTACTGTGAGCTTATTGAACAGATTTCTAATTACTGGTAATACCTTCCCATGTCGTTGGTTTTTCTTCATTCACTGCTTCTGGTGAATGGACAGTGCGGGGTGGGTTTTCAGACCAGTCATTCAAACAGCAACTTCCTTTATTGGATGTCTGGTGAAGATATGTTTGAGGAGCCACCGGATACATTTCTCCCACACAGGCTCGCCTGTCATGTTGAACACATTAGCGTCCACGGAAAATTACCACAGTCACAGACAGAGAGCAGAACACTGCAAGAGTAGCATTTAAATACAGCCACAGGTTCAAAAGGAATATGGTTACATCTGTCTATCACAGTCCCGTGTCATCAATTAGAAATACTGCCAAAGGAAAGAGCAAATGCCAGGAGGTGAGAGAAGGTTCTAGAAACCTCAAGAAAGGCAGAGTACAGTGATACGTATTCCACTCCAGGCAGAGAGTGGATGTGTCTGTTCGTGTGTGTGTGTGTGTGTGTGTGTTGGACTGAAGATGGAAAGGCACAGCTCTTAGCAAGGCCAAGACCGAGATATGTGTGTGCGAGTGATGAACTTGAAGCATTGAATGTACAGGTTACATATGACCGTGAAGTGTGTGCATGTGTGTGTGTGTGTGTGTATATGGATGTATTTGTGTGGCTGAGGTCGATGATACACTGCAGGGCTGGTGTGTCCTTCAGCAAGACAAGGCACGTAAGCATGGATGTGTGTGTCTGTGTTTAGGCACACACATATGGAAAGACTCACTGATACTTGATTGGATCACAAGACAAGAGAAACCTGAAAATACGACAGGAAAATGATGGACAGTCTTTTTGTCTGTCTCACTCAACTGAACTCACTCGCTGAACACTGGAATATAAGACCAGTCCAGCACATATCTCTAGTGTCAGATACAAACTAAACATGTACAAAAGTAAAAAAACATAACTAAAGCAGATGGAAGGTATGGTGTGGTTATCATCATATCATCATCATATCATTACTATACAATGTTACACATCCTGTCTGGTTGGAATAGTGAGAAGCATTTCTTTCTTATACCAGCAGAGGGCAGCAGGCTGCTAATGACCATTCTCTGCCTTTCAGCACGCAGTGCTCAGATTAAGCGACACATGTGGCTGCCAATAACTGCAAGAGACCACTGAAATGTTCTTCTTGTGCGCGTGTATGCGAATGAGTGTGACTGAGTGGCTTAGTGATACCTGCGCTAGTTTGTTTTCATGTGCATGTGATCGGTCTAGCCAATCCAATCAGCAGGATGATTAGTCAACTATAACTATTAAACAATACTGAAAGAAAAAGGGTTAATATAATGATATATGTGGTCATATCCCTGTCTGTGGGTCTTACCTATACCATGATAGTCACTTAGTTACAACACGGTCATTCGGAATTTCTACAGTCTCACATATACAGCATGTCAACTTCAACTAGCTAATCCCCGCCCCCAGGGGAGGGGCTACAGCAGCAACTCTACAGGTGGGTGTGGCTTGTCACTGGGAGGTGGAGTCTCTGAGCTGAAGAGACCCCGAAGGCGCATCATGATTGAGCCAATTAGTGGGGTTGACGGGTCAGGTTGACATGTCTGTCCAGGGGAAAGGCCACAAATCTCAGGGCTCTCTTGATCTGGATTGTTCCGGATTTGGGAGCATGTGTCCCTGGATGTCCTTGTGTCCTTTCTTGGCAGAGAGAGCAGAGCAGAGGGGCAATGTCCAACCTCACCAGGACCATCAGGAGGTCTGTTTGTCCTCCTCAAACATCAGGGGGGGTGAGCTGGTTCTGGGGGCTGTCAGAGTATCTTTCCACGTCACGCAACCCAATCTCCGTCATGTACACCAACAAACGACCAGCACACTTGTTTTTGACAGTCTCCACGTCCCAAATCCCTTCCCTGGTTCTCCTCCTCACCCTCCCAAGCTCCATGCTCTCCTGCCCCCCACCCCCTGCCCTCTCTCCCCAGGAGGGGAGCTCTCACTTCCCAGGGAACACGGTGATCTTGCCGGCCTTAACCAGGTTCTGGATGATCTGGGCCTCATAGTCGGCGTCATGGACCCCCGTCTTCCGGAACTCTCCCGAGTAGCGGTTTTGCTCCCAATAGTGGTGCCAGTTTCCCCGGCTGTCAGCGCCGAACCCAAACACATTCACCTGCGGTGTCAGATCATACACAGGAATCACTCTCCTCTTCATTTCCACAATCAACACATATGTGCGTGTGTGCGTGTGAGCGTGTTTGTCTCTGTGTCTGAGTACGTGTGTGTGTGTGTGTGTGTGGATGACGCTGACCTCGTCACAGACGTGCAAAGCAAAGAACAGGACCAGCATGCCAGTGGAGGGGTAGCGTCCGTGATGCCTTGTCCAGTGGTCATGGATGTACTTGAAGAAGGCGGGGTTGAAGATCTGGACCTGTAGACGAGGGGTGTGTGTGTGTGGGGGGGGGGGGGTCAGAGATTTTAGAGACAGCAAACCAAGTAAACCAAGCAAAAAATCGAGGTGCGGACTTTTCCAGAACCCCTTGTGTGATCAGAAGGACCACAGACTGTAACAGGACAGGCCGGCAGACGAGGAGGATGAAATACCTTGTCCTTGTCCACCCGCAGGAACTGCTTCACTGGAGCATAGGTGCTGAGGAAGACGGAGAAACAGATGGAGGTGAGAGTGTGAAGAGAAGGAGAGAGAACAAGAGCGACGAGAGGCATGAGAGCAATGTGCATGTGGCTGTGTGAATCTAACTGTCCGTTGTAAATACGTGGCTGCACCATGGTCCGGGTGAAAAGCGTGCATTGCAGAGTAGATCAGTCAGGATAGTGTGTACGTGTTTGCTTGAGTGTGTGTGTGTGTGTGTGTGTGTGTGTGGGGGGGGATCTCTTACAAGCGTATCTGTCCGGTGGAAAGTGCGCTGGTGATCCAGAGCAGATCCAGGGTCTTGAAGGGCACCAGGACAAAGCTTACGTTGGCAGCCAGGTTCTTGGCACTCTCGGGGTACATGAAGTGGTGGGTGGTGTGGCTGCCTGCATCCTCCTCATAGCCCACTGTCGGGGCCAGGTTGATCCTGGTCATGGGAAGGGAGGGGGGATAGAGAGAGAGAGATAAAGGAGGGTGGGAGGAGAAGACAGAGAAGGAGAAGAAAGGCATGGAGAGGGAGGGAGGGGAAGAGACCAAAGGCAGACACGGGTAGAGAGATAGGGAATAAAGAGGGAGAGAGAGGGAGTAAAAAAAAAAGGAAAGAGTCAGTGGCAGAGTTCCAGCAGGCAGGTTCAGCCCACTCAGGTTTCAGAGAGAAGCAAATGGCTGTTGATGTTGCTAAGGGATTTAATTACAGTTTGTTATGCCGCCCCCAACACACATAGAATTCTTGCATCTTTATTGCAATTCATTTTTCTTATTATTCTCCTTCTCCCCTAATAAATCTCTCTCATTCTCCTTACACCCTCCCACGCGAATTAAGAAGAATTGATAAGAGTATACGCTTTTTCCTCTTGCACCTCACTGTGCTTTGTGCAAATGCTGTCTGCATAGGCTGTATGAATTTACTCGGACACAGATGTGCTGTGTGTGTGTTTGTGTATGATAGTGCATGTTTGTGTGACACGACTGGGAGATTGGGACAGAAGGCTTTAGCTGAGCTGCACACCCTTCTGATCTGTGTCTATTCATGTTTATTATAATCTATATATGTTGCTCTCCTCTGATCTTCTTAAGACACAAAGCCCTCACTAGTATGGCCCTGCAGAGACCACAGATCATATGACCTGCCAGCCAGCCAGCCAATGGGTGACGAGGCTCAAAGGAATCCCAATTATTTAAGTGGTGGCACGTGGGAGGGTGTGGTCACTTCAATCTCTCCTTCTCTGACGTCCTCTCCCTCCCGTCCTCCACAAGCTCCCTCTCACCTCATGACGTAGTTGTGTTTGTCGATGGCGGGGCCGTATCCCGCCCCCCGCAGGTTGCCAGAGTTACCCACCACGGCACAGCGGAGGCATCGGGCGGGGTCCCAGGAGCCGTAGGGGGAGTGGCCAGGGATCACCTGGAAGAGGCGCTGCAGCACCTGCTGGATACTGTGGGGCTTGAACTGGGGCTGGAGCATCTAGAGAGGGCAGCAGAGAGACACGGCCATCAGGGGAATGGAGGGGGACTAGTGTGTGTGCTGATAGGCTGATCCCCCTCATATCTCCCTATCCTCATTCTCTCCTGAAAGCCAGGGCCGGAACAACAGCATTGTACATGCTGACACTTGGCTGATGTTGAGAGAGAGAGAGAGAGAGAGAGAGAGACAGAGACAGAGAGAGAGACAGAGAGAGAGAGAGAGAGAGAGAGAGAGAGACAGAGACAGAGACAGAGACAGAGACAGAGACAGAGTGAGTGAGTGAGTGAGTGAGTGAGTGAGTGAGTGAGTGAGAGAGAGAGAGAGAGAGAGAGAGAGAGAGAGAGAGAGAGAGAGAGAGAGAGAGAGAGACATAGAGAGAGACATAGAGAGAGACATAGAGAGAGACATAGAGAGAGACAGAGAGAGAGAGAGAGAGAGAGAGGGAGAGAGAAAGAGACAGAGAGAGAGAGAGGAATGGAGCGTGGGTTTTTTACAACATCCTCTGACTCGTCTCAAGAGGCCAAGTGCTTGTTGATCTTTAGTCTGAACAGTTTCTACCAACACACTCTGTTCCCACGTCCTCCCTCTCTCTCCCTCTCTCTCTCCCTCTCTCTCTCTCCCTCTCTCTCTCTCTCCCCATCCCTCCCTCTCTCCCTCTCTCCCCCATCCCTCTCTCTCCCCCATCCCTCCCTCCCTCTCTCCTCATCCCTTCCTCTCCTCTTCGTAGTCCTCCAGTAGAGCATTTGTGGCGTACTCTGTGACTTAGTGGGCAGTTGGCACCACTTTGCCTGTGTTTGCACTTTGAGCCTATTACAGCTGGACTGTAGCTACAGCACAGCGCAAAACAGCTGGTCAGCAACTCAAGGACAACACACTCAATTTGAGAAGATTTGGCCTAAGAACCCACGTACACATAAACACACCCGTAACCTCTTCTGTTCATCAATTGGAAGGTAGCCTACTGAACACCAGGAAAAGAACTCTATAACACCCAGTTTTACATAAGCAGACAAGCCTTGCCTTTTTTAGCAGTAAATATATTTTTCGATTTCTCTCTGTGTCTCTCTCTCTGTCTTTCTCACACACACACACACACACACACACACACACACACACACACAAGCTGTTTTTCCACAGGGCTTTGCTGACTTGGTCATTTCAGTATTCAGACATTACTCAATGTCTTCTCTCTGGACCCACCCAACACTCTCCCTTGTTAATATAATTGGCAAAGCTCCTCCATTTATTAAATAGAAGGAAGGCTGGCATGGCTTATGAAGATAGACCATAAGTTAGTTTGGAAAAGTCTATCACTGTATATTTACATTTACATTTAGTCATTTAGCAGACGCTGTTATCCAGAGCGACTTACAGTAAGTACAGGGACATTCTCCCCAAGGCAAGTAGGGTGAAGTGCCTTGCCCAAGGACAAAACGTCATTTTGCACAGCCGGGAATCGAAGTGGTAACCTTCAGATTACGAGTCCGACTCCCTAACTGCTCAGCCACCTGACTCCCTACGTATATGGGTTAAAGTTTAGATGCTCCTCTGAGAATCTGTAACTAGGGAACTGCCACAGCTGGCAAAGCAAAGGTAGGCTGAGTGTGAGACAATAGTTGAACCAATTCTCATTAACAGAACCCAAATCCATTTGGACCACTTACCACCCACCAGTAGTATACATCGGAGGGGAGCTGGATGTTGTCTCGCGTCCAGACTGGCGAGATGTCCGGGTCGTAGTTCTCATCGAACCAATCCGAGACTCCAGGGTCTCCTACGCAGTGGTCGCAGGCGCAAGTCTTCTGTGGAGCGCCCTCCACTGGCCCGGGGTGGTGCTGCGCCCCTGCATAACTGGGAACCAGCTTCACCCTCCGAGACTCCTCCCAGCCGGAGGGGTCCAGGTATGGCAGGCTGCCGCCCCCGCGCAGAGAGACGGAGAAGAAGAGCGAGGTGAGGAAGACAAGGGCCAGCGAGCCCAGCAGGACCCACACCCTCAGGGAGCACCTGACCCCGCCACTACTACTCGGGGGGGGGCTCGGTCCACTGGTGCCAGTACGAGCCCCCCGCTCCACACCTAACCCTAACCCGGGTCCGCCGGTCAGCCAGGGTCGCAGCTGTGCAGCCCTATTTAGACCCTGCGTCCCCCCCCAGCCCCAGCCCCCCCAGCCCCCCCAGCCCCAGCGCCCATCCCGGGGCAGGGAGGGTGGGATGCGGCCACCCCACGGCCACGCCCCGCTGCCTGCCACCGTCCCCACCCTCCCGCTGGCCTCGGGCACGCTCAGTGTGCTGCCCTTCCCAAACGCCAAACGCCAACAGACGGGTGCAGTTCCGGTCCTCTCAGCCTGGCACGGAGTTAGACCTCGCTTCACCGTCTGTCAGTCTTCTTCGTCTTTTCTGCCCGGTGGATCTCTCACTTGGGCCACAGCTGAAGCTCTCTCCTCGTCACTGTCCTCTTCTCTCCTCCCCCCCCCTCTCTCTATTTACCGGTTCTCACACCTCCCTCCAGATTCTATTCTGGCTCAATTCTGAGAGATGCAGTTGAGCTACGACTTAGTCGACTCTCTCCCTGTCACCGTGAGCCAGCCTGCATGTCAGTAGCCCTGTTGTCTTGTGTTCAGCCTGGTAGCTACTCCATACTGCTCTCCTAGCCATGTGGGTGGCGCGATATCCAGGTGTTTCCTTTTCTCTCTCTTTCTCTCTCTTTCTCTCTCTCTCTCTCTCTCTCTCTCTCTCTCTCTCTCTCTCTCTCTCTCCCTCTCCAGTGTCTATCTGAGACTCGCCCAGCGAAAGTGACAGACACCAGCAGGCTAGCCAGGATAGAGAGTTAACGGGGGAGGAGACAAAGGCCAGCCTTGCATGAAGACCGCTCAATTCAATATTCAGTCATCCTATTAAAATAACACACTCTCTCTCCTCGCGTTATTTCCCCCCCTCTCCTGTCTGTTCTGTTAGCCGTCTCTTTCTTCTCTTCTGTGCGTTGTATTTTCCCTATTCTTCTTTTCTTTGCTGTTGCTTTTTTCTTCTCCTCGGTCGCTCCCCTCTGTGACTATATCCAGACAAGCAGAGCTGTTCAGACACAGCTGAGTCCACCCATGGGAGGAAGTGTCTGTTCCTAAACTGGCACGCTGAGCACCTACCAACCCCACAAATGCCAATCCTACTGGCTGTGTCAGACCGCCCGACTGACAGGATGACCAATAGAATTTGAAGAAGTCACTGCAGGACGGACCCTCAGAAAAGCTGTTAGCCTATCAGAGTGGTGGTGATCGTATCGGTCCAACCGCCACGGAGAAACAAAGAACGGCGCTGCCAAGAATAGAAACAAATGTAATCAAGGCATCGAGATTGTGATCACACTGCAGAGGGATTGGATGAGAGTTTGATCATCTAGCAAGGCTATTGGCTGGTTGGTCAACGACGAATATATGATAACTGGTTAAGGGCTTAGCGAGCAACAGTCTCCAATCTCCAAGACGGGGTTGAAAGGAGTGGAAAAGACAAACCAATCCCACAACAATCTCATCTTCGTCCAGCTGGCCAGTTCAGGGAAGAGGGTAACAGCTGTCCTGCAGCAATGTGTGTGTGTGTGTGTTGCTGGATCACGGCCCACCAGTAGCAGCTGGGATAGAATTCTGGTGACTGTGAGTGTGTGTTTGGTTGAGGAAATGTAGATTTGGTTTGGGCTGATGTGGCCTGGTAATTTGCTCTGTGTAATCTCCTAATCTGTAATCTGTGTGCTGCCGGCACTTGCCAGCTCCCAAGACACCCAGGTGACCTCCTTGTACCCTCTTGCTGGCCAGCCCTCCACAATCAGCCCCCCAGTTAGCCAGGGCACGGCTGATCTTGTCCACGGTCTGGAGACAGAGGGAGTGTGTCTGGGTTTTAGGCCCCAGCTCGCTGCTCCTTAGGTGGCTGTAGACTCCTGGATAGATGGGAGGGAGAAAGAGAAAGATTACACTCTGACTGGCTACGGTGGCAGGTAGGACAAATACAGCTCTTAAACTGAAAATACTGAAACCATACGATAGTTTCCCAGAGAGTCTATTCCTTCCATCCATCACACACAGCATCACCGTTCACCACAAAATGAATTTTCTCTTGACAAAGAAACGACCATAGGTTTCCATGGCTACCTATAGTACTGAACTGAGCTGCCTGCACTCAGTGTGTGTGTGTGTGTGTGTGTGTGTGTGTGTGTGTGTGTGCGTGCGTGTGTGTGTGCGTGCGTGTGTGTGTGTGTGTGTGAGAGACAACTGAACAAAAAAGAGACACATTTCCACTCACATTCTACAATGGATAACAGATAAAAGATGTAAGAGCAACATTGAGTAGATAATACTATTAATCCACCACACACGTCAACATCTCTAAGAACAAGGAATTGGTTTTACAGACCAAAAAAGGCTCCCAAATCAAGTGGAAGCAGAAACCAAAACAGAACGGCAAACACACAAACAAACAAACAAATACAAAATCCCAGTTCTGCTGGCAGCCAGGAAGGAGGAGCAGCTGTCTGCGATCCACAGTAAGTAAGTAAGACTTCATTTATATGCACTTATCATACAAGAATTGCAGCTCAAAGTGCTTTAGTACAGGTGGCTGCATCCTCCAGGTGCTGCAGGCTAGAGCCAATAGGGTGAAGGCTTCCATAACTGTATACTGCAAATGAAGAGCTGCTATGAATGCTCTCAAGGCCAGTGGTTGAGACAGTGTTGCAAAAGCCAACATGGCAACCAATATAGGTTCTATACAAATCTAAGCAGCAGTTACAAGGCTACAAACGAAACAAACATGTCTATGTAAGCCCATTGTCCTTGGCTTTTTAGATAACCCCTAGAATAACCAAGACAAAATGGACCCTTGTCACAAGCATTATAGCTACATAGGGTACGTCTCAATACCCATACTATTTAGTATGACAGAACAAAATATTTTATGTCCCAATGCATAGTATGTCCAATACAGTGTGCCAAAATACCAGGATGCTCAACTCTTTCCGGTCGCATGCTTTCCTGGCTATTCTGACCCACAATCCTCAGCACAGCAACGTCACCTGAACTACATACATTACAAAGTAACAACAGCAGAGCGCTCCTGGTTGCCTTCTGCCAGTATGCAGGTTTCTGGTAAGTTCCATGGTGGGGTTTTAATATCCAAGGTAAACAATGTATGTAGCACCAACCTTTTTTCAACAATATTTAAATTCAGTGCTACAAACTGTGACAAATGTATGAGCTATAGGGTCAAAGTTCAAGGCACAATGTTATGACAAAGTAGTATGTCCTAATTGTATGCATACTGCATGCAACTGTACATGCTTTTTAACGGCAGCTGCAGTATTACAAAAAGTAAAAAGAAAAAGCATACGTATGTGTATTACGGTATCTCAGTATGGACAATCTCCACAGCCCTGTCTCCATCCTACGATTAGGACAGGCTTCTGTGATTGCGTCTGTGGGCGTAGCAGCAAAGCTCCCGTAATGCCTCTCTTTGTTCTCAATTAGAAAAATGAATTTGAGATTACAGTTCCTGAAGCGGCGTAGATGTTCTGTACTCCAACCCCTTAAAGGTGCACACTCACAGGCCGTCTGAGCGCAGAGACACACAGAAACACGAGGAGGACAGAGGGATGGAGAGAGACAACTGAGTGACTGTTTAGATTATATTGTTGATTGTAGGGGCCTGTTGGGATGATCTCTTTCCTGATTAAGAGGGGGACTTTCTTATAGATACCCATCCTGGAGAAAAGACCAACCACTGTGCTTGGGGAAGGGCAGACGAGAGGAAAAGTGGAGAGGAGCGACAGTTAAGGGAAGAAAATGATAGAGGGGTGGTGGGTATTGGAAGGTTGGCCCTAAGGGCTGGGTGGCTAATGTGACTCACCCCTGCAGTACATAAGCGCAGCTCGTTCAGGCAGGGCAATCGGGCAGGGTGCGTCATTCATTTATCGAGGACGCAAGGCGTTTTACTCCACCTTCCTTTCCTCCGCCCACTACTACATCCATATTAGCAGCGCATATCCATTGGGCCACGTCCGATAAGGCGTCTTTAAAAGACACGCGGATACGCACACACTCACCCTGGTTGTTGTATGATCAGTGCTGCTGCCACCCTCCACCATCCCCTTCTCCCCCATGCTGTCTGTAAATTCTATCCACCAGGGGGATTATATCTCTATTGCTCCCTGCCTCATATGTCATGTATGTATCTGTTGCATCGAGGAGGCAGGGAGTGCTTCCCTTAGATCATCCACTCGACCAAAGTTAAATCTACATGTCCATGTCATGTAACAATAAATGTAAATGTCTTGACTGAAATACAGCAGAAGGAAATCTCGACCCTGGCAAACTGAGGATTACCGGACAAATCGCTGACGTCAATGTTGTTTTCTTTCAGATGATATACTGATATTCAACACATACAAATTGAACAAACACTGCGGGAAACGATTGATTTGGCTCTAGAGCACAAACACAACATTACGCCGCTCTTTCCTTCTATCTTCTTCTGTCACTTCCTCTCCTTTTCTCTCCTCCTCTCTTCTTTACTCCCCTTCCTCTGATCAGTTGGACTTAGTGTGGGAGCAGACAGGGAAAGCTCAAACCAACCTGGATATCGACCTGGGTAAGTGCTAGATTTCTACATGCAGCTGACCTGTTGCAAAGCCATGAGTGACCTTATCCAGACACTGCCGAAACTCAAAGGAACACATGGACTGCCAGATTAACTGAAATGCGCACACACACACACACACGCAGAAGATCTCTTACCCTTCATACATCAAGATAGTGGACTTGACTCATACACTTAACTTACATGAATACATTCATACATACACAAGCACACATAGCAGAGGCATACTGTCCAAACCAATGGGAAATACAGGGTGGTGGACGAGAGGGGGCAGAAGTTTCCTTGTTACCCTGGTAACATCACATCACAGCTGGCTGCCATGGCGATGTATCAAAAAGAGCAGAGTGGGAGAGAAATAATGAATCGGTGAGTGCAGGGTTGCAGGCAGACCTTCCGGATGTCCACACATACACTAACACCTCAAACACACACAGAAGCCCAGACATAACTGGTAGCAGGTTTCCTCAGAATCTTTCTGACTAACAGCAGCCAGACATTAACACTACTGGCACTATTGGCCTCTTTCTCTCCTTGTGTCTCTCTTTTTCTCTACTTCCATATCTCCCCGTACCTTTCTTCCTGTTCATCCCTTCCTCACAGATAACAACAGGGTGACTAATGAGTTCCTCCAGGCTCTGTAGTGTTTCCTTACTGGTAAGACCTGTCGTAACTGTTGTCTGGTCTCTATATAGATCAAATTGACGCAAATACACATAAACACACATCGTTTTTTCTGTTACAGGCTGAATATGATGTTGAAGAAGGCTGAGAGGTGAGTTGTAAAATCACCTTAATCCCAGAAGGTCAAAACCCTGCTGCATGTCCCTCTCTCTCCTCTCACCACTCCCCCACCTTGGCGTCTCGGGTTACGGTTGTCCTACTCTTCCTCCTCCCTGTATCTTCCTCTCCCCCTCAACCTTTCTTGACCCTCTCCTCTGCAGATCCGCGTTCGGATATCTCTGGATCGCTTGTCGTGGTCACCTCCTGTCTTTCTGCTTCACGTCTCCTGATGAGCCCTTTTCCTGCTCTTTTTACAAGTCTTTCATACTCTCACTCGGCATGTGTTTGGTCAGGCAGGTTCCAGACGAGGACAGCACACACACACTTCGGTCCAGTGTTTGGAGACGAGGACAGCACACACACACTCCGGTCCAGTGTTTGGAGGCATGTGCTCATAACACATCCTTCCTGCCGTCCATCCCGATGTTCAGAGAAGCTTCCAGTTATTTGGATTTGCCAGTGAGCCGCCACACCACCGTTCTGTGTGTTCTTGCCCAGTGGGTCCCAACCCTGGTCCTCAGGGCACCCCTGTCCCGCATGTTTGAGAGGTTTCCCTGCTCCAACACACCTGATTCAAATGATTGGTCATAAGCAGGCTTCTGCAGAGCTGGATAACCGCCCATTCATTTGAATCAGCTGTGTTAGAGCAGAGAAACATCTAAAACATGCAGGACAGGCGTGCCCTGAGGACCAGGGTTGGGAACCACTGCTCTAGCCTATTTGAGGCAGTGACGGAGGGGTGGTTCAACTCTGCGTGGTAACCTATTTAGCAGCCCCAGTAGACCTCCTGACAGCAGAATCCTGTAGGGGCCTATAGCTGGGCTAGCGTAGTCTGGCACATTGAGCTAACCCAGTTACAGTATCTGCTGCTGCTGCCACTCTCCAGTCCCCAAGCACCAGATTAACCTAGTTGGGCCTAAAATGGATGAATGTTTGGAGTAAGATTGGAAAAGACTTCAGAGCGTCTTGTTCAAATATAAAACCATATTTCTGGACGCCTTTGAAACGAGTCTGAGAATGTCTGATTTACAGTGCAGCCTCAAAGTCTAGTTCTAAATCAGTCTATACAGTAATAGTCCACATGACACACATGTTTAGTCTAGTAAACTCAGTACTGGCTCCGACGACCAGAAGACCCAGTTTTCCAATCACAGGGTTCCACAAGGTCCTTGAACCCTAAAAAGTCTGTCAAAAGAAAATGGTTTTTTTCTCGTGATGCTCATCTCACCCCCATAGCTCCGGTAAATCTTTGTTACGGGTCCATATTACCTATATCATTCCAATAGTGTAATGGCTCAACACCAGTTGGTTGGTTAAGAATAGGTGATTGTAACAATGACAGCGTTATTAAGAAAATAAATGATGTTCTCACGGTAGGCTATGCTTAAGTAGGCTCTAGGGTACTTTTCTTCTGTTTAGACTTCAGTACACAAGCCTATTAGCTCTAGTAGTGTATTAGCAAGAGCTTAAAACCAAAATAAGTGTTACGGTTGGGTATCCGACAATAAAAGTCTATTTGAATGCAGACAGACCGGTAGGTTGGCCATGCCATCGCAGACCGTGTGACCCGAGGGCTCAAGGCACATTCGAGGAATTTAGCAAGCAGGATTTGTAATTTAAATCTCCACATGGTGTGTAAGCTTGGCTACGGTACCGCTACATACATATACCACCTTGGTGCCGGCACCTGGAGATAATCCTATTGTAACTTAACGTAGTTTACTTGCTATAATCGCTTTAATCGGGCTATTTGTGAGTTTCCCAGTAATCTTTGTTAAATTTGTCGGGCCGTTAGAGCTGAGAACGACGGCACGAACTAATTGGAATGTTAAGGATCTTATATGACTTAATTTGCAAAGTGCGAACAAACAGAAATAAATCGTTTTATAAATAGTTGTAGCCTAGATAATGTGTATAAAGCCGACTATGTTAGCATTTTGGAACGCACAAGTACATATGTATTATATATTGCATGTCTGGCTCTGGATGTGTTGCCTGACAGGGGAACTTAGGCAGTGTGAAAGTAAGGTCTTTCTTCTGCTAGAGCGGTCCATCCATCCTTCGCGATACTGCTGCAGTATCTTAGCAACGCTGGCGGATCGATATGGGGTGGGAAGGGGTGTGCAGATATTAAGGAACCAATATTGGTTACAATAAAGCAGGTACAATGCTTACGTGAACAAGGCAGGACACCCAAACAAAACCATGCAGGTCCATGCTTAAATCCCCCATATCCAGAGTCGCCATAGAATTAGTTCTAGCAGCTGCTATAGGCTGCTGCTTGAATTATTACATTTTACATAAAGCCAAATTGTAAAAATTCTTACCAAACAAAGATGCTGTGCTGTCCAGTTTACAAAACTCTTAATGCACGGGCGACCCTCTTTACTGGTGCTGTCCTTCATTGACAAAAAGATGCTCAGGGTTCGATGGTCTCGCGCATCTGACGGCGTTTGCCAGCCACGGTTCGATCACGCTGTCTGAATCTAAATGCATTTTTTTTTACTCTTTCTGTGAACGATTCAGTGTGAGGAACAATACCACCGTGCATTCAGCAAAATGTACTGTGATATGACGTTTTCAATCCATGCAACGGAGCAATATGTGTAGTGTAGCCGTAATTAAAATACAAAAAATGTCTGATTAAGGATTTTGCCTCTCTTTAAGCCTCCTATGATCCTAAATTCGACAGGTCTGGCACTGTTCGCGAGATGAGTACAGCTACCGTGTTCGGCGCAGACACCGATGGCAGACCCCGAAAACATAGACCCCCGCATTCCTCACTTGCTAAAAGGTCTTCGGGAATTGTAGTCATAAAGCTTTCGGTCTCAGGCTGACAACGTTACTCGACCTGCACGCAAGTTCTTTATCGCCAACCACTGGAAGGAAAGTGAACAACATCACTATTGTCTTTTTGATAGGGTTGCCAGGTTTATATTTTTTTACCCCCGATTTTTCTGGAATTAACTTTGGTTAAAACAATCGTTGAAATTGTTCTGACTGTGGTTCACAGCGATGAGAGTCAATCAGCAGGGAAAGCCTGCTTGAAGAACGAGGTGATTAATCAGTCTTAAACCAGACCTGAGACTGCTTAATGAACAGCCCAGTCCTATTTAGGGTGACATCCAAGGCACCCGATTTTATATTTCACATCAGTGGTCTAATTGTGACTGTACCTCTTCAAAGTAAACACAAATTAACTGCCTCTGTGGACTGCTGCTCTGACAGAAGGGTGTGACATTTTCTAAGAATTTGTAATGTGTTGACCTGTGGTTGTACTTGCTTTGTCGATGTGTGTGACCTATTAAGGTGCCATGCATATAATGAGTTACCTTAAAGGAAAGACTTGTAAATAGGCCATATATTACATTGTCTTATTGACTACAGGCTATGTTGACACAAATCTGTTACACTGAAAAGTGAATAATACAATTGTCAGCACCTGCAATCAAAACAACAATAGTCATTGTCCTTACGTCTGATGTCTGCTGTGTTTTGTTTGTATCAACACGTGCAGAAATTCCAGAAATTAATTTAGCAACTATGTCAAGGATACTTAATAAATAGCGTGCATCCTTAACACTTGTATTTAAAGTCCAGGCTTGTAAACCTTTGCGTGGTGCCCACCATCGCCCCCCCCCCCCCCCGCCCAAATCAGAATGACCTGATGCCCATCCTGACTAAGCACACAGCCAGGAGCACATGCAACATTCAGATGAGTGTCTACAGGCTCTTTGATCCCTCACACCCCAGCACTGATTTAGACCCCTCACAGAGGACTGCAGAATTCCAACCCAGGCTCTCTACAGTCAGTGTGCGTCTGGGGGAGGAAGCAAGCAAGGTTGACGAAACCAAGCCTGTGATACCCAACAGCCAGTCAGGCCAACCAAGCAGCCAGACAGCCAGGCAAAGCGGACAGTATGCTAGCCGTGGACCGTAGGGGGCTGCCGGAGGGGACACACCCCCAGCCACGCCGTTCCTCCAAGTCAGCGCGTGCTGAGCGAAGGCCCCACCAGGACCGTCCTCGGAAGTCCCGTAAAAAGCTCCAGGTGATCATCTGCGTCCTGCTGGTGGAACTGTGTGAGAGGTTCACCTTCTTCGGCATCGTCTGTAACATGATCCTGTTCTGCACCGTGAAGCTGGGCTATGACAACCACCAGGCAGCCACTGTCAACCTGTGCTTTGTGGGTGCCAGCACCCTGACTCCTGTCCTGGTGGGGTGGTTTGCTGAGACCTGCCTGGGCAGGACCAAGGTTCTCTACCTCTGTGCTTTTCTCCACTTTTTCGGTAAGTTTCAGTGACAGTGTCAGTTAACTTGGGTTACCCAGGGCCGGCCCAAGCCTTTATGGGGCCTTAGGTAAAATTGTTTTGGGGGCCCTTCGGCGTCGCTTATCGTTGCTGATTAAAAAAAAGAATATGTACATTTTTACGTAATACATTAAACTGTAATTTCATTTGCTCTTGGGGGCACTCTGGTAGCCACAGGGGCCTTAAGCAGTCGCTTAGTTCGCTTATGCCTTGGGCCGGCCCTGGGGTTACCCATGGGTGAGTTTAAATAATCTGGAGAATTTAATCTGGAGAATTGTAACTGCACACTGCATCAACCAACTGGGCACATGTCAAGACAGACACTCAAACATTGGATGATTTCAAGAACGTGAAATCAAAAAGAAAGTGTTGATCCGATCGCTCTCTGTCCCTGCAGGCACTGCCATGCTGCCGGTGGTGGCCTTCCCCTTCGAGGACTTCTACATCGACACGCACCACATGACCCACCATCTGGAACCTCATGAGCAGCAGATTCTGTTCTACACGGGCTTGCTGGCTGCCGCGCTCGGCATCGGGGGCATAAGAGCCATCCTCTGTCCCATGGGAGCTTACCACCTGCAGGGCTACGATCAGCACCAGCTCCTCTCCTTCTTCAACTGGTGAGTAACACTATCCTTTGGATGGCTTCGTTGGATTCTCCAGAAATGCAGCTTTTCTCCCAAACATGATTGATTGATTGAGAGGAAGAGAGGGAGGAAGGTTGCATTTAAGAGGTTTCCGAAAGAGCCGATGTCTATATGCTTTTGCAAACCTCTGATGTTCCCTGATGTTCGATTCCAAGACAAGTTGTGGGTGTCATTCTACTGTTGTCAAATAACAGGAAAGTACTACAGGTCAAAACAATATTACCATACTAAGAACAATCTCCAGTGGAGATCCCATTTTAAAGTCTGTCCTTTAATATTCATATCCAACAACTTCTCATACAATAATTTTGACAACCATAAATAACAAATAATTTACTTCCATTAACAGTTACATTTGGGTTGACACAAAACCATTCCTTTAGTTGTTATTCAGGTCAATATATGCATAGAATCTTTAATTTACGATATTCCCATTTGCAATCCATTTCTTAAAATTGTTAATTTAACTTAAAATGAATACCATATTTATCCTTGAACCAGTCCAAAATGCTGTGTGAATGGCAAAAGTACATCATTAAAATGAAAGGTAGCAAATTGTCAGTTTATCTTCTTAGCTGCACATATCTTTAACATTGCTCCTTGGTCAACACCAAAGCCAGGGTAGAGGGGCTCGGTGAATATAGTGTGCGCTCTGTGCAGGAGCATCATCGTACCTGTGTCAGAGACGCTGTAGAAGGACAGAACTCCTCCCTTGTGGTTGAGATACACTCCCACTCTGGAGGAGCAAGGGAACGGAACGGGCTTGAACATCTTATCATGCCAGAATAAACAAGATGACGAAGAACAGACTAGACACCAGGACTGGTCGTTGTGCCCGAAGCAGCAGTCGTTCCCCCAGCCTTTCCTCCTGATGCTCCTGTAGGAGACGGCCACATGAACAACACCACCACTCCACTCCACTTCCCAGTAACAGGTCCCTGACAGACCCTCCCTGCTCAGGGCCTGCTGGTAGTAGCTGAACCTGTCGGGGTGGTCTGGGTGGGACTTGACCTGGTCACTCCAGGAGATCGTTCTGTTTTCATCACAGAGGTGAAGACATGGACATACTGTAATGGGATCCACCTCCACATTGCAGTAGCAAGAGGCTGTAGATCAAAATATATACAGTTAATATAAACCCAGAGTTAGCTGTGTGAGAGCGTGTGTGTGTATGTGTGTGAGTGAAAAAACATGACTCACCGCTTATATCTCTCTTTGATTTGAACTCTATCATTGGAAAAAGATGTGGGCTTTCTGTCACTGTGAAAATAAAGTAAAGGTTTACCATAAACTTACATCAGACAGTTTCAACCGAATGATGTTGAGTCAGAACTCTGTAGTTCTAAAATAGTCTTATGTATAAATATAGCTAAGGGAGCTCTATGACATTCTTTCAACCTTTCGTGACTCTAGTCATACTGTGAGACTGGCATACCCATATCATTATGAAGAGGCAGAGAGTTGAACATCTTCCTCGTTTCTTCCTCAACCATATTTTCCAGTTTTTCTCTTCGTTCAGTGATACACTTTACTACAGAGTTTGCAGATGAGGTCTGAGATCCAGGAAGATCACCAAGTAACTGGAAACTCTGCTCATAGATTTTCAGGCAGTTCAAACACACATATTAGCTAAAGCCAGTCTGACACTACTGGATGAAACAAGTTGATTTATAGAATGTAATTACCCTTAGGAAGTGTATGGGGTCCTCTGTCTGAGAAAGCTGTTTCATCTCCCGGCCTCTCTCAGTCAGCTCACCATCCACCTTAATCAGACTCTCTGTCAGACTCTCAGCCTGTAACCATGCTGCCCCCTGCTGGGCTCTGACGAGCTCCTTCACCTCTGAACGTTTTCTTTCCACGGAGCGAACAAACACACGGATGTGCTCGTCACAGGCCCTGTCAAAGTCATCTACTGCTGTCCATGCAGAGTTCTGTCAGGTGCACACAGAAAACTAAAGATTCATCTATTCACTATACCTCTCCCTACCGAAAATATCCGTTAAGTTATTAAAGCATAAAGATACAAAAAGGAAGAAAAAATGAAGCATAGTAGTCATCAGTAGATTGTAGTGGGTGGCACCTACTGTGATCGAGTCCCTTGCCACTCTTAGCTTACGTATCTCCATACTTATATCCAATCTTCTTTGCGGGACTTTCTGCTGGGTCACACTTAGCTGCATCTGTTGGGACACAAGTCGTATTTCACTTTCAGTGTTTACAAGGGTAACATCAAAGAATAGAAAATCCCCTTTTGAAGATGTGTAGAGTATGTATCTGTCGGACTTGTTTCTCTGTTCTCTCTGCTGCAGCTGAGACTGTCTCATGGTCTTTATGTTCATCCATAGCACACAGAAAACAGATGCACTGCTGGTCAGTACGACAGTAGACCTCCAGCAGTTTGTCGTGGTGAGGGCAGATCTTCTCCTCTAGTTTTCTGTGGGCATTAATCAGCCTGTGTTTCTTGAGGATAGGCAAATCCAAGTGAGGCTGGAGGTGAGGTTCACAGTAAGAAACCAAACACACCAGACACGATTTAACAGCTTTGCGTTTTCCCCCAGCGCAGACGTCGCACTCCACATCTCCACGTTCAGTCTTATTATCTTTGAACGTTGTGTTCCTCTGTCTTTCCACCATTTCAGCCAGCAGTGTATTTTTTTTGAGAACAGGCCTCAAAGTGAAAGTCTGTCTACACAGGGGACAGCAATACTTAGCATTTATCTCATTGTCTTGATCCCAAAAGGTATTGATGCAGCTCATACAGTAGGTATGACCACAGGCAGTCGTCACAGGATCTTTTAGTAGCTCCAAACACATAGGACAGCTAAAATGTTCCTGATGGTCCGCCATTTTCTTTCCGTCTACAAAGAGAGTTCTCTTTCTGTTTCAACTAGGAAGTGCAACCCACATGACTGCATGTTTGTGCTTAGAGTTACTAGGGGGAGTGGTTGTGTAGAGATATCATGAGAGGAGGAGTCTCAGAAAGACATTTAAAAAACGACAAACGTTTTTTCATAGATTTTTGAAACATTCAAGATTCAGTAGTAATGGATGTGCTCCTTCCTTTTCTCCTATAACCCCCTCCGCTTGCTTCAAGCAGAGTATAAGCAATATCATAAAGAAACAGGAATGCTGGTTTATTGATACTCATCTTTTTAAAAAGGTTCTACTGGTTGGTGAACCTGAACTCCACTGTGGTGTTCCTGGGCATTGCCTACATCCAGCAGTCTGTGGCCAGGAACCTGGCCTTCCTCATCCCCTTCACCTCCGTCCTGCTAACTTTGTTGGCCATCCACATGGTCCGCAACAACCTCACTTTCAAGCCCAAGAAAGGTACGGTCAAGTCTCCTGTTTTTTTTTTTTTTACAACTTTCTTCTTTGGTTGGCCAGTGTTGGACGGGGTGTGTCTGTTCTATGCAGGCAGTTCTCTGCTCACCACGCTGGGTGTGTTCCTGAACTCTCTGAAGATGTGCTGCCTACGCCGCCACCACCTGGGAGGAGATGTGGGCAGCTGGCTGGATCGTGCCAAGGAGAACAACGGAGGCTGCTACAGTGAGACCCATGTGGAGAACGTCAAGGTGTTGGCCCGTCTCTTCCCCCTCTATGGCCTCCAGCTCCTCTATCGAGCTTGCATCACTCAGGTATGGGACTTGGAAGGCTGGTATCTTTGGATCTACTTGTCCCTTTTTTGACATTTTATTGGTCAAATTGTTATGGCCAAAACCTTTGTGGTTTTACCCTCAAATGGGTTGTAAACGAATGTTTTCTGAGACCTTTCCCACAGGAACAACCATTTACCACATCCATTTACGGCTATAAGTAGCCTATTTCTTTGTACCGGTACATGCTATGTATCTTTGTCTTTAAATGTTCTGATTTTGATTGGCTCCTGGCTGTGTCCCTCAGATTCCCTCAGGTTACTACATTCAGACCATGAACTCTAACCTGCACCTGAACGGCTTCTTGCTGCCCATAGCAGCCATGAACGTGATCAGTATCTTGCCTCTGCTGCTGCTGGCCCCGCTTATAGAGTGTGTGACCACCTGTTATCTCACCATGGAGAAAACACCACTGGCCCCAGCACAAGTTATAAGTCAGTAGTGCACCTCCCAAAGAATGACTCTACTTGTTAAGTATGCACACCCACACACACACACCCACCCACACACACACACACACCCACACACACACACACACACACACCCAAACACACACACACACCCACACAAACTCACCCCTTTATCTTCATTCCAGCTCTAGGCCATGCATGTGCAGCCTTATCTATGCTGGTGGCAGGCATTTTGGAGATACACAGGAAGGGCTATCCCTTGGTGGAGCAGGCCTTGTCAGGGAAGGTGATCCAGGTGTCTTCCATGGCCTGCTTCCAGCTGGCTCCTCAGTACATCCTGCTGGGCCTAGCCGAGGCCCTGGTCACCCCTGCCTGTGAGTCACAGAGCTTTCTTAATTAACTCCAGGGGAAATAAAAACCTGTGACTGTCCAAAATTTTACTTGTTTAATTCATTTTGATTCATCATAATAAAATAATGGGACTATTTACAGCTAATTTGCTGTGGAATAAAATGGCTACACACCAAATAACTATTTTGTTATACCACTGAAGTTGTTGATTCCCAACTGAGTCTATCTACTCTCTTTGTATGCATGTTTGTGATATTCTCTCTGAACACGCCTTATCTTTTATTCCTCCTCTCTGGCAGGTTCTCTAATTTCCTTCCACCTTACCCCCAGCCACATCAGAGGCATTTCCCTGCACTTCCTCACTCTGTCATACGGAGGGGGCTGTTTCCTAGGTGCCCTCATCATTCAGCTGGTTTATTTGCTCTCTGGAGGTAAGCATGACAGTCTCTATTTCGTGTGATGCATTTGATTTAGTTCCCTGCCATCCACTACACAATGAAACACACTGGATCAGTCCTGGAGGTTGGAAAATGATGAAGCGTTTCTGAAATATAAGTATCTGATGTATGCATTTTTGCTTCATAGAGGCAAGCAAAGTAAAGGTTCGAGACAACGAGACTGTCTCACCTTCTTCGGTGTTGTTCATTCTAGGGGATCATGTCACTGACTAATCTTTCTGATCAGGTAACTTCTACCCTAACACACTGCATGATGGGAACTTGGAGAGATTCTTCTTCTTCCTGGCTACGCTGATGGCCATCAACACCCTGGTGTTCTGGTGGATCTCATATAGGTAGATAGGACACAGATCATGAGTGTGCACAAGCATCTGCATGAGCGTGGGTACAGTGTTTGAGTACGTCCTGGTTTCCTTCAAGGTACAAGGATCTAAGCGTGGTGCACGGCCGAGGGATGGGCTGCAGCATGCTAGCGGAGAAGCTACAACGCTACAAGACCTGTCTGCGTTACTATGACACCATGGAACGTTCCTACACCACTGCCTCCATTGAAAGTATTTTGTAACCTCGTGATTTGAATGCTGTAGCGCTGGCGTTACAACTATAGAATATGTACATATATGTCTGATTTGATTTTTTCCTGTGGATTATCATATTGGTATTTACAATATCTCTATTGGAGTGGTATTTCTCATATATCCTTCTTTGAGAGGCAGGGTTCAGATGACACTTATCTCCTGAGAGTGGATAGGCCCACAATGTATTGTCTGTACACTTGTAGGTGTGATCAAAAACCACCAAAGGTAGCAGGTGGGTCCATGCACAGTCCATGTATTCAATGTTGCTGCCAATAAAAAAATAATAATAATCCTGCAGACATACATTTGTTATATTTATTTACTAAGCTCAAAACATTAAAGAAAGAACATATGGGCACAAACACAACTGATGTAAAGATATACAGTAGGTGAGCTACATAGAAAAGCACTTAGAAAAGCTTGCAGGCTGAGATACATAACAACTACATTAACCATCTACCCAGCAGAATCCACGTCATCGCATGGCCTCTATAAAGAGTTAACATATTAATATTACAATTCTAGCACCTACTAGGATTCCACATTTGGTAATACCCCGTTACCCATACAAAACATGACTAACAGATGAGAAACCTCAGAGAAAGTAAGTTAAAGTGTGCCATGGCTTGAGCAAGAGGGTTTGGAATGAATATATATATAGCTGAATGAATGAATATATATATATATATTCATTCAGCTGTTAATACAGGAGCTGGAGGACAAAGCATTTACAATCATTTCCCCGGTCACCATTTTTAAGAACTCGTACTGCTCTCATTGGACCCTATAACACGTTGGTTGTAGATGGCTTACTGCCTTATCTGTTGTGTTGAGTGGACCTTGGCATGTTGCTACTGGTTGGGTTTGTCCTCTTCCCTCTCAGCTACCGTATGTCACAGTAACTGGACATGACTTCCTCTGCTGAGGGTAGTCTAACAGGATGGTCTGACATGCAGTGGCGGCAGGTGAAAATTATTCTCGGTGGGGCTGTGAAATATTCAGTCAATTCGGTAACCATCCTAAGACAATTAAACACAAACTGCATGATACGAGTTCTCTGTGAAATAGTAATTTACAGGCCTTTCTGTTGTGGCATACCAATCGTGGGAAAAACCTTTGTGTATGATTTACCTCTACCCTTTTCGCTCGCCTGTAATGTAATTTTGATGTCAGGTTGGGCCAAACTCTTTTAATTTTCTCCACTAAAGTTCTCCTCTCAAAGGGATTTTGGAGAGGATATCTGACAGAATTTGAGAAATTAGAACGTCTGAAGTCCGGTCCGGAGTCATTCATTTTCAATAACGTTAAGTAGGCCCTACAGTCGCAAAATCACTTCTATACTCTAACTCTGCTTGGGGCACTAAATTCCAGCGCCCTTCAGGCATCATTTGAGGACACTGATAGGCTAAATATGTGTTTCTTGTTAGCAACAGTCAGCAATTCACCCATCGCCTGCAGGTTGGTAGGTGTTTTGATGGGCACTTTTTCTAGCGCCCCAGATGTCGAGCATAAAGTAAATTGATCACAAAACAGAATTTTAGTATACACACACACACACACAACACTTTATTGTGTATTTTTATTATAGTCATGCTTGAAATTAGTCATTATTGTTTAGAAAATGTATTACATGAAAAACAAATCTAAAACACTTTTCCCCAGGGAGGGCAGCACCCTTTATTGACTAGCCGCCACTGCTGACATGGCTGGTGTCCTATCTGTTATGTTGCTGATTCCACTATTCTTCAAATGCCAACATTTGACTCACCTTTGAGCCTCACCTGTTCTGTTGGCTTACTGTCAGTCTCCCCTCCATATCCATCATTGTTCCATCATTTGTAAATGCAATTGTTTCTCATTTTAAATAAAATGCTAAATTTGTTAAAGTGATGGATGTGGGATTCAATCCTGCTGGGTGGGTTCTAGAAACCCTTGAAGTATAAAAAGGTTTTTAGTGGAACCCTCTAGGTGGGTTCTTGTAAGCACTCTTAGAATGTGAACATTGAGTAGAACCCCCAGAGAGGGTTCTGGGTGAAACCATCACATCATAGAAGAGTTCTCTGTAGAACCTCTCATAGGGGGTTCTGGGTGGAATCTTTCCCGGACAGTTCTAGATATAACACTTTGGGGTATAGCCCTCTGAAAGGGGTCCAGATAGAAACTCTATAAATGGTTCGCCCAAAGAACCCTATGTGATTGTAGTTAGCGCCTTTACTTCTAAGAGTGTAACATTAAGGTTATTTGTATATTTAAAACTACCTAAGAATTGTGTGAAATATCTTGCCTGTGGCAGGGTATTGAAAAAGTGAGTTGATGTGCCAGGGTTGTGCGATTGGTTGTGAATACAGAGGAAAATATTAGCAGTTATATTTGGGGATTTGTTTTTACATGAAAAAATACCTCAATATACCTTTAGGAGGATGTGATTCTTACATAAGACTCCAAACCCACCCCAAACCCACCCCAAACCCAGGATATAGTGGCTGAGTGAACGTAGCCTGCACTTTGTGAAGGAGGCTAACATTTTTAGAGGTATTGTAGAAAGCCAAAGTACCTGCCTTATAATCTAAGTACACTCCTACCTTGGTGGGAGGACAGCGGCAGCGTATTTTAGTCTTAATATTATCATGGAGGAAATAGCATGAGGATGGAGAGCACTCCAAACTCCACGACAGGTCATTCCCTCCTAATTTACTTTCTTTACCATTTCCTTTCCTCTCCATGGTTTGATATGCCACTCCTACAGAAATCCAGCCACGAAACTCAACCTCCCAGTAGCATCTTTCTAACAGACCTTCCTCACACAGGATTTGATCAAAATGAGTAAATCGTTCGGGATGATCAGGATACGTTTCCCCTTCAGTCCACGTTACCTTCCGACCATCTTCCGAACAACACAATGCTTCACTTGCTGTGTTACTGTTGAAAGTGGGTTTGCAGGGAACTGTATGACGAGAGGACAGAGTGTATTACTTAAATGAACAGTGTGGTGTGTGTGTATGTGTGTGTGTGTGTGTGTGTGTGTGTGTGTGTGTGTGTGTGTGTGTGTGTGTGTATATATATATGTTACTTACATTCCAAGAAATCCTCTCGGGTCTTGGGTTCAAAAGGTAAAATTATTTGAACTTCAGTCACTGTAGGGATAAGAATTATTTTTGACACCAATCAATACAATTGAACAAATAATTGTATTAAATGACTAAGGAAATACAGTTTGGTTTCACCTTTTTTTGATATCTTGCTCATCTCCTCATCGTAAATGTAATCGAGTTGCACTTTCAGTCCCGACACCAGTTTCCGCACTTGGTCGAAAGACAAGTTTGGCTTAATGCTAACGTTGGGTAAAGCTTCAGACTTAGCTTGGGACAAGAGAGACGGAAAACTCTACGGCAAGGAAAGACAAACATTTTTCATTAACAAAACATGAGCCAACTAAAAAGGACAACAGGAATCGTACCATCAGAAAACATAGATGTGTCAGTGTTACCTGGAGGAAATCTATGTTATCCTCTGTATGTGAGAGCTTGTCCAATTCAGCGTTTTGATTCTTCAACTCTAGAATCTCCTTCTCCAGTAGCATCAGCACTTCTTCAACTCGATGCACAGCAGCCTTCTCCTGAGCCCTGATCCGCCCCTTCACCTCCGAACGCTTCTTCTCCATGGAGCGGATCATCTCAGTGAAGATTCTCTCACTCTCATCCACTGTCGCCTGTGCAGATTGCTGTTGACACACAAAATGGGAGAACCCATTTAGCATGTTGAGGCCTTAAGTGCAAAAAATGATTTCAGGACAGAAAATGTAACTGATAAACATCTGAGGTGGAGATGGCCAAAACAATAAAATAGGGTAATGCAAAGACTGATAACTGCTAAAACTATGGCTCGGAAGATGCATTTAATTTTAAAGTTAGGGTTGGTTAACTTACAGTTAATTTACACATAGCACCTACTGGACTTATTTTGACATTAAACATGCCTCAGCATCCTGCACACAGTATTACAGATATTTAATTGGTCTTTTCATGCCGTAGGTATCATATTGTAAACAATGTTTACCATAACAGTCTTCACAGCCTGTCTCAGGCCCTGGGCCTCCTGCTCTGTCTTCTGGATGATTTTCTGGAGAGTCTTCTGGAATTCCCCCACCTGCTTCTGTTCATGACACGTTGCACAACATGACATTGACTTGCCTACTGTTTTGGAAGCACTGTCAAATGAAAACCACGTTTGCCAACCAAATGACCTTGTTTTGGAACCAAATGGAGTTTGTGGTTGCTTTTTTCTGGTTTGGGCAGTCCTTTTAGATTCACTACAGTGAGAAAATGTTCATACTGTACCTGTTTTCCAAGTCTTTCTGCTGCAGCTGAGACTGTATCATGGCCTTTGTGTTCATCCATGACACACAGCAGACAGACACATTGCTGGTCGGTGGAGCAGTAGACCTCTAGCAGTTTGTCATGTTGAGGGCATATCTTCTCTTGTAGTTTGAAGGAGGCTTTAACCAGCTTGTGTTTCTTAAAGGCTTGTGATTCATAGTGAGGCTGAAGGTGAGGCACACAGTATGAAGCCAGACAGACCAGACAGGACTTCACAGCTTTGTGTTTCCTTCCAGCGCAGGCATCACATTCCACATCGCCAGGTCCAGCATAACTGTGTGCGTTGATGTGGACTCCTGACTTCTGCAGATTGTTCAGCACCTCAGTTAGCACAGTGCTCTTGTTGAGAACAGGCCTCGAGGTGTAGCTTTGACGACACTGAGGGCAGCTGAAGACGTCCGTTTGACTCTTCTGATCCCAACATCCATCAATGCATAATAAACAGTAGCTGTGCCCGCATGGAATAGTAACCGGATCCTTCAGTAGATCTAAACAGATGGAACAAATGAATGGATCTTGGTTATTTAGAACTACTTCTGCCATCTTGATCGATATTGACGCGAAAGCAGAGCACTACTCAATTAAGTTTCGTTTTCCTTGAAATGAAACCACAGAAGTGGGAGTGGCGTTATGTCGTCTTATGGCCTGGTAATCAGAATTAAATCAGAATCAGCTTTAAGTTTGCACAAACAAAATTTACTATGGCGGGAAGATACATACGTTAAACATTACAGTTTTAAATATAAAATGTAGAATATATCAAATGTGGAAAATGTACAACAGTATCTAAATAATTCAAACCACGACTATACAATGTAAAAAAATATAGACAATTAAACGAAGGTTTAATAAAAAATACCCCCACATAATGGTTACGACAAAGTAAAAGGGGTAGGGCCTACATCACATCTGCCACTGTTCTGTTCCTGATGTTAGGTCCAAGAGAGTATTATTACTAGACACGGAATATCGTTGGCCAATCATTCTGTGGTGCTGTGTGGGCCTGCCTGTTCTATTCATTTGTGGCATTATTGTATCTATACACCTTGTCACTGTGTGTGAAAGATGTGAAATTATATAAGAAGACTATGTACATATTTACCTGAACTGCTTATAAGAGGCTGTTTTACCCAACTAGTTAAAGTAATGGGTGTAATTTTTTACATCCTACGGGATGTTAATGTAGACCGCGAGATTTCCCCGTAGCCTAGGAAACTGCGGGAGCTTTGTATTTGTCTGGTGGTGAGATGATTTCATACAACTATTGCATTGCTCATCATAGCTATGGAGCTACCGGAGCCGATCAGAAAACGTCTTGGGGATTTATCCCGGACAGTTTTCGTTGATCCGACTCGTACTCAGCCTACACACGAAGATAATGTCACGTTCTTGGGACACAGTGAGTGAAATTCAACATTACAGAACGCAAGTTTAAAGGCGTGCCTTGTCGTCATGCTAGCAACTGTAGAGCTAGCTAATTTAGCTTGCTAATGTAGACAGACTTTAGAGCTAACGCTAGCTGCTGTAGTTAGGTACAGTACTTCTCAACTTCCCGCAAAGCAATAACAAATTAGTTGACTATTTAAGTTGGCTTGTCTATAGATACAAGGTTAGGTTATCTGCAAGATCTTAACTAATGTCTTATGACGGTGTTTCCAGATAGAGATGTGGTCTCAAGTCTCCCCCTCCAGATGTCTCTGTTCTTCAACATGTGTTTTTTCCCGTTGTGGTGGATCAGCGAGGTACTGATGCTGCACCTCAAGGTAGCAAATAGTATTAAGTTCGCAAAATGTTAGCCTTTGTGTGTGTAAGGATGTACATAGAATTGAAATATAACTTATATTATGACACCCTTCCCTGTTCTCAGTATGCTGCTCTCCCCGACTATTACAAGTTCATCCTCATCACCGTCCTCATCCTCATGACTGTAATAGAAGCCATCAGGCTCTACTTGGGATATGCAGGAAATTTGCAAGAAAAGGTCTGCAGCAAACACGCATGCACACACAGCCTCCGTATGTTTCTGCCCTAAATATCAAATAACGTGTTCTGTGTTCTGCTAGGTCCCGGAACTGGCCGGATTCTGGCTGCTTAGTCTCCTCCTCCAGTTTCCTCTGATCCTATTCCAGCTGTTCAATGAGGCCATTCTCATCCAGCCTCTGGAGAGAGGAGTCCACATCGTCCTGGCACTCTTCTTACTTACGCAGGTAAGATGACTCACACTGACACGTCACACGTAATATTAAGAATAATAACACCATTGTGCTCCATATGGCTTTAATAATACAATATCCCTATAGCCATCAACCCATCTGTGATTATACCAACAGTATTGGTACCAACATGTTTTATCCTGCTTGTGTTCAACCACAACCTGTTCCTCTGGCCCATCTCGTCCTCTCCTCCAGGCCTTGTCAGGCTTTGTTGCCCTCAGGTGTATGGTTCGGCACACAGAGAGACACTTTCACCTGCGTCAGTTTGATGGAGTTCAGGAGCTTCGAGCCTGACACGCCCAGGGCTCAGATGACACGAACAGAGCACAAAACATGTCTTTGGGTCTCCTTAGTACTTACTGTTTATAATTACTTTTTTTAATTGTCTTTCACACCACGTGTATGTGCCTTGAGTTTGTACAGTTGTAAAGAAATTCATCAAATGTTTGGCTTTATACATTTTTCATATTTAAACGCTACTAAATATATTTAAGAAGTGGCAGTGTCTTCTGTGAAGATAAGATTTGTAGTTACCGATAAAGTGTTCTATAATAAATGTTAAAAGTTTTATTTTACATGACTTAATATGAATACAGTGCACTGAAAATACACTTTCTATGGTTATGTTATGACATAAATGTATGTACTTTAGCCCATTGTTAATACAAACCATACCAAGAAAGATTGTCCTTTCATTATGAGATTCATAAACATTACAGAATAATTATTTGTAAACCAATAATAGTTGTCTTATTTGGTTGTGAAATGGGATAGGCACACATTCATGGCAAATAATGTTATTTCTGTTGTTTGTAAAAATAAAATGTTTCTGCTATATGCTTTTTATATTCATGCTTCCATGATGAAAGCATACAATAAGCAAACATGTCCTGTAGAGACTTATACATAGATATTACTTAAAAACAAAAGCCAAGGTGCATGTCTAACCAAACTAAGAGAAGTGTTCCTGGGAATTAACCCAGAGGTCCAGAACTGGAGGGAGGAGCCGACCCTGATGGTCTTGTGGTTCCTTCCCCCTCTGGCACCTGCTCCATCCCAGGCCTGGCATGTCCCTCAGACCTGAGGGGACAAGGAAGGACAGGCTATCATGTAGGACGCTGAACACTAATACCCAGCAAAGGCTACCGAGGAACTGCTGACTGTTCTCCATACCTGTGGATGTTATTCAGGCTCCTGTTTGTGTCTGGGACAGTGTCTCCTCTAGGCTCTCTGAGCCCCCCCCTCCCCTCAGCTGGTCTCTCTTGGAGGGTCCAGTCCTTTGTAACCCCAGCCCAGCCTGGTCCCCCCATGGCTGGCTGTGAAGGCAGTGGGAGAAACCAGAGAGGTTAGGTAGCTTGTTTGATCCTCCATTTTTCTTTGTGATCTCAACCCCCCCTCCTTTCAGGAAGCCGTCTCTTGCCAGGGTTGTAGAAATAAAGGTACTGTACATTCAAAGGCAGGAGATGAGGGAGATATGCTGAGGTAATACATATTAAGGGGAAAGAGATAAACAAACCACAGAATTCTAAAATCACCCTGTCATAACAATGCCAGTCACCTCCTCCCTCTGAAGTCCATAGTCCTCAGTTCACGAAGGAAGCAGTTCAAACCTGCACGAGAATTTCTGAACAGGTTATCTGGTCCAGGGACTCCTGCTCGCTGCTCCATCTCCTCCGGGGCACCAGCCTCCGCCGCACCCACACCCACAGGAGAACCTGCGGGTGAAACACCTCAGGCAGTGAGGGAGCTCAATCAGGTGTGTATGCATGTGTTCATGATGTGTGTCTGTGTTGCTGTGTTACCTGCTGCCATGGCCCTGGTGGTGCTCCTGTGCCGGGTTGCAGGGTTGTCTGTGTAGGAGGAGCCCTCAGGTAGGTAGTAGCGAACGGAGACCCGGGATGCGTGGCCCTGCGTCTCACAGGAAGAGGCCTGCTGGTAGTGGGACTTGGCACGGTAGAAGTTGGAGGGGGGGCAGAACTCCAGGGATCTGGAGGGGACAAACTCTGGAACCACCCTGCACTGCAGGCCAGGGACCACCGAAGCGAACCTGACAAGGTTTTTATTTTCATGAATGGATGGATCATTTCCTGGACATTCCAAGTCAATTAAATAGCCCTTTTAGAAAATATACAGATAATTATACTTGAGTATGGCCCAGCACTGAACTTTTGCTCCCTAATACTGACACTGAAAGTTGTATTGGAATGACGACAGCCTGGCTATACAGTATGTGGTACCTGTGGGCTGCAGTGGGGTGAGCTGTAAGCCTGCCTGGAAGACAGAACAGAGGAGTCAACACAAAACATGATCACCCCAATTTTGGATGTAGGGGTAATACTTCATGAAAGTATTCCAGTGGACTCTGTCCATTTTCTGTGCTAATATCAAAGTGTCCTGTGCTCTAATCCTGAATCACCTCTTTGCGCCGAGTGTGGGTTGAAGGGCATTGTCTGTGGCTGGATAGGCCCAGCTGGGTTGTAATGCTGGATGGGTGTCACAGTCAAGGGATACCGATGGGGGGAATGGTAGGAGCGAAACCTTAGTTGGTTGTTCTGGCATTGAGGCTTCTCCCCTTCCAGCTCTTCTGAGGAGAGAAAACATCAGGTCTTTCTACAGCCTTGCAGGGGTTAGCGGACGTAGCCCATCCCAGCCTATCTTCATGATGATGGTGATTCTCCTCGATCATGAGTGAAGTGAGCTTTATGAAAACATAATGATCTTCCTTGTATTGGACCCTGTAAACAGACCTGCTGTGTCTCTCACCTGTTTTGTCTGTCTTTGGGCTGGGCTGCCGGGGCTGCTCCCTGCTTGGGTATGCAGCAGTCACTGCTTTCAGGTCGTTTTTCTGGAAAACACACCACTCCACATGAAACCATTGCAACAAATGCTTGTTTGTTTGTTTGTTAGTCTCACCTACTCAAAACTGAGTAGGTTAGGTAGGTAGGTTACCTAATCAAAACTGAGTAGGTTAGGTAGGTAGGTTACCTGATCAAAACCGAGTAGGTTAGGAACAATCGTGGAAAGGGTTGCATCAGGTATGCAACGGGCTCCTGGGCCATACTTGTTTTTGATTAACTCAGATTAAGTGACAATTACAATTACCTTGTCAGAACTGTCGTCCTGCCATAGGGTAACCTGACCAAGGACTCCAACACGATTGGCTGGGTGGGGAATCCAGCTGCGTACGGATTGGCTGCTGATCTTCACTACAAAGGGCACCTGTCGACGGCACAGCAGGACAGCAGTCATATGCCTGCTGGACCCTACCTTTCACCACCATCATCTCTCACTCCACTCTCCCCCATACCCTATCTCTCCTAAGCTTTGATTTCCTTGAAGCCACAGTCTTCTTCTGGATCTCAATGTCAACCTCCTCCAGTTCTTGTGGTGGGACCAGCTTCTGTAGACGACGCCAGCAGGAAAAGAACGGTAGCATGCTTCTCATCGCACTGTCTTTGAATGCTACACACCTATTATGCTTTCTGTTCATGGAAACTCACATGGACATCAACATCTCTTTTCAAAAGAACCAGCGGCCAAAACAGTGTTGTGGTGGTCAAACACTGGCCTCTATAGCAGAGCGTGTGTAGAACACGGAACATAACATGCAGGAACATGTCTGACCACCTGTTTGATGTTGCGGTTCTTGGGTTCTGCAGTCCTGTGTCTCTCCAGCCTCAGACGGTTTCTCTCCTTACGACTCCGCAGGTGTTTTTTCTTGACGGCGCTTGACTGAGGAGAGTAGAGAGAGAGCATCACAGATTTCAGTCAGAGAATTGCAAATGATAGATGTTAAATTAAATAAACAAAACACGTATTGTAAAACATGTATTACAATAGTATTTAGGATGAGGGAGAAAGCTTCAAACTAGTATAGTGTGTTTACACTACCTCCCTTGGTAGGTTCAGCAGATGAACAGGGAGGCCATCTGACTCTGTGCTGTTGGACCCACTGGTACTGTGGGCAGTAGAACAGCGTTAGCCAGGATGTATATTTGTGTGTGTCTGTGTGCTTGAAGTGTGTTGTATTGCATGTGTGTGTCTGTGTGCTTGAAGTGTGTTGTATTGCATGTGTGTGTCTGTGTGCTTGAAGTGTGTTGTATTGCATGTGTGTGTCTGTGTGCTTGAAGTGTGTTGTATTGCATGTGTGTGTCTGTGTGCTTGAAGTGTGTTGTATTGCATGTGTGTGTCTGTTACCTGGACTCCATGTCAGAGACTGAGACACCACAGAGAGACCCTTCTAAGTCGAGTTCTCGCCCAAGTCTCTGCTTCACCTCCTGCCTCAGTAACATTTCCAACTCTGCCAGGCAATGACTCTTCTAAAACACACACTCACAGACACACAGACACACACACACACAGACACACACACACCCACACACACACCCACCCACAGACACACACACATGCACACAGACAGAGCTTTCCATGAGTAATGAAACAGTTAAGTCAAACTGCTAATTGGATATGCACACCTTCTATTTCTGTCTGCTTCAATACTTACAATGATATGTTTTATTAATAATAAAAATGTGTCCAAAAGTGCTCCCATCCCCCCAGTGTATGTGAGTGTAAGTATTGGGAAAATTAACTTGAAAGGAAGTTAGGCCAATACCTCACAAAGGCACAAAATATATGTCCATCTGCTTAATACACTAGTATTCATGATGAGAGAAAAAGCCCCAAACTAGTATAGTCGAGAGTCAGCACGTCTTCAGACTGCATAAACAAACAAACCCAGTGAAACATTAAAACGTCCTCAGCACAGGTTGTCAGGGTTGTGTTGTCATTCACCTTGGTGGAGTCTGGATCACAGAAATCCAGCAGGGTGTCACAGAAGCAGTATCCCAAAGACTTCAGGTCACCCGTGGTGAAATGTGTCCCCTTTCTAATTCCTGTGGTAAGAAATATTGTTTTTTTAGAAAGAATGAAGTATGGATAAAAGCAGCAAATACACGCACGCACATCCTTTGTGCTGACCCAGAGTGGATCCTCCGAAGGTGGACTCCATGGTGTAGCTGTTCTTGATTCCTAGCTTCCACATGACGATGCGACCAGTCCCCTCCTTACTCTTCTGCACCCGGAACTTACAGCTCCTGAACGAGAACTGAGGAACACACAACGTTCTCTCGCATTGGATCCACGGCGTCCGGGGACACCGTGCGAGGGACAGGAGGGAGTGTGGACACCAGACAGAGGGGGACACTGGGAAGAGAAGGACAAAACAGAGAGGTCTGCCACAACGCTACCTTGTCGTCGGCGTTCTTGCTCATCATTAGTGGGAACACTCTCTCTTGGAGGCGTCGCGAGGCGTCATGGCGGTTGTCGCAGCCGTACATAAACACGTTGTTCTTCCGGCTGTGGCCGTGGAAGTCACAGTACAGCACCACATCCCTCTCTGACATCAGCCTGGACACACACACACACACACACACATCATTGCCAGTTTGTCTTCAATGTATGTGTATGTGTGTGCATGGGTGAGGTCTGTCCTTTGACCCCACCTCTTGACCATGTTCCTGGTGTGCCAGACACAGGGAAAGGAGTCTCGGAGCAGGGTCCGGTAGTTCCTGTTGAGGTCACGACCTGCCAGAGAGCAGCGGTAGTTCCCTACCACCACGCCATCTGGGTTAAGCATTGGTACCACCTGTCGCACGCAGAGCAACACATTCACAGATTAGGCTTCAACCAATAGAACACTTGATTTAACTCGGATCACACTGGGACTGTTTTGTGGTATGTGGGAATGCAGAAGTGGCTATGAGTATGCTGGCCGTCTACAGATACAAACCTCTAGTTCTAGACAATGAGATATGGATTCAACAAGCTTGCTTAAGGTTCAAGAGAGAGCGCGGACATCGCTACAATGTGTACACACCGTTCTACGGCACCAAGCAGAATTGGGATTGACAGACAGGAGAGCGTGTTAGTGGAGGAAGGGGTTTATCTAGGCCCCGTTGGACACGCGACTCACCTTGAACACAAACGTGTCCCGGAGCAGCCGCGCGTCATCAGAAGGCCCGAGCAGGAAGTCCAGGAATCCCTGCATCATCCACGACGCGTTGGTCTCCCCAGGATGCACCCTGGCAGTCAGCACCACCGCCTGCCTCGCCCGCCGCTCCTCCCAGCTCCCGCCGGGCGACGTCACTGTGAGGACGTGCACAGGGTTCCCCGCCAGGCTGCGACAGAGCACGCGTAGCTTGCAGCAGGCGGCCGTGTCAGGGTCAGAGGTCAGCCGGCTGAGGTAGCGCTGCAGCTGAGTGTAGGTGTAGGGGTAGCAGTGCGCCAGGTAGCAGGTGTCTGAGTCAAAGGGGAACTGCAAGGTCCAAGTCAGGCAGTAGAGGGCCTTGGTGCTGCCGCTGTTGTCCTGCTCAGCCTGGAGAGAGGGAGGGTGACTTTAAAGACACTCACCTTTTTTTGTGGCGTAGTATACCTAGTCATGTGGTTGGACGGCAAAGCTCGATTGGCTACCTATAAAACAAGCTTACGTGCTGTTGGTTACGGTAGTAGCGTATGTTGGAGCCGGCCCGCCTCCAGCTGATGGTCGTCTCCGTGGCAGCCCTCTCAGAGTAGAGGAGTGGCCTCATGCCCAGGCTGTACAGGCTGCGGGACTTCATCAGGTTGGTAATGGTGAATCGATATGTGACGCCCGCCTTCATGTTCCTCACCCGGAAGTAGAACCACTGGGTGTGCTTGGTGGTGTACATGTCTGTACGCAGGGTCAGCTCGTAGTCATGGATACCACTGGGGGGGGGGGGGGCGAAGGGATGGAGCAAGAGAAAGAGAGGAATCAAAGACAAGAGAGAGTGACATGGCAGAGAGATGAAGGTCAGCGCAGTGTGTTCTATGTCTGTAGTTTGTTCCCTCCAGTGAGCATTAGTTTGCATGGATTCATTTTGTGATTGTAAAGTAACACGTAGGTCGGGCTGCCAAGCCTCCAGAGACTCACACTTGCACAGCCTTCTGCAGGTTACCGCTCTCAAAGCGTGACTCAAAGGCCAGGATCGGCTCCTCTTGCTGACAGGCACAGGCTGAAGCATTCTTAAGGGGCCCTCTGCTTCCTCCTACCCGAGAGCAGGTGAAGTAGGAGCTTTTCATAGCTTGACAGGCGAGGAACAAGGGTCAGGTCGGAAAAAATACAATGACAAGTCAAACGGGAGGAATACGGACAAGAAAGAGATGGGAGGGAACCCCAGGAGTGAGAAGGCCTGGATGATGGAAGGAGGTGATTGAGCCCTGCGTCAAGTACCTGGGTTGATGCAGTAGACAACGTTTCCCATCTCATTTCCAACAGGGATGGGAGCTCTCTCGTGGCCTGTGGCCTGGTAGAAGGGCTCTGGATCTGGGGGGCTCCATTCTTTACAGGATACGACAGCAGCAGAGACGTGTTTATTTGGCAGACATTTCCTTTACAATCCCTCTGGTTCACAATGTATTTAAGCTGTTTTTCTTATGCTTGACTTTACTACTGAGCTCGTTGAAAAGAGCTGAGCAGAGCACAACAGAAATGTGTTTCACACATGAATCTAAAAGGTTGTGTTAATCAGATGCCTGAGGAACGTTGGCTGGGGCACAGCCGTTGGTCCCCTAGCCCAGGGCCAAGGCTGCTGGGCTACCTGGACTCTTGGGGCAGCAACATTTGCTTTGTTTAGAACACCTGATTGACATGTGACTTCCGATGGGTTGCTATGCCTTGTTCCCTGACAACCTCATACCTACCACTGGGAACTTTGGTCTCCCTTGTGTGTGGAATCCAAGGCGAAGAGGCACAGGAGTGCTAGCCACGCAGCTTACAAACATGAAGGGCCCAGATCGCCGACACACCATGATGGTAGCTACTACACACATGTAAATCCAACACATCATCGTCTGCTGCGACCAGGAGTCGCCCATTTTACTCCAATCCCCTCTCAGACCAGTCGGGGTGCTGTTCGACCCCCTATCAAGCCTAATCAGACAACAATACCACAGGATTATCAAGATCCAAGGTATGCTAAGACTACCCACAGCCCATCAGCACTTAGAAGAGCTAACGCTGCTAGCACTATAGAATCTACTGCTAGCACTGACACAGTGGCTAACCTTGGTCTAGCACAAGGTCCTATCATTTCTAACCCAAATAAGCTAAGAACTGGCTCCGCAGCTACTGATAAGGCAAACGTTAGAAATGCAAACACAACACCACATATGGCCACTATCTTGATTGGAGATGCCATGACATGTTAAACTGGCAAAGACAGAAAATATTTGTCTTAGCAACACATCTGTCGACAAACTGTCGTCAGAGGTACAAACAATCCTCAACAATAAACCAAACAACCCTAAGATTATCATCCACACTGGCTCGTTTGATATCCTACACAAGAAAACTGGCGCTTAAAACCTACCTTTTTACCGAAGCATTTAAGTAATTTTATCTCAGAAGGGTTTTACTACTTTTATTAGTTATATTATTGTTGCTATTTTAATTATTACTTTTATCACTTGTATTATTGTTCTTATTGATTTTATGTAAAGCACCTTGAGCTACAATTCTTGTATGAAATGTGCTATATAAATAAAGTCTGACTTACTTACTTACTTACCTATGTGATGAATGTAGGGTTCCTTAATGACCTCACACTCAATGGGCCAGCGGACGCCCTGGAAGGGTCTGGAAGGCGAGGGGATGGCAAACAGATCCAGCGGCTCCCTCAGCCTGTGAACAGGGCGTTCTCCGTCACGGTCTATGATCAGTTGTCGGGTCTTCTGAACCTGGCCCATGAGCAAGGAGACTAAGGGGAATAAACATTGCCATCTTAGAAACTCAGAACAAAATAAGGTTAATTCTTTATAACAAAAGAAGGTCCCAAAAGAGCTATTCCACAGACGTGATACGACTTGCAAAGTGACACCTTTCAGTCTTGAAACCATTCTGGCTGGCAGAAATAAAGACGGTGCGAACTTGCTTCAATCATTTGATTTACACAACAGTATTAGCCTAAAGGATAATCTTATCTGGTATTGAATATTAAACAATGGCTATCAGGCTCCGTTGAATTTGTCTGTTTTCATTAGCGTAGCAGCATTGATGAACCCTGTGTCTCTTATATCTCTTAAATATCAAGGCTACTTGACAGATTCACAAAACCTTTAACTCAATTAGCTAGGGCATTATGTATCTGTATGAAAACATTGTACTTGGCCTCCCCAAGTCTTGCTCCTCTTCCTCGGGGTTGGAGTCCTGGCTGTCTGGGAAGTGTCTGTCAGTGAGGGGGGATGAGTTTTGGTACTGGTGGCTCCTCCATCTGCTGCCTCTGGAGAGACCTCTCTGGCGTGTGTTTTCTCTGCCTGATGAGAGAGGGGCTGAGCTCTGAGCAACCTGACAGGTTTCCTTTATGGACAGTAAATGCAATGCCTCCCGAAACTTCTGGACAACAGCTTTGGGGATTTTGTCTTTGGAATAGACTGGTGAAACCTATGAGCAGAGCAATTAGCTGATACACAGCTTCAGTTCACAGTCTCAGTTGGTGTCTCTTTGCTGCCATTGTGTTGATGACACAGATATGCACTGACACTTTAAATATTGCACACTGTATATCTATAGACTACTGTACATAGACATACTTGCACATATTATACGTAATTATCCACTCCATCCATCCAATATTATTCATTTGATTTGTCATATATACCGATTTCTTATTTTATTTTGAAAACCATGTTTTTTACCATAACTTTATTTTTCACTGTCTACTCGATCTTGTTTTTTCTAACTCATGCCCATCGCGTGAGTACATTGAGAGCACACTGTAAAGAGAAGCCAACTTCCTTGTATGTCCATACTTGGCCAATAAAACTGATTCTGACAACTTAGTAGGACAAGTCAAGTTTTTCCAGAAAAAGGACAGTCTTTTGATGTTCTGATGACTTTACAAACTATACTCTACCTGACTTTTAGGTATACCAGCCTACCTGTGAAGAGTCCGTAGTGTTGAAGGTGTTGTAGGATGAATCTTTCATACGCATCCTCTGACGTCCTCTAACACAGCAAAACGAGATTTCATCCTTATGTTGCATTGCATTGATATTTAATTTAGGCCTTCACTGTAATGTGACAAACGTAATACTTGACAAGCACAGCCCAATACTAGTTACATGGTACTGTATACCGTAGTAGAACACTTCCGAAAAAAACTGACCAGTATCTCTGTGTCTGGCCTCAATGCTGGACACATTGTGAGGGACCTGTAAGAGTCCCTGAGTCCCTGTGAAAATCTGTTTGAACATGGAGTTTGCCAGTTTAACATTTCAAAAGCATCAACTCGGGAATCAATTTAGCTAACTGGATCGAAGAATCAGAAAGGGATTTATTCGCCATGAAAGTTTGCACAGACAAGGAATTTGCTTTGGCAGGCGGGGAGTCCAAGGGGGGAGACTGGTGATGTTTCTGATTTTTTACGGTAACTACGGTTCCCCCAGTCTGCCTGAACCTCGTTCATTAACTGCATTTAGCTGGACAAGTTAACCTTTAAGCTACAGTACTTCTCAGCGTGAAAAATGTTTGAAATGCGTGACGTCTCATGGCGAATGCGTTAGAGTTGAGATCCCAGCCTGTTTTGCTCCCAATTTAGAACAAAATGTATACTTGCAAAACTGCCAACAAACTGAGAAGTGAGAAAATTAAACTTACCTTTTAAAATCAAACCTCAGTTCTGTATTGCATACACAGAACAGGTTAACTTAACCCTACCTAAACTCTTGTTAGCGACTCGCTAGCTACTACCATGCCAGCAAAATATTTTTTTACCACCGTTGCCCAGCAACAGTTGTTCTTTACGCGTTACCATGGAGTCCATTCTCTTTGGTGTGTTTACAGAACCGACGTTGAGCGTCTTCAGTGAAGAGACACGCAATTTGTCCTCATAGATTATTCAGTGTGCGAATGTCTTCTGTTTTAGGACCTAATCCGAAAACAGAACTGTCAGCATACATTTGAACAACAAATGTCAAACTTTCAATAACAAAAAAAAACAGATCTAGAAGTTCAAAAAGTTTTACTCTTTTACAAAATATACAATGAAGTTGTCATTCCCTTCCCTCCCAAACACAATGAACACCAGGATCACACATTGTACTAAGACTTCCAGCTGTACACAGCAGCTAAACAGACATCAGAAAATGGACCATCCCTCTACACAAAACCAAGTCTCCATTGTTGATTATGTGATTGTTGACAAATTACAAAATGACCAGCACAGATTAATGTTAAAGCCATTGGCACATCAGTATTGGGGACGCTTTATCATGCAACTGGACAAGAGAACATCACATAAAATAAACTGCACTAAAGAAAATGCCAGACAAAATTACCAATTGTTTAACAGATATATTGGTCAGTTCACCTGTCTTCAGTAGAGTATTAAAATGTTGAGAAAAGCAAAGCAATGACAGGGTCCCACCACTGGTTTTTAACTTCAACAACATCTATACTTTACTGAGAACAAAATAGGATATGCAATGCAATCACATAAGGGTAATGGAAACACAGCTCTGATCTTCTGCACTCAAAATGAAAGGTCCTATTTCTGTAAAGCACAGATCTTACAGCAACGTTAAAAGTTAATAAGAAAATTTCACCTTGTGATTTGAAAATGTATGGGAGGTACAGATTTGCTATCTAGCTTTCGATAGACCTCCCTATTTTTAACCTGTCTAATTATTAAACTGTTGGCAGAGAGGGTCCATATTAGGTTTGAGGTGGTGGATAAAGGTTTAGTAGGTACAGGAACCTTATAAAAGAGTGGGTTTGCTAGTCAATAAGTCTTCACAAGATAATTCCAACTAATCCAATGAATTTGCGGAAAACACGATAAGAGGGTCTAAAGACCCCTGTTCAAGTTGCCCACTGATCATTGTCCATTGTTAGAAACGGGGATGGCAACATTTTAAGGAGTCAGGTTTGTGTGTGCGTGTATGTATGTATGTATGTATGTATGTATGTATGCATAAAGACATTATTTGCTCTTCATCATTTTCCTCTTCTTCAGCATTCTTTCCCTCCAGTCTTCTGGGAGGGCCTCAAAGTTAGCATTCCTCCCAGCTTTTCCTCTGTAGGAACAGATAAACATTAAAAAACATTTTATGACATCGTCTACCATGAAAAGGACCTTTTGAAACAGAATATAGTACACATGGCCTGGGCAATCCTACTAGAATTAACCAAGAAGCACATTTCAAAGATGATGGCCAAATGAGTTTGACCATCTGGTCACGGACTACAAGGCAAAGTAGATTTCTTCTAGACTAGGTCAGGGTCTGCGTTGCCATGTCTTACGTGACAAGCTGCTGCTGCTTCCATTCCTCGATGCCCCTCTTGTTCAACTGATCTCTGTCCTCGTCACTGGAGCTGCTCTTCTCCTCCTCGTCCAACTCCTTCTGGATGCTCTGCCACTTCTGCACCAGCGATGGCATCTTGGTCTTACTCTTCTTCGACTGCACCCAGGAACAGGGGATGGCAGACAGATGGATAAAGGGAGGCGATGTTTAGAGTGATTTAATGCTTGAGTGATACGATTCAATGCTTGATGTGTGGCCTTATGTACTAGAGACTTGCCTGAAATGTTGTCACTTAGCAACATCCATCTTGAACTAAACTAACCACATTAAATAGACCCTCACCTTATCCTTCTTTAGCTTCTTGGTCTTGTCTGTGGCCACCATTTTGGCTCCTGGGGGGTCTGAGGGAGGCTGGGAGGTGGGCAAGGGGGGCTGTGTAGGGGGTGGAGGGAGAGGCGGTGCAAGAGTTTCAGCCGGCAGGGAAGGGGCAGCCACTACAGGCACACTCCAGTAGGCACTTCCACACATTACAGGGACTGAGGAGGAAACAGGAACAACGTTACAACTCCAGGTCCCCCATGACTACAGAGACTGTGTTGTGAACGGATTGACAGGCAAAACTGTCCGTCCTCACCTGCACTGGCAGTTTGGGTGTATAGGATTGGACTACTGCCTATGGTGACTGCCTTGGAAGGTTGCCCAGCTCCGGCAGCCTTGCGTTTATGACCCTTACCCAAGGAAACTGAGGACTCAACATTCTGTTCACAAAAGGAAGACAGAAAGGAAGATTGGAAATATAGTTTGAAGCTTAATTGGTAGAACATGGTCACAAAGCAAGGGTTCCAGATTCCAAATGGGCCCTCCATTGCTGCACACGCTGGCTGAGCCACTTTGGAGCATCTTCTAAACAGGATATCCTATTACATTAAAAAAGCACTGAGCAGAGTCAACTGTCAGGACATGTTTGATGAAACAGGCGCCCTACCTTGGTGCTGGAAGAGCCAGGGGGTAAGGGAGGCCTTAAACTGCCATCCTCCTCTGTTCCCGGCGCTGGGGGCTCGCCCTCTTCATCCTCCATCTCTACCTCCATGATCTCTCCATCGTCACTGTCTGGAGGAGGGGGAGGTGGGGGAGGCGACTCAGGGGGAGGAGGCGGTGGTGGGGGGTAGTCTGAAGGGGGAGGGGGCTGGTCAGGGGGAAGGGGGGGTTGAGGTGCAGACCAGAGGACGGGCTCAGGGGGGGGCATGGGGGAAAAGGTGGAGGAACCTTTCAAATAAACAAACGGACAAAAGGTTTAGTTAGTCTGCTTCCATTAATGTTCATGAATCTTGACTATAACTATTCTATGCAAGTTTCTCATTAGAATAACAGTGGTACAGTAGAGGTCTGTGAAGGTTCTCATTACTGAAGAGGCAAGCTAATTATGATCCATGAAAAAATGATTCTTTGGGTCCAGTTGAGGGAGCTGACAACTGACCTGCAATCCCACCTGACGGTGCGACGGCAGGGGGTGCGGGCTCCCCGTCACTGGTAGCCCTGGGCTGGGGGGTCTGGCTGCCTTTCTGGTCCTCTTCCTCTGTCTCCTTGTTTGGGAAGTCCCACTGGGAGGTGCTGGTGCGGTCATTCACGTAGAAGTAGCGCCTGTGCTCCCTAGAAAGTGGGACAACAGAGATAGAAGACAGAATCTCAATTGCTGAGCTGGCATCTGGCTGCATCGCATGGTCCCCTGATCAGGTGAGATAAGGGAGAGGGGGAGCCTGCTGCCCTGAGGGCAGGAGAGGGCCAATGTTAGGCTGGACAGTTATATTAGCCATCCAGGGAAGGGGCCAGATTGGAGAAGGGTTTGGGGACATGTATAGGGAACCCACCTTATCAAATCAAATAAACCAAAAACAATCAGCTTGGGTACTGTAAAGTTGATCAACAGCAGCGTTCAGATGTTCAGAAATGAGGACATTTTGGTTGTCATAACAAAATACTCACAGATTCTGATAACCATCCCCCCCAAACATGTGTTGATGCCAAAGAGAGAGCATCATTATCCACAACAACCAAACCAGGAATGTTCTTCCATCAAGCACTCAAAGTTCTTGCACCAGAAATATTCAAATAATGTTTCACAATCAAGGAAAAAAATAACAGGAAACAGGAAATAGAGTTGGTCTGACCTGCTGGGTCCCCGTCAACGCTCCGTCTTCGCTTTTATTCACGCCTGTGACACTCCACGTTTCCTGGGCGTCACTCTGTGTCAATCATTCGCCCAACATTGCATTCTGGGGGCTGTAGTCCTGTAAAGTGCAAAGCTCTCGCACGCGACCACCTTCCTAGAGCTACCATACCCCTTTCCACTGACTGGACCCCATAACAGTCTACAGAGTCTGGGCTAGGAGTACAGGACAGGGGTCCTCTGTCTCTCTGGCCTGTGTGGCTGCTTCCTTAACCGGGTACAGTGACAGCCGGGCATCACAGAAACCTCAACAGTCTGTTTGGGGTCTTTTTCCCGCTTGCATTGGTAAACATCTCCCCATATCATGTCACAAAAGGTTGTGACCCCAGGACTGAAGGGGGGTCACCGTCTGATGGGGGGGGAGGGAGGAGTTAGAGTTGTGAAAGGTAAGGAGCGCGTACCTGTCCCAGTGGCAGGACCAGCCTTTAGGGGCGGCGTTAAGTTCGTAATGTTTTATGTGCTCAGCGGCTTCCTGCAGCCTGCGACGGAGATAGATCCCGTTCAGAGCCCCTTCACGCCAGTCGGCGATCCGCATCTGAGAAACAAAGACAGACCTTTCGATTTTTGGGATGAAAGATGAGACAAGAAGATTGCGCTGCACAACAGTGGGAGAGATGTGTGCAATAGGTTAAACGGAACAATTGTGAGTTGGGGTGGATGAAAAGCCAATAGCAAACCTTTAGAATTTGACATTCAAAATATAATTGTGGGATAATAGGTTGGTTACAAGTTGAGCCATCGGTATAGTCCTCTCACCTCAGTCTGTAACAGAAGCAGTTGAAAGTTGGAGATGGCCTTCCTGTTGATACCCAAGAACTCCATCTTGCTGGTTAAAGTGTTGGCTAGTTCTCCAATCTGAAACTGAGCATACAATAACATTAGAATTTTAGCACCTATAGATTTACCTATAGATTATTTGGAAATGTAATTTGGAATGTTCCAAAAAAATTAACATTTTCAAACTGTAGCTGTACCTTGAGCTCAGGAGTTTCCACCTCCTCTTTAGGAGTGGCCTTAGCCAAGGCTTCCTCCTCCCCCGGCGCTGCCTCCTGTTCATCTGTCTCCACAGCCTTCTCTAGGATTTTGGAATGTGCTGAGGGCCACACAAAGAACAGTTATCAAAGGTTCAGAAAGCTTTTGGGAGGTGGTTTGTTGACCCTATCCTTAGGACAGATATCTATAGATGCATGCGTTAATGAGCAATTCCTAATACCGTTTTATGTATTTAATACTGTATACTTAGAAACAATACTTAATGCAAGAATGTTATTATATGACAGCTCATTTGTGATTCAGGTTGAATTAGTCAAATCTGTATATTCAATACAATATACGGCATAATGCACCACAAGACAAACATTTTCAAATGGAATTCAAATAATTTCATGAACATTGTGCATTTGACCCAGATCTGTTTCTCACTGGTCTCAGGTTTGTCCTGTGCGTCTGACTCCCTGCTGTTTGAGTCAGGGCTAGCTGTGCGCAAGAAGGACGTCTTCCACCGAGCTTTCTTCTGGAGGAGGGAACGGAGGCCAGAGGGCTCTTGACTGGTCTCCGAACACGGGCTTGACCCCCCTCCACTGCCGTCCCCCTCCTCCAACGCACGCAGCTCAGCCTAAGGGTGTGGCAAAGAGGAGACAGTCAACTCTAACAGAACAACCACAGTGTATTAGTGTACAGAACATTGTTTGAAATTCAAAACTCAACAGATTTTTATTACTCGCCTTTTTCCTCTCCAACGCCAGCTCCAGTTCCATGGTATCTTCCTCAGGCTCCTCCTCCTCTGCATCAGAGTTGTCCTGTGATTGGTTCCTGCTGCGCTGTTCTCTTTGACTGAGGCTAAAGGGGGTGTCCAGGTCACGGAGGGGGGCAGCAGGGGACCCTGGGTGGCATACCCGCTCTACGTCAGAGTCCAGGCTGCTCTCCTTGTCATCTAGCCCCCCCAACAACCTCTTTCTCCAAACATCCTCCTCCTCCTTCACCTCAGAAGGGATGAGAGGAGCAAGCAGGGTTGCAGCCACACCACGATGCTCTTCTTCTTCGCTAGTTAGTGCCACAACACTCTCCATCACCTCCTGCAAGGAACAACATTTGAATCCTTTCAGTAAATTGAGGTTGTTAATTTGAAGATACTTGTAGAACCCTAAGCAGACTTAGAGAATAGGGTGTTAAAGGTCCCATGACATGAAATGTTCACTTTAGGAGGTTATTTTACATTAATACGAGTTCCCCTAGCCTGCCTTTGGTCCCCCAGTGGCTAGAAATTTCGACACAGTTGAGACGCAGAAAAAGCCGGCAAATGTACTTTCCCACGTTTCTTTGGATCACCTCTTAGCTAAAGAAAAGTCAAGACATGGACACAAACTGCAAGTGTTGGGCACTTGCGATCCATATACAGCACCAACTGCCTAAAAAACTGCTAACTATTCAAACGGAAAGTCAACTTTTCCTTTCATTTTTACAACCTCAATTCCAAAAATGTTGGGATGCTGTGAAAAACTTAAATAAAAACCAAGGACAACAACCCAACTATTTAGCTAAGTTTAACTTACTACTACCACTGCAGTTGATCGCCTCGATACACTACAAACTGTGTCAAACTGATTACATAAAGATGTGTTTTATGGCAAAAAAATACCATAATTAATATACCTGTATATTCTTTATTTGAGCTTAATGAAGTGTTAGCGGCAAATACGTGTCTATTTGGACGGCTGGCATTGTTTGCCCTCCCCGGAGAGAGAGGTAACATCTCCTCCTCTCTGGGCTTTCTTTATCGGACAAAATTCTAAAGAAGCACAGCCCAGGCTTGTCTCCTCTTCGATTACTGCATCCGATAGAACAACAACTATCATGCATTTTGGCAACACAAAAGCAACAGACTCAAAGAAAATGTATGACTTTATAATGGGTGGCGGGCAGGGGAAAGGTTTTTTTGCCCTCCAAAGGGGCGTGCCCAAGTTTTGGGATAGAAACTTCAGATACATCATATGGGGATCTTTCAAGGTTTTACTGTAGTGGTCCTGATTATTGTATTTATTGGTAACATGGGTCAGCATGCCAAAATGTGTCAGAATAACGCAGGCACAACATCAACAATAAAATTACCTTCTTCTTTGTCTCCCTCTTGGATGGCAGGACACTGGTGGTGGATGTGTTCTGCTCAGAGTAATACCCTGCAGACTGGGATGTACCATTCCCATTGACAGTTGCGCTACAAAAAGAAAATAAATGTCATCCAATTTGAGTTTACAGCGGGCTTTCATATCCCAGTTTTCCAACATCCATATAAAAGTCAGATCCACGTCACTTTTATGTGAGCCTATAGTAACAACTCAGAAACAGGTAGCACCTCACCTGTCTGTATAGTGCTGTAGGCCCTGCACCTGGTCAGCAAGGTAGTGAGGTAGCTCCCAGGCAACCTCATTGGTCAAAGTGTTCCAGTAGTAGTAGCAACCAGTATTCTCATCCCAGACCTCCTGCCAATCCCCCATATCAACCCCAACTGCAAACAGGGCACACAAAGTTAGTATGTAATCACCAACCATGCGTTCCTGTTCCAAACAGTCTATTCGGTGGTATAGATGAAAGCTGAAAGGTCAGCAATAATGATGATATGACAAAGGTTGTATTTTTTTTTTTTTAAATCACCTCCAGCTAATGAACACTGAGTGTTATACTGAAACTCAGCCCCAGTACTGTTCTGCTCTGCTGCCCTGTCCGTGCCCAGCTGGTGGGCCTTGGGCTCAGGCCGCGGGGGGGTAGGAGCTGGGGCCTGTGGGTCTGCCGAAGGTTCCTCTGAACCTGGCTGTGTGGTGATGGCATCGATTTCCTGTCAGATTAAACAACAGACAAATCTGTAACAGCTCTCACGGGTTATAACTTATTTTTATGTCTGATTAAATTATCCTTTGTAGAAAAAAAACATCTTAAAAACAAACATGATCATTATATTACACCCATTATTTTTTTTAAACCTATGTTAATCAATAGGTTTTGTTAGTTTTAGATGTGTCCTAACTTGATGCGACTTGAGGCAGCGTCAGTGACTAAATCACTTTCATTACCTTGTTGTCTTCCTTTACAAATTGCTTCCCATGAGAGCAAAATCTGTATGTTATTTTAAACTTGTGGCTTCCAATGTACATCAATCCTTACAAATATATATTTTTAAATCTACCCCAACATGTTTATCTGTGTGTTGACTAGTAAAAAGGCACTTTTAAGGAAGGATATGATTAGGTTCCATTCCTAACAATGAATATATTGGAATCATCAACATTACATGTGACAGACTTGGGTCAAGGGTTCCCTAAAGTTTCATACTTACAGCCATAAAGTTAGCAAGCGTGCTGTCAATGTCCGTTGACTGGTTGTGTTGAGATCTCCCAGTTGTGGGCTGATAATCTGTGTCCTCGTCATCACTGTCCTCATATGCCCCTAGGAGGGACAAGCCCTCTAAAAACAGATCAAAGGGCTGAGGTAGTGTAATGTGCTCTGATCGTACACTCCTGCTCTCCCTCTCATAAGACCATCCAAGGTGTCAATCCAAGGCAACATAAACCCGACATCCGAGTGCATACATGATGTGATCTCACCTGTTGCCTTCACTGCGGGGGTCCTCATATTTGTAGTTTCTTCTTCTATTAATTTATGCCCATCACAATTAGCCTCTTGCTCCTCTGCAAAACACAATAGTCTGTCAAGCTCTATCAATGATAGAACTAGTAGCTTAACGATACAGGAAGTTAGCCAGGAAGTCTAAAAGGTATGAAAGAGGTTGGTGTGATGGAATGGCCAACTGAATTGCATAACATCGAACATAATTCGTCTTTAACAACACATTTTGTCTACAATTTAAAAGGTAAAAGCGATTCTCAAGTTATCACGACACAAATTAAGAAAACCAATTAAAAAATATCAACAAGCTAGTGTCATTTTTCTTGCAGCACATGACGTTTCTTTATGCTACAATCAGACATTGTAGTAACAGCAACTTGACAAACCCAGCGCGGCAACTGACCGTGGGCAAGTTAGTTTCAAGATTGATATTGAATATTCGACATTCAACAGCATTTAAGCATCCATCTGCTGTGCAGTTCTGTATTTAAAAACAAATCTAAAGCTTACCGTATAAAATGTCCAAATCATACAAAACCAAGTGTCAGAAAGCGTACACCAGGAGGGTCAATCCACGGGAATTAGGTTTGTTATATATATGAAATCTTTTTTTTATAATTACTGTAAGATATTAAAGAAAAAAACGACCGAAAATACATCAAACAATTCCTCTCCGCAGACTAACCCTCCTGCTGTGCTGTACACTTAACACACCGAGTTGAGTACGGAAATTATGTGAGAAAATTTTGATTTTTTTGGAACTGCCCTTTACAGACGGTCCCTTAAATGCATTTGAATGTCGAATATATTGAACGCAAAGGTAACTTTACTGGCCCTTGCCTCGGTCAGCAACCGTTCGTCTTTGACTTCTAGAATTTCAAAGAAAATTATGTTTTATCTTTGTAATTTGTATCTGCTGATTCTGATACACAACAAACGTGGTCTACGTTTCTATAACAAGCTAGCTAGCTAGCTAGCTAACTTCTCAATAAGGACAAAGTTGAAGTTGGGTTCTAGCTGTTCACTGAACGGGCAAGGCAAAATAGTATGGGCTACAATAGTCCACAGACTTTTAACTTTGTAACTCAGCTAGTGTAGCCTAATATTTTCAATCGAAGTATCTTAACTGTATGCAACTGTATGCTCGCGATGTAGCATGCTACCTAGCCAAGACAGATCAGAAAATGGGCCCAATGCTGAAGGCGCATGATAGCTAATGTTATTGTTAGCTTGTTGCACACGAGTCGAGTTCCAGCTAGAGCTACACAAATATATTAATACTGTAGCAAGCTCTAACGTAATTCTCATTATTACCGTCTGATCCTGAACCTAAAGCTTCTCCTCTAGTACCTCCGACAGTCCCACAACGAAGGCCAGGCGGTGAGAGCTGAAGTATTGTTCTACGTCCTCCTGTTCCGGGGCGAGTTTTCTTTCCCATCCCTGTAGCGGGGATCACGGCTGTACCGTGCCGACTGGAGGAATTAAGCCGAGCCTCCATCAGGCATCTTATTTCCGGTTGGTTGTTTAAAAATATTACAAAGTAAAGGTCAAAAGACAAAACGTTTATTTTATTTTTTATGCCACGTTTCCCAAGGGGCTGGCTTGCCAACAGAACGACAATATAAAGTGTATATATTATTTGTAGACATAAGTGAATTTTGTTACATAAATTAATGTGTTACTGATGTCCAAACTGCTAGCACATTGCAAATGTACAGCCGCTGTGGTGAATTAAGCCTACAATTATGACAACTGGCTCAACTTTTGTGCATGCAATGATTCTGTTATTAACTAAATGTTTAGATTGTTTGGGGTGGTTAGACAATTTAACAGAGAACCAATATAGTAGAGAAATGGCTGCATAATCATTTGCATGAATGTGGGTCAACAGCATTGGCAATGGTGGGGCTGAGACAACGTACAGAAGAGAATAGAGGTGGAGGAACTTGTGGCCCGGTGTCTAACTAATAATCTCTCCCTGAACACAGACAAGACCAAGGAGATGATTATCGACCCAATGAGGAAGAAGGTGCAGCACACACCACTGTACGTTGGTGAGGCCGACATGGAAAGGGTGAAAACTAGTGGTGGGCCGTTAGCGGCGTTAACGTGCTGCGTTAACTTGAGACTCTTTTCGGGCGATACAAAAATATCGCCGTTAATCTATTCTCAAAGTTTGGTTGGGAGCTGGGTCTGGCCTACTACGCAAGCTATGACAACTTTCACCTTGATATTTTAGTGCGGATGTATACCTAGCCGAATTGCACTGTGGGGATTAGTCTATATTAAAAATAAAAAAATCTATGCCCACCACTAGTGAAAACCTTTAAATTGCTTAAATTAAATGGCTGAAGAAATTTGGCAGGCCAACCAAAATTCTCAGCAACTTTTACAGAGGCACTGTCGAAAGCGTCCTTACCACGTCAGTCATATGGACACTGCGATATCATTAAGGACAGAACACCCCCCAAGCACAGACTCTGCTAGTTACTGCCATCGGGCAGACGTTACAGGAGTCTGAAATCCAGAACAAAGACACTAACAAGCAGCTTCTATCCGCAGGCCGTCTGGCCAGCTCCCTCACAAGCCACTCCCCCCCGCCACTACATAACAAAAACAGCCCCACTACACACACGCATACACAGACACCCACATACTGCACTATGACTTGCGATATTTGCAAACAACGCACTTTAAACACTCAAGAAACTGTCATTTCATTGATGTACCTTATTTGAATTTATTTTATTCTGACTGTGTGTTTATATATTTTTCTCTCTTTTTTGTGTTTTTTTGTGGAAGGAGGACATTGCGCTAAAGAATTTCCGTGGGACTAACTTTGTTAAACCATATACATGATAATAAATATCTTGAATCTATAAAACACAATAAACCGAGCACCAGCAAAATCATAAATAGCCTACACATTCCTACCTTTAACCCTCCTGTTGTGTTCGTTTCATGTTAACTACTTTTGTGTTCCCGCCCTATTATAGGTGTTCATAAATCTGTAATAATCCATATATTATCACCTAATATTACGTTAGGTCTTGATCAACTTCAGTACTTTGAACATTACACTTTTTGTAACTTATCTATTTATGGACTGTAGGCCTTATTGACCATTATTTTTTACAAATACTCAGATGAAACATATTTCGCGATTTATCGCGGACTACTGTGTGTCAAAGTTTAACAAGGATATTTGTTTTTGAAATCATTACACATTTTTAGTTAGTGGCACAAAATCAACCTGTTTTGGCCCTTGGGCCATCCTGATATAATTTTCAGTCAAAAACAGACCTGTCCTCTCAAATGGGGATGAAGACCAAGACAAACTCCATTCTTTGACCAGAATGTAACAACAACCTCAGCAGTGCACTCTTCCTCATCACTTGATTGTTTTACATTGGTTTTCTCTTTGTCCGGATCATATTCTGTGTGGTCTTCAACTTCTGATACTTCCTGCCCTAATGCATCTTCTCTGTCAGTTTCCTGTCTTATCTCCTCTTAACCAGTGTGAAGAAGCCTCTTGTGTACTGGATTGCTGTGAAAGTACCAAGTCAATGAAGTAAATTACCAAATAAAAGTTCAAGACAAAGTTTTATTTTTATTACATATATGTAAGGTGTGATGAAAAAAGTGTTTCGTCCGTCTCTTCATAAACGGAGTGACTAAGTTCAGTTGAGTTCTGGATTTATCAGTCTGTAGTATCAATCAAGTATTTATCAATCTGCAAATTGGGAGAGAAAACCAGACTGCTGCCAATAAATGACAACACAACACCAGGCTTAGGTCTCAATCATGTATCTCTTGGTTCTGAAGGAGGAGGACCATCTTTTATAGGGCACAAGAATGTAAACATAGATAGTGACAGTCAGGCAGTAATGATGTTACAACAGTCTCAGAGAAAGAGATTCACAGCTCCCAACACATGACCACTCAAACTACAGAGTTCATAGTTGGAGCTCTCCTTGTAGTCATGACAAGGAACATTTAGCCAGTACTTTCTCCTGATCTCAAACATCTATTAACCCTGACACATAGACACAATCTACTCTTATTAATAGCAAGCTTACATGAGAACATACTAACTAGTATTCAATGACTAGTTCTCTTGATTAGTGAATAATGTAAGCACAAAGGAAATCTAAATTTCTTCCACAGGTGCAGGTTAGGGAAGTTAAATAGTATCACAATATGGGAGGGGGGGTGACAATCAACATAGTTTTACAGAAAGAAGATGCCGCATTCATGGTGCCGGATAACTTTTGTTTAGTCTTCAGAAAGGCCACATAGAAATGGCCTTGACGATCCTCCTATTTTCCTTGTTCAAAGTTGCATGGCATTATACACTTTGATAACATTGTGACCTCAGACTTACACTAGTGTCACAGACATTTTCTAGTCGCGTCTTACAAAAAACAAACTTATGGTTATGAAGGCATAAGAAAGCTTTAGCAAACAGCATAATGACGGTTTATCAATGATTCAAGCAACACAATTCATAGATCGGCATAGTTCGCCTCTGGACATGACCATGGGTCATAATCAAGGCCGTAATCATAATATATATTGCGGGACATACACCCAATATTCAAATCTGGTCAAAATGCCCCCCTCCCCCAATATATTGATATACAAATGTAAATCAAATATAATTGTGCTACGCTACGATAGGCAACCACGCACGCTGTCCAAAATTATCATTAAAATATAATCATAACCAAACTTAAAAAGTTTTCAGGGGGGGACTCTCAGACCCCCCAGCAGATTCCCCCCCCCCCCCCCCCTAATGTTGACTCCATGGCTACGGCCTTGGTCATAATAGCAGGGGATAGATCAAACATTGTTTATTGTATTCAGAACATTCAAAACAGAATACAATTAATACCAATTTGAAATCATTAGTTGTAAACTTTAATCATTGTTAATTGATCAGTGGTTAGTGACGGCCCTCTTTAGGTGTCATTATCAAAAATATGATCAAGAGCCTCACATACAGTATGTCAGTTGGTCATTGTGCTGCCAAAGAATGTATTGTGAGCAATGCCTAAAAATGTAATACACAAAAGCTGCTGAAAAGATATGTACATCGTTGGAACTATGTCAAGATTGTTCGTAAAAATGCTAACAGGTGTGTGTGTCCAGAAAGCGAAAGATTCTATTTGGGAACGGTTCCTGTGGGAGTTGCCATGGAAGCCAAGAATGGGTGTAAATAACCCGTTAGACAGATTATTATTTGGGGTTGATTGCCTGCTTTGCATTTGCCTTAGTGATATTTTGAGTGCCTAAATGACAATGTATTGTTTGAAGAATTCATTGATGTTTTATGCCACTTTCTCTCTTACATATAATTAGGACTTTTATTGTGACAAGGTAAAAGGTATCGCAGATTTGGTGTGTGTTAATGTGAACTTGTCAGTACGATTCCACCTTTTGTTACGAACGGATGCACATGCATACCTTTTCAAAGTTTTATAGTTCAATGGACCCGTATGAGGCTACAGCTCTTACGGTGGTGATGGTTTACCAGTTTACAGAATGTTTTTCTATGCAAAGGAAGAAAATAAAGGAGTAAATTCAACCAGCAGTAAGTTTAATGCCACGATACATACGGGGATCCGTTACAATGGGAGTGAAGTATATGGGTGTGCTCAAACACAGGACACAAGTGTGTCCATCTGATAAAAGGGCATGTGCTGTGCCTGAACTCAATTTTAAACACTAATTGTAGTCTCCCCCAATAATTTGTACACAGGTGTACGAAAGTTAAATACAACTTTTGTATGGCAATCATCCAAATGTATTTTGTGTGTTCAGATTTGGCCTATAAGGACAAAGGACAAAGCCATGAAACCTCATGACAATCAGTTGATCAACTACATTTTTTGAGGGAAAACTGAAAATTTGTCAACACAACAGGAGGGTTAAAATGCCTTCTTCCTTGTTCTTCTGGGAGAGTAAAGTTGTTAATAATAAGGCTAATGAAAACCAAATTACGTAGTAATTTTTTGTAATTTTTTGAATAAATCTTGGTCGGGATGGTATACGACGCGACGGTACAACTAGAATAAGCCACCTAATGGAACGGAACACTCACTGAAGTAACCGAGACTAACGAAATAAACCTGCATGGGTTTTCCGTTGATGGAACACCCCCCTGGGCCTCCAGCCAGGGGGTACAGTGTACAATTAATACAGCCAGTGCATTAATCCACATTTATTTATTGTATGCACCTTCCCACCAGAGTAAATTCCTTGTTTGTGTTCACTTACTAGGCGATTCATCTTGATTCTGATCTGATTCTGTTAAATATACAGTAGTCTGCTCACCAACTTGACCCAGTCCTAAATTGTCAGGGCGTAAACTCAACTGTTTACAGTACAAATATCAGTGACACATTTGTTGTTTTGACTGTACATTAACTTAAAAGTACAGACTGTCAGACTTAGTTTGAGGGAATTTGCAAATTACCTTTTTGATTACTTAATTTAAGTTACATAATGTTAAATTGTTCAATGTAAATACAATATTAATGTTTCATAGTGCATATCTGTCATATAATATCTCTACCATAAACCTGTCTGTGATTAACCAGTCGCACCCCACTCCCACTCATGGCATTTCATTAGCTGTAAAATGTTTAAGGTGAAACATTTTTCATTTCAATGTGTCTCAAAGATAATTTTTATTTGGCCCTTAATTCCTTAATTCCTGCTATATCAGAAAGTAGATGACTTGTAGTGTGACTTACTTTAATCAACTAGTAGCCTAGTTCATCCTGTCCCAGAGCAGTTGAGAGCAGGGTCAATGCTTTTCATTTCAATGTGTTGTAATCTGAAGTCATGTTTAGACTACACTTTATCTAATTTACTCTATTATCTACATCGCTCCTACATGTAAATGATCTAAAATAGAATCTGACAATTGACCTCAGAGTTATTGTTTCATTTAAAATCTAATGTTATGGAATACTGTACAAAACTTACATCTTATGGATAGTACAGTATGTTTTCATCGATATAATAGATCATGTACACATTGTTATGTTCAGGATGATGGTTTTAAAATGTCTTAAATGGTGGTTTAGCTCTATTAAGCCATTATTAAAAAGTGTGATAGCAATTCTAAGAAACGATGATGTAATGACATCAGTAACTAGAACACACAGTGTCACAGTGCACTAGCAAAATAAACATTTACTAACAAACGAACATTCAGGTCACTTTGACATTAAGATAAGTAAAAAGAATCAACAGGCCATCTGTGGCTACTGGACTGATCACTTGGACGGATAGAGTAAGTGTTTAACCAATCAGGTTCACATCATCTAGAGGCGGGACAAAATGCTAGCCCTGTATATAGGTGGAACCAGGAGCAGCATGGACTTCAACAGTCTCTTTTTGCTGTGAAACCATGAAGATTCACTGTTGCACCACCTGTTTGGTGGTGGTGGTGGTCCTGCTGGGAGTTTTGAGTGAAGCTCAAAATAACTGGGACAATAAGTATCGAACCCAGAAGCCCGCCTGGCCTCCGACCCAGAAGCCCTTCTGGCCACCGACCCAGAAGCCTTTCTGGCCTCCGACCCAGAAGCCCTTCTGGCCTCCGACCCAGAAGCCCTTCTGGCCTCCGACTCAGAAGCCCTTCTGGCCGGGTAAGAAGCCCGCCTGGCCTCCAACCCAGAAGCCCTTCTGGCCTCCGACCCAGAAGCCCTTCTGGCCTCCAACCCAGAAGCCCTTCTGGCCTCCGACCCAGAAGCCCTTCTGGCCGGGTAAGAAGCCAGCCTGGCCTCCGACCCAGAAGCCCTTCTGGCCTCCGACCCAGAAGCCCTTCTGGCCTCCGACCCAGAGGCCCTTCTGGCCTCCGACCCAGAAGCCCATGTGGCCGGTTAAGAAGCCCTCCTGGCCTCCGACCCAGCGGCCTCAGTGGCCTGCTACAATGTCACCTGTGTTTGCAACATTGTCGTCGATCGTTAATATCCAGAATCCTCTGACACCTCCAAACTGTGACGTTGAACCAAGTGTCAAGATAACATGTGGATCTGGCATAACCTCCGCAGCCGGTTGTACAGCCATAAACTGTTGCTTTGATGGCCAGAGATGCTTCTATGGAAAATTAGGTGAGTGCTTTGGACCATGTAATATCTACTCCTTGTTGTCAATATCTATTACATGGTTTTCACCGTAGTGTTTCTTGTTCTTCATCAGTGACTGTACAGGCCACCAAAGACGGTCAGATTGTGGTGGTGGTGTCCAAAGAAGCCACTCTTCCAACTTTGGACCTAACCTCGGTTCGTCTTCGGAATGATGTAGACCCGCAATGCAGACCCATTGCCTTTAACTCTGCCTTTATAGTCTTCCAGTTTGCTGTCACAGCTTGTGGAACCTCTGCAATGGTAAGATAAACTGGTGTTGCTGTTCATGAAAACAACATTTTTGATCTCTAAAAATTGATCAAGTACTCTATTTTGTAGTTTGTTAGAGGAGCTTGCACTACATTTTGGTACTTTGATAAATTGTATGATTTTGTTTCTTGTAGGAAGGAAATGATTTCATAGTCTATGAGAACAGCATGGAGTCTTCTTATGATGTCAGCTTTGGGCCTCTGGGATACATTACAAGGGACAGCTATTTCAAGTAGGTGCAGATGAGACTTTCCTTGGTGTCAAACAGATCACTAAATGATCTAAGGCAGGTTTGATACCATTATAATTTAATCTTTACATGATGTTGAGGTTCACAAAATAATGAACATTATTTGTCTGTGGACTTCCCTATTTAGCTGCCCATTACATGCCCGTGTGGATGTTGACAAGTATAAAAAAAAACTATAATATAAAACTATAATTATGTGTAAATAACATTTTAACATAATTTTACTAAAAGTAAGTTGCCAGGTTAAAATTGTTAGTTTAATGTGGTTTCACCTCACTTTAATTGACTAAAATGTAATTCTCAAATTGGCTGAATTGAACTTCCTTCTTTTCAGGCTGGCATTCCAGATCAGATACATTGGGACGTCCGTACAAACTCTGACTGTCGAGATATTGGACAAAAACAACCCCCTTGACGTTTACGGTGAAGGACCCCTTAATCTCGAACTCAGACTGGCAAATGGCCAGTGCACAGTGAAGGGCTGTAGGGATGGTGAGTGGCCTCAAGTCTGTCTTGACAGTATTCCAGAGCTGCTTGTGTCCTGATGGGAAAAGTAACCCAAACTCTCCTCCCCAACAGAAAACATGTACTACTCCTCATATTATGGCATGGGAGACTATCCCATTACCAAGGTGCTGCGGGATCCAGTGTACGTAGAGGTGCGTGTTAAGGATAAGACAGACGGCAGTATGGTGCTGATCCTCAACCGCTGCTGGGCCACTAACAGCCCCCTGCCTCACAGCATGCCCCAGTGGGACCTCCTGGTTGGCGGGTAACTACTCCACCGTACACCTCTTATTAAACTTACCGCAGTGCACATCGTGGAACTGTCCTCTGGTGTCAGGCATTCTGCATCGTCACCGTCTATGGTTATGTTGTCCGTTCATCTCACACTCTTTCTCCTCCTCTAAAAGCTGTCCAAACCAGAATGACAACAAGTACCTGACCACTTTGGTTCCAGTGGGCAACTCTCCCAACGTCCAATTCCCCTCACACTACAAACGCTTCGTTGTCAAGATGTTCACCTTTATTGACCAGTCAACTAGGCTTCCTATGACTAATCAGGTAATCCGTGCCAGAGCATAACTATGTCTCCCTGCCCTTGATGTTCTGCTGGTCACCATTCTAACACAATGCTTTGTCCCCAGGTGTTCTTCCACTGCTCTGCCACAGTGTGCCACTCTGCTGTCGCCAACTGTGCGCAGTCATGCCTCAGGAAAAGTATGTGAATTTGCATCAATTCCAATTATACAGAATTAATCCAATTGGATAAATGATTAGTGTCTGAAGCCCTAGAAGAATGTGTCAGCAATCAAATTGTATGTGAAGCTGGGTACTGACTGTCCCTTTGCTTGTCTGTTCTCCAGGGAGAGATGTATCTGAGGACCCCAGGACTGACGACCCCAGGGCATCCACAGGAGTGGTGGTTTCCAGTGGAGCAGTGATCCTGACTGAGGGCTCTGTTGAACAGCTTGAGTAAACCTTTCCTGCTCTGATACATGTAGTAACTTCTGAACCCTGCATGTATCTTTCTTGAAAGAAATACAAAAGAGTTGTGACCTACTTTGATGGCTTATTGTCTTGCTTTCTCCATATATGTTTTCTGGGAATAGAATTTATGATACATATTTCTTGTTTTAAGGTATATTAAGTAGAATTATTTGTGGGGTTCTTAAAAGGGCTTTTCAGAGCAGCCAAGAAGCTGCTGGATGTCAGAGAGTTAGGAAATGAAGAGTGGTAAAGGGGACAGAAGTAGAAACACACAAGTTGATGATAGCTGTACTTATGGTCTTCTGGTCTCAGATCAGTGCTCGACGTGGGCTGGTACCTACCGGTCCGCAGTACCGGCACCTCTACATTTTACTCTTAAGCTAGATTCGAAAAAGTTATCTAGACAGCATCAACTGATGCCTGAGTAAAACAGATGTTTCACTGCTGCTTTCAAACCTAGAAACTAAACGACTTTCGTTTGTAAGTAATTATGTTAGCCTGGCTTCAGAAAGGCACTAAAAGAACGTGTGTGCCAGAGGCAGACACGTCAACAGAGGTCAAAGTCCAACCAGAAACATCGGGTAGGCTACGAATCATGAGCTTCAAACTTGTTTAAATAAATACAGTACGCCTGCGGGAACTAGGGGTGCTACAGCACCCCCTGACAGCACAATAATTTAAAATGATATGACTTTAAAATCCACCACCGCGGAATATCCCTACAGTAGCGGACTGGCCATCGGGAACACCGGGAGAAGAATAACGATGGAAAATGAGGATAAGAAACGTAAGGGTGGGGCTGAAAATTATAGAGAAAAAAAGACATCACTTTCACTAGACAAGGTTTTACCAATTAAAAAACAGCCATTTTTGTTTTACACAAGGCTCAAAAAACTATTTTGCGCTCAAATAAAGGTCAAAAAAGTTGGCCTTTAAGTATCGAACTCTCGAACTAGCATCACATCAAACACAGACTATGCGTGCATTAGCAGGCAGCTGTGGTGGCGTAGCTATACGGGGGCCGGTTCTGGTGGGCTGGTCTGGATAAATGTCCAGGGCCTATTTTTTACTCCCAGTCCGTCCCTGCCGCCCCGCAACATTAAGCCACGCCCCCCTGATAAAATATGTTCCCGAGGCTATGCATTTACGTTGTTAATAAATAGGCTAACAATAAATTGTTGTTGTACCAGCAATCCAAGTTTTGTTTTTCACTGTAGAAATCTCAAATTTCATAATGGTTTTGCCAATGCAAGAGAGTACCGGCACCTTTTTTTCTCCACTTCAAGCACTGTCTCAGATGTATGTTGATGAGCATCAGATGTGTGGTCATAGGATGGCATAGGCTATTGTCTTCTCCTACCATACATCAGTTCAATCTTACTGTATATTTTTGTACACTTTGGGCAGAGTAACATAGTAACCATGACAATATCAGACATAAGTAACAAGGACTGCAATAAACATACGTCAGCTGTCCCAACTATTGTTACTTATGTCTAATATTGTCATGGTTGCTATATAATACTAAAATATTTTGTATTCTATTCATAGCCGCATTAAAGCCGCATCAGAACAATGAGAGAACAGTTTGCTAGCGAGTGGAGTTTGTTTACGAGATTTAGTCCGATGTTAAATGTTGCAGTGTAAACACAAACCAAACAAGGAGCAACTGCAACATATTATCATATTAATCCCTGAATCGGAACATAGCAAACGAACTACATGTGTGAAAACGCCCTGAAACACTGCAACAAAGTTTCAATACATTTTTGTTACACAAGGCAATTTAAAAAAATATTTTTAAGAGCAATATTGATAGCGAGGACATGTAAATGAAAATAAATGGTTATGTTAATACAAATTATGTCGTTTTGTTCAGCTCTCAAGTCTTCTCACGACACAATGTGTTTGTGTCATCGTCCCCCAAAGTGTTAGGGTTAGGCCCGGCATAGTGGCGGCAAACCCTGGAACATTTACTTCATTGACGATAAAGTAGCCTATTGCCTCTCGTACCTTATTGCTTTTATAATACGGTTAACTCCAGCATACCATGTACTGGCGTTTAGACAGTCTGTTCATTATCAGGGAGTAAATGGTTCACTGTAACTTACTTCAGAGTCTAAAGTTTAGACTAAACTTTAAACTTTATAACGCTATTACCTGAGGGCTGTATGCACCTTGGAATCCAAGTTGCTATTAGGCTTGGTCTTGTTCATTTAGGTAATTGCTATTTAGTTCAATACAAAAAACAGACAGTTACAACTTTAAAAAGCAGAAGTTAAGAAACACATAAAGTATCATAAACATAACAATTGTGTGATTATGTGATTACCAGAGTCTCGCTAACCTTGTTATAAAATGTACTGTCATCCTCGCGTGAAAGAAAATGGCGCAGGTGGAAAGATTATGAGACCAGAGAATGAGACCGTTTTCCAAGGAAACGTTATGTGAGGGCATGGCTTTGACCTACCCAATGGGCGTTAATTTTAACATCAGTGAAAAATACAGTCTGACTTGACAACGTAAATGAGTCACAGGCAACACAAGCAGTGCTATTTTATAACTGTGTGGTGTTATAACAACACCAACACTCTCGATTCAACACTGTCCCTAACATTTTAACACTCACATATTTGCTGCTTATTATTACTAAATGAGCAATATTTTGAGGGTGCTATTGGGGTGCTTTGGTCTTTCTTGGGGTGCTGATGCACCTGCTAGCCCCTCCCTGGTACCGTCCACACAATATGTTGTGGAGACTATGTTCTCTGGTCAGTAATGCTTAGAAGCCACTGTGGTGCATCTGATTAAAATGCCGGAGATGCTGTACTGTTCCAAAGTTGTTTTTTTATTGTAAAGTTGAGAGGAATGGTGTTGGTTATATTTTCCTTTAAGATTGTGTTTGTGTGTGTGTGTGGTTCTGTAAAGAAACAGCATACACGGATAATTAGCATAATACAATAATAGGCATCTCAACATATATTGCTAGTGAATACCTCACATCAATAATAGCCATATTATTATAACATTCTTGTAACAACGTTACTTCAGTGACACTACTGTCTATACTGTATGTTGTTCCACGTAGACATACCAGCCGCTAAAACAGCGCAAGTAGTTAAAACATGTCGCTTGCTGGCTAACAACGATTACATAGCATTGCTACAGCAACCACCACTCCGGCTTCAGAAAACACATTTAACTGCTACAATACCGTATCTAACAAACACAGACTCATAATGACATAACTAGACATAACAAGAAGCATCAGAACTACTTACATGTATATGAACGCACACAATACAAAACAAAATTACTCTCCTCAATAAAGTTATGTCCGCACCAGAAACAAGGCAGTCCACTACTCTGCTATTCCCGCCACTGGGTATCGTGAGCGCGAGCATCCCCAAAACTGCTCCGATTGGCTGAACCAGTGGAGCTATAAGGGGTGCATGCACTAACGGCATGACCCAACAGCAGCGAAAGGGGCTGTTCACGTGCACAGCCAAAGGGGGCAAAACCATCAGTCCTTCACAACACAATAGATTGATTTATATTTTAAGTAAGTCTCCACCTTCGATGTTTCATTAAGTCTTTTTTTTTTTTCATTAGTTTTTTTTTTTTGTCGTTTCAGTGAGTGCTGTTGGCCGTGTGGCGTCTTTGCTCTGCTGCGTCACTCGTTGTAAACCAACCAATCAGCGCGCAGCTCATATATATATTCATGAGCATACCATAAAACGAGAAAACCAAGCGTTTCATTCTGGGGCAATTTCACAAGATGCATCAGGGCTCATAGAACAGCACCCGGGCAAATTCCAAGGTGAAACATTTTTCATTTCAATGTGTCTCAAAGATCATTTTTATTTGGCCCTTAATTCCTTAATTCTTGCTATATCAGACAGTTGATGACTTGTAGTGTGACTTACTTTAGTTAACTAAATAGCCAGTTCATCCTGTCCCAGAGCAGTTGAGAGCAGGGTCAATGCTTTGCTTTTCAATGTGTTGTAATCTGAATTCATGTGTAGACTACGCTTTATCTAATTTACCATCTACATGGTTCATACATGTAAATGATCAAATCAAATGTTCTGGAGTACTGTACAAAACTTACATCTCATGTATAGTACAGTATGTTTTCATTGATATAATAGATAATGTAAACATTGTTATGTTCAGGATGATGGTCTTAAATTGTGGTTTAGCTCTACTAAGCCATTATTAAAATTTGTGCTAATTCTAAGAAACGATTATGTAATGAATGTAACTGGAACACACAGTGTCACAGTGCACTAGCAAAACAAACATTTACTAGAAAACAAACATTCAGGTCACTTAGACATTAAGATAAGTAAAAAGAACCAACAGGCCATCAGTGGATACTGGACTGATCACTTGGACGGATAGAGTACGTGTTTCACCAATCAGGTTCACATCATCTGGAGGGGGGACAAATTGCTAGCCCTGTATATAAGTTGGACAAGGAGCAGCATTTGACTCATGCTTTTCTACAGACTATTTTTGCTATGAAACCATGAAGATTCACTGTTGCACCACCTCTCTGATGGTGGTGGTCCTGCTGGGGTTTTTGAGGGACACTCAAGGTACCTGGGAAAAGTTGCCTCGAACCCAGAAGCTCATCTTGCCGAAGCAGCCTTCTTACCCAACCCAAAGGCCCATCTGGCCTCCGACCCAGAAGCCCATCTGGCCAAAGAAGCCTTCTTACCCAACCCAAAGGCCCATCTGGCCTCCGACACAGAAGCCCATCTGGCCAAAGCAGCCTTCGTACCCAACCCAGTGGCCCATCTGGCCTCCGACCCAGAAGCCCATCTGGCCGAAGAAGCCTTCGTACCCAACCCAAAGGCCCATCTGGCCTCCGACCCAGAAGCCCATCTGGCCAAAGAAGCCTTCTTACCCAACCCAAAGGCCCATCTGGCCTCCGACCCAGAAGCCCATCTGGCCAAAGAAGCCTTCGTACCCAACCCAAAGGCCCATCTGGCCTCCGACACAGAAGCCCATCTGGCCGAAGCAGCCTTCGTACCCAACCCAGTGGCCCATCTGGCCTCCGACCCAGAAGCCCATCTGGCCCAAGAAGCCTTCGTACCCAACCCAAAGGCCCATCTGGCCTCCGACCCAGAAGCCCATCTGGCCGAAGCAGCCTTCTTACCCAACCCAGAGGCCCATCTGGCCTCCGACACAGAAGCCCATCTGGCCAAAGCAGCCTTTGTACCCAACCCAAAGGCCCATCTGGCCTCCGACCCAGAAGCCCATCTGGCCAAAGAAGCCTTCGTACCCAACCCAAAGGCCCATCTGGCCTCCGACACAGAAGCCCATCTGGCCAAAGCAGCCTTTGTACCCAACCCAGTGGCCCATGTGGCCTCCGACCCAGAAGCCCATCTGGCCAAAGAAGCCTTCGTACCCAACCCAAAGGCCCATCTGGCCTCCGACCCAGAAGCCCATCTGGCCGAAGCAGCCTTTGTACCCAACCCAGTGGCCCATGTGGCCTCCGACCCAGAAGCCCATCTGGCCAAAGAAGCCTTCGTACCCAACCCAGTGGCCCATCTGGCCTCCGACCCAGAAGCCCATCTGGCCGAAGAAGCCTTCGTACCCAACCCAAAGGCCCATCTGGCCTCCGACCCAGAAGCCCATCTGGCCGAAGCAGCCTTCTTACCCAACCCAGAGGCCCATCTGGCCTCCGACCCAGAAGCCCATCTGGCCAAAGAAGCCTTCGTACCCAACCCAAAGGCCCATCTGGCCTCCGACCCAGAAGCCCATCTGGCCAAAGAAGCCTTCGTACCCAACCCAGAGGCCCATCTGGCCTCCGACCCAGAAGCCCATCTGGCCAAAGAAGCCTTCGTACCCAACCCAGAGGCCCATCTGGCCTCCGACCCAGAAGCCCGTCTCGCCGAAGCAGCCTTCGTACCCAACCCAGAGGCCCTTCTGGCCTCCGACCCAGAAGCCCATCTGGCCAAAGAAGCCTTTGAACCCAACCCAGAGGCCTGAGAGGCCTGATACCATGTCACCTGTGTTTGCAACATTGTCGTCGAGTGTCCAGTATCCTCAGACACCTCCATACTGTGATGTACAACAAAGTGTCAAGATAACATGTGGATCTGGTATAACCTCAGCAGCTGGTTGTAGAGCCATAAACTGCTGCTTTGATGGCCAGAGATGCTTCTATGGAAAATTAGGTGAGTGCTTTGGACCATGTAATATCTACTCCTTGTTGTCAATATGTATGACATAGTTTTCACTGTAGTGTTTGTTGTTCTTCATCAGTGACTGTACAGGCCACCAAAGACGGTCAGATTGTGATGGTAGTGTCCAAAGAGGCCACTCTTCCAACTTTGGACCTAACCTCGGTTCGTCTTCGGAATGATGCAGACCCGCAATGCAGACCCATTGCCTTTAACTCTGCATTTATAGTCTTCCAGTTTGCTGTCACAGCTTGTGGAACCTCCGCAATGGTAAGATAAACTGGTGTTGCTGTTCATGAAAACAACATTTTTGATCTCTAATCAAAAATCAAGTACTCTATTTTGTAGTTTGTTAGAGGAGCCTGCACTACATTTTGGTACTTTAGTAAATTGTATGATTTTGTTTCTTGTAGGAAGGAAATGATTTCATAGTCTATGAGAACAGCATGGAGTCTTCTTATGATGTCAGCTTTGGGCCTCTGGGATACATTACAAGGGACAGCTATTTCAAGTAGGTGCAGATGAGACTTTCCTTGGTGTCAAACAGATCACTAAATGATCTAAGGCAGGTTTGATACCATTATAATTTAATCTTTACATGATGTTGAGGTTGTTCACAAAATAATGAACATTATTTGTCTGTGGACTTCCCGATTTAGCTGCCCGTTACATGCCCGTGTGGATGTTGACAAGTGTATAAAAAAAAAGTGTTGAGAGGTTACATCAGTCACTAACTGTAGAATGCCTAGAATGTTAGTACCTCAAAATAATTACACATCTGTAGTTTTTAGTTTTCCAGAAAATGTTTGTTTGCAAATTCAGAATGACTAAACTATAATTATGTGTCAATAACATTTTAACATAATTGTACTAAAGGTAAGTTGCAGGGTTAAAATTATGAGTTTAATGTGGTTTCACCTCACTTTAATTGACTAAAATGTAATTCTCAAATTGGCTGAATTTAACTGCTTTCTTTTCAGGCTGGCATTCCAGATCAGATACACAGGGATGTCAGTACAAACTCTGACTGTCGAGATATTGGACAAAAACAACCCCCTTGACGTTTATGATGAAGGACCCCTTAATTTTGAACTCAGACTGGCAAATGGCCAGTGCACAGTGAAGGGCTGTAGGGATGGTGAGTGGCGTCAAGTCTGTCTTGACAGTATTCCAGAGCTGCTTGTGTCCTGATGGGAAAAGTAACCCAAACTCTCCTCCCCAACAGAAAACATGTACTACTCCTCATATTATGGTATGGGAGACTATCCCATTACCAAGGTATTGCGGGATCCAGTGTACGTAGAGGTGCGTGTTAAGGATAAGACAGACGGCAGTATGGTGCTGATCCTCAACCGCTGCTGGGCCACCATTAGCCCCCTGCCTCACAGCATGCCCCAGTGGGACCTCCTGGTTGGCGGGTAACTACTCCACCGTACACCTCTTACTAAACTTACCGCAGTGCACATCGTGGAACTGTCCTCTGGTGTCAGGCATTCTGCATCGTCACCGTCTATGGTTATGTTGTCCGTTCATCTCACACTCTTTCTCCTCCTCTAAAAGCTGTCCAAACCAGAATGACAACAAGTACTTGACCACTTTGGTTCCAGTGGGCAGTTCTCCCAACGTCCAATTCCCCTCACACTACAAACGCTTCTTTGTCAAGATGTTCACCTTTATTGACCAGTCAACTAGGCTTCCTATGACTAATCAGGTAATCCGTGCCAGAGCATAACTATGTCTCCCTGCCCTTGATGTTCTGCTGGTCACCATTCTAACACAATGCTTTGTCCCCAGGTGTTCTTCCACTGCTCTGCCACAGTGTGCCACTCTGCTGTCGCCAACTGTGCGCAGTCATGCCTCAGGAAAAGTATGTGAATTTGCATCAATTCCAATTATACAGAATTAATCCAATTGGATAAATGATTAGTGTCTGAAGCCCTAGAAGAATGTGTCAGCAATCAAATTGTATGTGAAGCTGGGTACTGACTGTCCCTTTGCTTGTCTGTTCTCCAGGGAGAGATGTATCTGAGGACCCCAGGACTGACGACCCCAGGGCATCCACAGGAGTGGTGGTTTCCAGTGGAGCAGTGATCCTGACTGAGGGCTCTGTTGAACAGCTTGAGTAAACCTTTCCTGCTCTGATACATGTAGTAACTTCTGAACCCTGCATGTATCTTTCTTGAAAGAAATACAAAAGAGTTGTGACCTACTTTGATGGCTTATTGTCTTGCTTTCTCCATATATGTTTTCTGGGAATAGAATTTATGATACATATTTCTTGTTTTAAGGTATATTAAGTAGAATTATTTGTGGGGTTCTTAAAAGGGCTTTTCAGAGCAGCCAAGAAGCTGCTGGATGTCAGAGAGTTAGGAAATGAAGAGTGGTAAAGGGACAGAAGTAGAAACACACAAGTTGATGATAGCTGTACTTATGGTCTTCTGGTCTCAGATCAGTGCTCGACGTGGGCTGGTACCTACCGGTCCGCAGTACCGGCACCTCTACATTTTACTCTTAAGCTAGATTCGAAAAAGTTATCTAGACAGCATCAACTGATGCCTGAGTAAAACAGATGTTTCACTGCTGCTTTCAAACCTAGAAACTAAACGACTTTCGTTTGTAAGTAATTATGTTAGCCTGGCTTCAGAAAGGCACTAAAAGAACGTGTGTGCCAGAGGCAGACACGTCAACAGAGGTCAAAGTCCAACCAGAAACATCGGGTAGGCTACGAATCATGAGCTTCAAACTTGTTTAAATAAATACAGTACGCCTGCGGGAACTAGGGGTGCTACAGCACCCCCTGACAGCACAATAATTTAAAATGATATGACTTTAAAATCCACCACCGCGGAATATCCCTACAGTAGCGGACTGGCCATCGGGAACACCGGGAGAAGAATAACGATGGAAAATGAGGATAAGAAACGTAAGGGTGGGGCTGAAAATTATAGAGAAAAAAAGACATCACTTTCACTAGACAAGGTTTTACCAATTAAAAAACAGCCATTTTTGTTTTACACAAGGCTCAAAAAACTATTTTGCGCTCAAATAAAGGTCAAAAAAGTTGGCCTTTAAGTATCGAACTCTCGAACTAGCATCACATCAAACACAGACTATGCGTGCATTAGCAGGCAGCTGTGGTGGCGTAGCTATACGGGGGCCGGTTCTGGTGGGCTGGTCTGGATAAATGTCCAGGGCCTATTTTTTACTCCCAGTCCGTCCCTGCCGCCCCGCAACATTAAGCCACGCCCCCCTGATAAAATATGTTCCCGAGGCTATGCATTTACGTTGTTAATAAATAGGCTAACAATAAATTGTTGTTGTACCAGCAATCCAAGTTTTGTTTTTCACTGTAGAAATCTCAAATTTCATAATGGTTTTGCCAATGCAAGAGAGTACCGGCACCTTTTTTTCTCCACTTCAAGCACTGTCTCAGATGTATGTTGATGAGCATCAGATGTGTGGTCATAGGATGGCATAGGCTATTGTCTTTTCCTACCATACATCAGTTCAATCTTACTGTATATTTTTGTACACTTTGGGCAGAGTAACATAGTAACCATGACAATATCAGACATAAGTAACAAGGACTGCAATAAACATACGTCAGCTGTCCCAACTATTGTTACTTATGTCTAATATTGTCATGGTTGCTATATAATACTAAAATATTTTTGTATTCTATTCATAGCCGCATTAAAGCCGCATCAGAACAATGAGAGAACAGTTTGCTAGCGAGTGGAGTTTGTTTACGAGATTTAGTCCGATGTTAAATGTTGCAGTGTAAACACAAACCAAACAAGGAGCAACTGCAACATATTATCATATTAATCCCTGAATCGGAACATAGCAAACGAACTACATGTGTGAAAACGCCCTGAAACACTGCAACAAAGTTTCAATACATTTTTGTTACACAAGGCAATTTAAAAAAATATTTTTAAGAGCAATATTGATAGCGAGGACATGTAAATGAAAATAAATGGTTATGTTAATACAAATTATGTCGTTTTGTTCAGCTCTCAAGTCTTCTCACGACACAATGTGTTTGTGTCATCGTCCCCCAAAGTGTTAGGGTTAGGCCCGGCATAGTGGCGGCAAACCCTGGAACATTTACTTCATTGACGATAAAGTAGCCTATTGCCTCTCGTACCTTATTGCTTTTATAATACGGTTAACTCCAGCATACCATGTACTGGCGTTTAGACAGTCTGTTCATTATCAGGGAGTAAATGGTTCACTGTAACTTACTTCAGAGTCTAAAGTTTAGACTAAACTTTAAACTTTATAACGCTATTACCTGAGGGCTGTATGCACCTTGCTCTGGAAGTGGAATCCAAGTTGCTATTAGGCTTGGTCTTGTTCATTTAGGTAATTGCTATTTAGTTCAATACAAAAAACAGACAGTTACAACTTTAAAAAGCAGAAGTTAAGAAACACATAAAGTATCATAAACATAACAATTGTGTGATTATGTGATTACCAGAGTCTCGCTAACCTTGTTATAAAATGTACTGTCATCCTCGCGTGAAAGAAAATGGCGCAGGTGGAAAGATTATGAGACCAGAGAATGAGACCGTTTTCCAAGGAAACGTTATATGAGGGCATGGCTTTGACCTACCCAATGGGCGTTAATTTTAACATCAGTGAAAAATACAGTCTGACTTGACAACGTAAATGAGTCACAGGCAACACAAGCAGTGCTATTTTATAACTGTGTGGTGTTATAACAACACCAACACTCTCGATTCAACACTGTCCCTAACATTTTAACACTCACATATTTGCTGCTAATTATTACTAAATGAGCAATATTTTGAGGGTGCTATTGGGGTGCTTTGGTCTTTCTTGGGGTGCTGATGCACCTGCTAGCCCCTCCCTGGTACCGTCCACACAATATGTTGTGGAGACTATGTTCTCTGGTCAGTAATGCTTAGAAGCCACTGTGGTGCATCTGATTAAAATGCCGGAGATGCTGTACTGTTCCAAAGTTGTTTTTTTATTGTAAAGTTGAGAGGAATGGTGTTGGTTATATTTTCCTTTAAGATTGTGTTTGTGTGTGTGTGTGGTTCTGTAAAGAAACAGCATACACGGATAATTAGCATAATACAATAATAGGCATCTCAACATATATTGCTAGTGAATACCTCACATCAATAATAGCCATATTATTATAACATTCTTGTAACAACGTTACTGCAGTGACACTACTGTCTATACTGTATGTTGTTCCACGTAGACATACCAGCCGCTAAAACAGCGCAAGTAGTTAAAACATGTCGCTTGCTGGCTAACAACGATTACATAGCATTGCTACAGCAACCACCACTCCGGCTTCAGAAAACACATTGAACTGCTACAATACCGTATCTAACAAACACAGACTCATAATGACATAACTAGACATAACAAGAAGCATCAGAACTACTTACATGTATATGAACGCACACAATACAAAACAAAATTACTCTCCTCAATAAAGTTATGTCCGCACCAGAAACAAGGCAGTCCACTACTCCGCTATTCCCGCCACTGGGTATCGTGAGCGCGAGCATCCCCAAAACTGCTCCAATTGGCTGTACCAGTGGAGCTATAAGGGGTGCATGCACTAACGGCATGACCCAACAGCAGCGAAAGGGGCTGTTCACGTGCACAGCCAAAGGGGGCAAAACCATCAGTCCTTCACAACACAATAGATTGATTTATATTTTAAGTAAGTCTCCACCTTCAATGTTTCATTAAGTCTTTTTTTTTTTTCATTCGTTTTTTTTTGTTGTCGTTTCAGTGAGTGCTGTTGGCCGTGTGGCGTCTTTGCTCTGCTGCGTCACTCGTTGTAAACCAACCAATCAGCGCGCAGCTCATATATATATTCATGAGCATACCATAAAACGAGAAAACCAAGCGTTTCATTCTGGGGCAATTTCACAAGATGCATCAGGGCTCATAGAACAGCACCCGGGCAAATTCCAAGGTGAAACATTTTTCATTTCAATGTGTCTCAAAGATCATTTTTATTTGGCCCTTAATTCCTTAATTCTTGCTATATCAGACAGTTGATGACTTGTAGTGTGACTTACTTTAGTTAACTAAGTAGCCAGTTCATCCTGTCCCAGAGCAGTTGAGAGCAGGGTCAATGCTTTGCTTTTCAATGTGTTGTAATCTGAATTCATGTGTAGACTACGCTTTATCTAATTTACCATCTACATGGTTCATACATGTAAATGATCAAATCAAATGTTCTGGAGTACTGTACAAAACTTACATCTCATGTATAGTACAGTATGTTTTCATTGATATAATAGATAATGTAAACATTGTTATGTTCAGGATGATGGTCTTAAATTGTGGTTTAGCTCCACTAAGCCATTATTAAAATTTGTGCTAATTCTAAGAAACGATTATGTAATGAATGTAACTGGAACACACAGTGTCACAGTGCACTAGCAAAACAAACATTTACTAGAAAACAAACATTCAGGTCACTTAGACATTAAGATAAGTAAAAAGAACCAACAGGCCATCAGTGGATACTGGACTGATCACTTGGACGGATAGAGTACGTGTTTCACCAATCAGGTTCACATCATCTGGAGGGGGGACAAATTGCTAGCCCTGTATATAAGTTGGACAAGGAGCAGCATTTGACTCATGCTTTTCTACAGACTATTTTTGCTATGAAACCATGAAGATTCACTGTTGCACCACCTCTCTGATGGTGGTGGTCCTGCTGGGGTTTTTGAGGGACACTCAAGGTACCTGGGAAAAGTTGCCTCGAACCCAGAAGCTCATCTTGCCGAAGCAGCCTTCGTACCCAACCCAGTGGCCCATTTGGCCTCCGACCCAGAAGCCCATCTGTCCGAAGCAGCCTTCTTACCCAACCCAAAGGCCCATCTGGCCTCCGACCCAGAAGCCCATCTGGCCAAAGAAGCCTTCTTACCCAACCCAAAGGCCCATCTGGCCTCCGACCCAGAAGCCCATCTGGCCAAAGAAGCCTTCGTACCCAACCCAAAGGCCCATCTGGCCTCCGACACAGAAGCCCATCTGGCCAAAGCAGCCTTTGTACCCAACCCAAAGGCCCATCTGGCCTCCGACACAGAAGCCCATCTGGCCGAAGCAGCCTTCGTACCCAACCCAGTGGCCCATCTGGCCTCCGACCCAGAAGCCCATCTGGCCGAAGAAGCCTTCGTACCCAACCCAAAGGCCCATCTGGCCTCCGACCCAGAAGCCCATCTGGCCAAAGAAGCCTTCTTACCCAACCCAAAGGCCCATCTGGCCTCCGACCCAGAAGCCCATCTGGCCAAAGAAGCCTTCGTACCCAACCCAAAGGCCCATCTGGCCTCCGACACAGAAGCCCATCTGGCCGAAGCAGCCTTCGTACCCAACCCAGTGGCCCATCTGGCCTCCGACCCAGAAGCCCATCTGGCCGAAGAAGCCTTCGTACCCAACCCAAAGGCCCATCTGGCCTCCGACCCAGAAGCCCATCTGGCCGAAGCAGCCTTCTTACCCAACCCAGAGGCCCATCTGGCCTCCGACACAGAAGCCCATCTGGCCAAAGCAGCCTTTGTACCCAACCCAAAGGCCCATCTGGCCTCCGACCCAGAAGCCCATCTGGCCAAAGAAGCCTTCGTACCCAACCCAAAGGCCCATCTGGCCTCCGACACAGAAGCCCATCTGGCCAAAGCAGCCTTTGTACCCAACCCAGTGGCCCATGTGGCCTCCGACCCAGAAGCCCATCTGGCCAAAGAAGCCTTCGTACCCAACCCAAAGGCCCATCTGGCCTCCGACCCAGAAGCCCATCTGGCCGAAGCAGCCTTTGTACCCAACCCAGTGGCCCATGTGGCCTCCGACCCAGAAGCCCATCTGGCCAAAGAAGCCTTCGTACCCAACCCAGTGGCCCATCTGGCCTCCGACCCAGAAGCCCATCTGGCCGAAGAAGCCTTCGTACCCAACCCAAAGGCCCATCTGGCCTCCGACCCAGAAGCCCATCTGGCCGAAGCAGCCTTCTTACCCAACCCAGAGGCCCATCTGGCCTCCGACCCAGAAGCCCATCTGGCCAAAGAAGCCTTCGTACCCAACCCAAAGGCCCATCTGGCCTCCGACCCAGAAGCCCATCTGGCCAAAGAAGCCTTCGTACCCAACCCAGAGGCCCATCTGGCCTCCGACCCAGAAGCCCGTCTCGCCGAAGCAGCCTTCGTACCCAACCCAGAGGCCCTTCTGGCCTCCGACCCAGAAGCCCATCTGGCCAAAGAAGCCTTTGAACCCAACCCAGAGGCCTGAGAGGCCTGATACCATGTCACCTGTGTTTGCAACATTGTCGTCGAGTGTCCAGTATCCTCAGACACCTCCATACTGTGATGTACAACAAAGTGTCAAGATAACATGTGGATCTGGTATAACCTCAGCAGCTGGTTGTAGAGCCATAAACTGCTGCTTTGATGGCCAGAGATGCTTCTATGGAAAATTAGGTGAGTGCTTTGGACCATGTAATATCTACTCCTTGTTGTCAATATGTATGACATAGTTTTCACTGTAGTGTTTGTTGTTCTTCATCAGTGACTGTACAGGCCACCAAAGACGGTCAGATTGTGATGGTAGTGTCCAAAGAGGCCACTCTTCCAACTTTGGACCTAACCTCGGTTCGTCTTCGGAATGATGCAGACCCGCAATGCAGACCCATTGCCTTTAACTCTGCATTTATAGTCTTCCAGTTTGCTGTCACAGCTTGTGGAACCTCCGCAATGGTAAGATAAACTGGTGTTGCTGTTCATGAAAACAACATTTTTGATCTCTAATCAAAAATCAAGTACTCTATTTTGTAGTTTGTTAGAGGAGCCTGCACTACATTTTGGTACTTTAGTAAATTGTATGATTTTGTTTCTTGTAGGAAGGAAATGATTTCATAGTCTATGAGAACAGCATGGAGTCTTCTTATGATGTCAGCTTTGGGCCTCTGGGATACATTACAAGGGACAGCTATTTCAAGTAGGTGCAGATGAGACTTTCCTTGGTGTCAAACAGATCACTAAATGATCTAAGGCAGGTTTGATACCATTATAATTTAATCTTTACATGATGTTGAGGTTGTTCACAAAATAATGAACATTATTTGTCTGTGGACTTCCCGATTTAGCTGCCCGTTACATGCCCGTGTGGATGTTGACAAGTGTATAAAAAAAAAGTGTTGAGAGGTTACATCAGTCACTAACTGTAGAATGCCTAGAATGTTAGTACCTCAAAATAATTACACATCTGTAGTTTTTAGTTTCCAGAAAATGTTTGTTTGCAAATTCAGAATGACTAAACTATAATTATGTGTCAATAACATTTTAACATAATTGTACTAAAGGTAAGTTGCAGGGTTAAAATTATGAGTTTAATGTGGTTTCACCTCACTTTAATTGACTAAAATGTAATTCTCAAATTGGCTGAATTTAACTGCTTTCTTTTCAGGCTGGCATTCCAGATCAGATACACAGGGATGTCAGTACAAACTCTGACTGTCGAGATATTGGACAAAAACAACCCCCTTGACGTTTATGATGAAGGACCCCTTAATTTTGAACTCAGACTGGCAAATGGCCAGTGCACAGTGAAGGGCTGTAGGGATGGTGAGTGGCCTCAAGTCTGTCTTGACAGTATTCCAGAGCTGCTTGTGTCCTGATGGGAAAAGTAACCCAAACTCTCCTCCCCAACAGAAAACATGTACTACTCCTCATATTATGGTATGGGAGACTATCCCATTACCAAGGTGCTGCGGGATCCAGTGTACGTAGAGGTGCGTGTTAAGGATAAGACAGACGGCAGTATGGTGCTGATCCTCAACCGCTGCTGGGCCACCATTAGCCCCCTGCCTCACAGCATGCCCCAGTGGGACCTCCTGGTTGGCGGGTAACTACTCCACCGTACACCTCTTACTAAACTTACCGCAGTGCACATCGTGGAACTGTCCTCTGGTGTCAGGCATTCTGCATCGTCACCGTCTATGGTTATGTTGTCCGTTCATCTCACACTCTTTCTCCTCCTCTAAAAGCTGTCCAAACCAGAATGACAACAAGTACTTGACCACTTTGGTTCCAGTGGGCAGTTCTCCCAACGTCCAATTCCCCTCACACTACAAACGCTTCTTTGTCAAGATGTTCACCTTTATTGACCAGTCAACTAGGCTTCCTATGACTAATCAGGTAATCCGTGCCAGAGCATAACTATGTCTCCCTGCCCTTGATGTTCTGCTGGTCACCATTCTAACACAATGCTTTGTCCCCAGGTGTTCTTCCACTGCTCTGCCACAGTGTGCCACTCTGCTGTCGCCAACTGTGCGCAGTCATGCCTCAGGAAAAGTATGTGAATTTGCATCAATTCCAATTATACAGAATTAATCCAATTGGATAAATGATTAGTGTCTGAAGCCCTAGAAGAATGTGTCAGCAATCAAATTGTATGTGAAGCTGGGTACTGACTGTCCCTTTGCTTGTCTGTTCTCCAGGGAGAGATGTATCTGAGGACCCCAGGACTGACGACCCCAGGGCATCCACAGGAGTGGTGGTTTCCAGTGGAGCAGTGATCCTGACTGAGGGCTCTGTTGAACAGCTTGAGTAAACCTTTCCTGCTCTGATACATGTAGTAACTTCTGAACCCTGCATGTATCTTTCTTGAAAGAAATACAAAAGAGTTGTGACCTACTTTGATGGCTTATTGTCTTGCTTTCTCCATATATGTTTTCTGGGAAAAGAATTTATGATACATATTTCTTGTTTTAAGGTATATTAAGTAGAATTATTTGTGGGGTTCTTAAAAGGGCTTTTCAGAGCAGCCAAGAAGCTGCTGGATGTCAGAGAGTTAGGAAATGAAGAGTGGTAAAGGGGACAGAAGTAGAAACCAGTGGCGATTTCTTTAAGACTGCAAGGGAAGCTCAGCTTCCCCTAACATTTTACTTCGTGATCAAATATTTACTATTGTGTTAACATTTTAAATGTGTTAGAACACGTTCATATCGAAGACGAGTTCATTCAGAATCAGCTACATATGTTAGCAGGTCGACTGACTGATTTCCTTCTCATACACTCCCTAGCGCCACAGTGCATTTCCCTGTTGAAGCTCAGCTTCCATAGCCTGGTCCTAACCGGACTCTCTCAGACCGGCTTTAGTTTATAGATATTTGGCAGTGTGCCACAACGGACCGAATGGCTTCGCTCACTTCTTTCTCCGCCGCCATTACGGAACTACAACACAAACTAGCGCACAACATCAACGTTGTCGTTCTCAGCCACTCCCTCTGTTTGCTGATTCGCCGGTAGAAAATCAACCTGAAAAATCTGACTTACGTACCGAATGGCCAGACCGAGTACAGAAGCAAATCCAAATTGAGCGGAAGTACGTAGGAGAGCAGAGCCAGGCTACAGCTTCCATGGACTTCAATGGGGCTGTTTTTAACTGTTTTTTCTCAGTGCTTTGAAACTATACGGTCATTGGATGAATGCTGCGATTATGTCCCGCCCTGGACGCTCAGTGTCTCTGGGGGTGAATGGATGAGTGGGCTGGGCTTCCGCGTGATGATTGAAGGGTCTGTCAAAAGATTGCATCTCCTTTTGATTGACAGTGATTTTCTACCCTAAAGTCGCCGAAGCCATTCAAGCTCAGTCCCATCGCGGATTTCGCAACTGTAGTTGAAAGACAAACTGCTGCAACTTATTTCTTGGTATTTTCTTGGCGAAATTGCTAGCCAATTTTCATCATACATTTAATACAATTATACACCACGTTGCTTGATTCAGTTTAACCTAATTCCCACATTTCCTTCGAGTTAAATATTTTTTCGTTAGATCGTTCATTCATGTATTCATACAGTAGGCTAGGCTAGTGTCGTAGGGAAGAACTAGCCAGTGAACTAGCAAAATAAATGGAAAATTATGTAGCCCGAAAATGAGCTTCCCCTATTTGCAAGACCAGCAGCCGCCACTTTGAATGAATTAGCCATAGCTGAAAAATCAAACTGTTCCCGAACCCCGTGGGGAGGAGGGCCACAACATCATGGCCACCAACAAAACTCAGCAAAACTTGTTCTTGCTCCGTTGCTTGCTGTTCGTTAGCTGTTGGATATTCGGCAGCGTTGCCACAATGGACCGAATCGCTTCGCTCGCATCTTTCTCCGCCACCATTACGGAACTACAACACAAACTAGCGCACGACATCAACGTCATCGTTCTCAGCCACTCCCTCTGTTTGCTGATTGGCCGGTTAAAAATTCTCCTGCAAAATCTGACTTACGTACTGAATGGCCAGACCGAGTATAGAAGCAAAATCAAAATTGAGCGGAAGTACGTAGGACGGCAGAGCCAGGCTAGGTCTGGGGAACCTTGGTTGGGGAAAAACTATGTCCGAACAGGAGCTATTCAGACCAATCAAATTGTCAGGGGGGGCTTTATACGATGATGGACAGATGATCAACAGTAACGTAATCAACCACGTCACTAAAGAGCACTTGGGTTGAATTCGTTTTCAACAAACAACATATTACGTTGCTCTGATTGGTTGTAGGTCTATCAAATTGAGCGAAGAGGCATTTGTTTTACGAGTTTGTTGAAACGCCCCATACACACAGCCCAACGGAGAGTTCTCAGACTCATATTCTGACTTGAAAATTATAAATATGACAACGTCAGGCTCATGGGCGTATCTAGCCCTATTTTGGGGGGGCTGGAGCCCCCTCAAAAGTTTCATTAGATCCCTCCCCAAAAAACATTATTTATTTTATTTTTCAATTCTTCATATTATAAATCTAAATGTGTTCATTTCTCTTCCTAAAACCCACAAGAGGACACTATTTAAAACTATTTTCTGGGCCCCCAGACGCCCCTAGTTTTGCTGGGTCACAGGAAAAAAATAGGTTTTCTCTAGGGGCTTAGCCCCCCCAAAAGTGGGAACCTAGATTCGCCCATGGTCAGGCTACCCAAGTGACTCACTGTGGTAGAAATTTTGAAGGATGAATGCGTAATAACTAGATTACTAGCTAGTTAACTAGATTAGATATCATTCAAATACGTCTTTATTATCGATCCAACAATTGAACACAGAAACAACCATCTTAACGCACAAACAGACAATACACAAAACCATCTGGCAATAAATCAGATGGGATCAGAAGTAGCGCACGCCCCAACAGCGTCTCCCAGGTTCTGATGCCTAAGCGATCTTCAGCTTTGTTATTTAAAGGAGTGCTCCCACAATGGAATGATCATCTCAGGTGACCAACCTCATGTCTGGTTCCCTCCATGTCTCCATAATGGTTACTGTCTTCACTAAGGTCAGAGGTGTCATCTGTTTGCTAACTCTTCTCTTGCATAGATCAGCCAGCCTGAACTCCTGACCAATGAAACACATTCCACAAGTGATGGCACAGTATATCACTAACTTCAACAAACCTTAAAATTAAATACAATGAAGCAGTATATGGTTAAACATTACTTTTCTAAACCTAATGGAATATATGAAACAATTCCATCACACTCACCCACTCACAGGACATAAGATAGATGATTTCAACTGTCAATAAAGTTGTAAGGACCACACATTTGAAAACATTGCTGTTGCTCTGTAGCTCACCACATAGATTCAGGTCAATTTACAAAATAATAAGTAAAAGCTTTTTGACTTAGTAACTTTCTCAAAGAAACAACAATTTGAATGTAATAGTATAATTGAAGATCTAACTTCAGATTTCCAGCGTCCTCTCCTCTTCAATCTAACCCTGAATTCCTGTGGCTCCAACTCTAAACCTAATTTGAAACCAGGCATAATTTACTGGTCGTTATAGACCAGCATGTGGTGGTCAGAATTTCACCATCAAGTCACAGATAACCACTTAGACTGTGAATATACAATCTCCTCCAATGGCTGATTCTCTCCTCCAGGAGCTGGTGGCTGGGATGAGCAATGGCCTGCAACACAATAATCAATCCTTTTGTATAACATACCAACCTCAAACCTCAGTTAGAGCCCCAACTTATTAAGGCGTGAATTACAGACAGGTGGTTGGCTGTCCTGAGAGTACTGGGCAAGAAGACCCATGCATCTGTGGTGGCCAGGCCACAAAATAGGGTGTGGTCCATAAAGCAAACCTGACTGTCCTTCAGTTGCCTTTTCACTTCAGAAGAACACAGACAGAGCAGCACACATAATGATTCTTCGCCCACTTAGTCTGACTTGTCCTTCTTGTTGGCCCCTGTTCCAAAGGGTACCTTGCTGGCCACAGCTGAGCCAATTGCGCTGAACCCCCCGGCCACAGCGCACACGCTCCCTTTGACCAACCCCACTCCCACTCCGGGCACAGAGGCTACGGAGGTGACCGCCGTCTTGGTCAAATCCAGACTCTTCCCTCCAATCCAGGCCACACCGCCCACTGTGGCCCCCACGGCCCCCCTGGTGGCACTGAAAAGGCCTCCTGCCACCCTGGACAGCATGCCTGGCTGGGCTGGGGGGTGGCCTTTATTAGTGTCTACACAGCGGGAGAAAAACAAAGGTGCACGTAACATATCACTGTCAATTAACATCCTATGGAGTCCATGGGTAATACTGTGTGTATAAGAGTGAGACTGGGCTAACCAGCTGACGGATCATCTAAAAGGTATGCAGGAGAATTGTCCACAGGTCTGTCTTGGCTCATCTCTCTAGAGAAGGGAAGGGCAAAACAAACAAGTTACACCCAATGACAACAGATCACAGTCGTAACTCAACTTTCCGAATCGAGTTTGAGAAGAGAAAACAAGTAACAGGATTACCCGAGTTTGGGCGTGCTCGTTTTCTGACAACCCAAAACTAGGCGGACCCGTTTTATGGTCAAACACAGAATTCAGGAGGTCAGCAAGGGATGTTTTGTTTTCACAACTAAGATATACCTTACAATGCATTCTGTTTTCTGTTGTCAACTGAGTAAATTCAAAAAGATATGACTTACAGCAAACTAAATGTTCTGATAATAAGGGACCAGGACTGACCAGAACTCTAACTATAACACACGCCTAAATACAGAAGACTAGCTAATTCTCAAGAAATAGCTAATATAATTGAATTTTACTTTATAATTGTTTTATGACATTCAGTCTCAAGTCATAATAACACATGGCTGTGTTGCACAACAACAGTTTAAACTAGTCAACACAGCCTACATGACTCACTTGTACACAAGTGTACTTGTGGCAGATGAAAAATACTTCACAATAAAGTCTCTTTACAGGTAGTGCTGCTCCATCTTGTGCAAACTTTGCTCTCTACATGGCTCTGCATGTTGCCTCATATCAAGGATACACCATATCCCACATCATCCTGTTCAAGCTGACATATTTAAGCCTTTGTCAAAAGACGCGGTTTAGCTGTGAGACTTTAATTTATTTAAGTTAAATACACTATTAATCCCGAAGGAAATTACCTTTCAATCCAACCATATTAACTAAAATAGATGTCTAATGTTAAAAACAACCAATATCTTAGAATGAAACCACACCAACCTACATCAGGCCCGAACAAATAGTGACCCAATACTAAAAAACATTGTACCATATATAGCCTACTATTGTAAATATCCCTGAATTCATATCCAAGTCCATCAAGTAGCCTATTTAAAAATACATTGACTTCGAAGCAACGAGCTACTGACGTGGCACATGACTAAAGCCACTTCTGTTTGAGATGTAGGCTATGTCAAAAATATGTTTGTCTACAACAAAGTCAGGGCAGATATGAAGCTAAATGTGAAACTACATTGTTTAAAGTGATTAACACTAGCTAATTTAAGCCAAGTTGATACATCAAAGCAAACAACAAGTCATGTTGTTATCTACCAACTCGCTCAGTAACGCAATCCTACATAATCTTTGGCGCTACGCTTTCCTGGAAATAACACTTTAAAAACTGAATATCACTTGTATCCAGCTAAATGTTGAAAGGGACTAAGAACAGCTAACGCCAGGCTATCTTTGCCATTATTTGGGGTCATATCACTTGTAATGTCGTTATAGCCTAGCTAGCTGACACTTGAATTGGACAAAAATGTCATACTATTTTCCTATTCCCTTGATTAACTTAAAAAATCAATCCACCGATTGTCGTAAAATAAATAGTGTTTTTGTATGCTTACCTTGATGTCACAGGCCAAATTTACCAGAGAAACGAATCGTACTTGAACTATACTGTCGCCAGCATGCAACGCGAAAAAGCAACTTTTAAGGCTGCATTCGATTCCAGAAAGTTGTCTCCTCTCCCTACCTCTTGTTCACTTCACGCTCCAGTTCGCAACTCTCTGCACACCAGACACGCGGGTTCTACATTATTGACTTCTACAGTACTCACTCAAAGCGTTCACAATCTTTTACATTAGTTGTTTAATTTGTTTTAATAGCACGCTTTATTGGAAACAAACTCAAATACGGTTCACCGAAGAGGAAAAAACGTAATCACACCAATAGCAGGGAGTGTAATTGACTAATTATGAGAATGTGTAACTTTATTTCTGGCGGGAGAGAACTGTCCGGGTTCCAAATCGAACAAGAGTTCTACCGCTCTGTGTTTGTGGCGATCGGACATGGTTTGACGACTAGGATGTGCCAAGTGCAACAATTTCCGCTTGTTATCGGATTGGTTGTCAGTCATATTACACTAGCCGTTGGTTTTAACATCTGAAACATTGTAGTCGTGTTAAGAAGGGCTAAGGATACATCGGTTGAATAGAAATGGCACGAAAGAGTCAATTTCGGGAAATCGAAGGGTTTATGTCATTGTTTTCCCGCATTGAGGCTTGCTAGCTATAGCTACCTCTTTTGAGGGGATGCAGCTCAAATCGTTGCGACGGGACTACATTAGAAACACAAATTATTTCGGTGGCAGTTAACAGAACGTGCAAATGTCGTGGTGGGTAGCTGCTTTGATTACTCACATCTTTTGTTAGATGTTTATGTACAATTTTCCGGGAGGTGCAACTGTGCTTTTAGGATACTGTCCTTCGATTGGCTCGAGTCCCACCAGCCTTCTAAATTTGCGCCTTCGAGATACGCAGGTAAATCCATACATTGTTTTCTTTAAACTAGTTTTTGTATGAAACAAAGGGAAAAAGTTCAACAAAATGTCTGGCGAACTTGACTTGAGTTTGCTGCATCCGTTCCTAGTCGTTCCTCTTGGTTGGTAAACCTCTTTCTCGACATCTCGAGAAAACCTGTCATCTCTAAATAACAAACGTTTGTTAACGCGTATTGTTTTCCCGGGAATACTTTTCTTGAGATTTAGAAATAACAAAACGTTATTTTTCCGAGACCATGACATAACTCGAGATCTTGAGAAAACAAAGATAGGCTATTAAATATAGCCTAACTCAGAGGAGCCGGAGAATAGGTCACCGTGTCACATATCTCTTCCATCAAGACCTGGCACAGGCTGAAAAAGCTTTTGACAAGACATCCCCAATACATATTATGATTACGGCCCTGCTGTACCAACCCAAACACACTCCACTATATCCTCAATTGTAACCACACATTCTCCACGCCTAATCCATAGCCATATTAATCTCTGTGTATGGCTCGGGGTAACATCTTGCTACTCGTGGGGAAAAAAACAGTTTTCTCGGGGAAAACACATTTGTTAATTCCAGATGACTAATTTGAGATAACAAATTAACTCGCTACTACGCAAAAACTGAGTAGGCTAAAACACATTTGTGAATGAATGGCACCTATGGGTAGCCTACTAGGCAACACCACATGATAATCGGGCTGATTTTGGCCGATTTCCCCCTTCGGACAAGCTTTGGTAATGTCCCGATAATCTTGATGGTTCTACAGATTATTTGAGCTAAACAGTTAAATCAAAGATTTTTTGGTCCTCCTGTTTGTGGTCTCTCACATTTTGGAAAATCTTATAAGATTTTTAAAATATTTTAGTGTGTAGGCATTCGGGCACACGTTTTCCATCGTCCAAGAAGTTTGATTTAATTTATTTCTCTCGCCCTAGAAGCCGTTAGATGGCGATGTTGACCTCTGTTTGATGATCAATGTAGTCAAACTCTTTTTTGTTACATCAATTCAGTGTTGCCAATTGAGCGATTTTGTCGCTAGATTGAGTGACTTTTCATCTTCCTTTGCGACTAAAAATCTATAGTGATAGTGACAAATCTGGGGAATGCCCCCTACATTGGCAATCTCCGTTTTTGATGTTGAGCAGCAGCAAAATAACCTTTACTAATTTGTGTATTATGTCACATTAGCCTCTTCTTGAGTTACTTACCACCAATAACAATAAAACACATTAGCAAAGATTAATTTGAATAAAAACCAGGGTTGATGAGTTTATTAACCATAGAAGTTTAACACAAAAGAGGTTTTGGTGTTTACATACACTTTAAAATAGAATAACCAGAGTGATCTTTATTAATTCCCTCTCTTCTATAGGACTGTAGCGTCATTACTTGCAGTCGTTTGTGTTGACTTGGAAATCCCAGTTTGCTTACTAGGCAACGAGACTCAAGTCAAGCAACATCCATCCACCCTCCCTCTCAGACAAACAATACACCCAGCACAAATTACCTGCTTTGTGTCAATTGAGAGTCCAACAAATTATACAGCACTAAGTGATGTATCATTAGTGGACATGGGCGGGTAAGGAGAATAGACTTTTCGTCCTCCAGACATGTTGAAGAGGTCTCAAGGTCACCATGGTGACCACCCTACTGACACCAACCTCTAGGGGGCAACAGAGATCAGAAGGCCAGATGAACACCATGGCAATTAAGAGAGTTATTCGGTTTTTCACTTGCTATTTTAACTATTTCTTGTCACCCTCGTAATTGTGTCTGGAAATAATGAGGACGATTCTCTATCCAGCCAAGGAGAAAGAGACCGTTCTTAAAAACTCAGGAGTTGGGTCTGTTTCCAGACTGGTCAAAACCTTGAGGTTCAACATTCAGTTTGGCTTCAAGGTTGGCTGGATGGACCTGCTGTTTGCCACGGCCCAAGCTGGGTGACGGTTCTGGTGAAGAGAGAGCCATTCTGACTGGAGGACCCGTTTGGCTGTTTTCCTCAGAGCACTAATTAGATTACTGTAACCCTGATGGGTGGGGGGGGCATCACTCCTGGTGGTCCTGATTGGGGGTGGAAGGGGCTTTGTCACAGGGGGGCAGACTGCGGGGGGGGGGGGGGGGGGGGGTAGGACCCCCATCTGAAAAGCCCTGCCAGGGGGAGGGCTCTCAGAATCCCCTTTAAAGCTTTTTGTCATTTATACAAGGATTTATCTGTCATTAAAGAACAAACGCGGGATCAGAGCGGTATCCAGTGGTGCCATTATACATGAGATAACACCAGAACCTTGCTATTATGATAACTTTACAACCTGCACTGTGGACCTGGACATTACAATTCAATTACATTTAATTTGACCACAGTCCCTTGACTTCAGGGAATAGTCAGCCAGTGTAATTATAGTTCCTCAGTCAGCATTGAGTTGTCAGCCTTACTAACATCCTACATAGCACAGACAGGCATAGTCAGGCTGACTTAAAAAGTATGCTGGAATGGATTCTGGATGAGTTATGTTTGTAATGAAGTTGTATCCAGCTCGGGTGATGGAATTTAAGTCCATTAAGACCCTCCTCTCTGTGGGTCTGATTTATGGGTCCTGCCCCCCTGCCTGTCCCTGGCCCCTGTACACACTTGTTTCCCCCCGCTGCATGACATCCAGTCACTTCCTAAACACACTGATGCTGCCCTTCTTGTTCAGTTCTGATTCAGAGAAAATCACTTGAGAGAAGTCGGAAGTTGTTTCTGCCTTTCAACTGGCCTGGTGGTGTCCTAATGGAGGTTCGGTCAGGACTGGCCTGGAGTATTGAGGCTAATAACCAGACCAGTGATTTATTGCTGCTATCTCAACAGTCTTTCCGGGGGAGTCGAGACAAACTTGAGGGCTCCAGGTTTTCTTGGAGTAGGCTATACCCCAAGTAAATAAGCTTGGACAGCTTAAGACCTTTTTTTTAATCAAATAAACCTGAAGGTGCTTCTATTTTGTGGGTCAGTTTGTGGGTATTCCTTATTAGTTGGGTCTTTCCTTCAGAGCCTCAAGCTAACTGACTTATTGCTATTTAGATGTTCTATCTACACACAGCACTCCTCCCCTCTCCTCGCTGGAGCCTATGTGCTTTTATTCCATGTGTGTAGTGTTAGTGACTCCACCCCCCCCCCCCCCCCCCACACACACACACACACACATACACCCCCCAGGGCCGATAAGGAGCTCCAGTTTAAAGCGGGCCTTATCTGCCAGACCCTGATGCCAGTCTTGTTTTATTGGTTGTCACTCTTTTGTGTCCTTTTCACCTCTCTCCCAGATCCCTCTCACTCCATCCCTCATGGAAGTTGTCTGAAGGCCCAGAGAAGCTTTGGGAAATCCCCCCCACCCCCTCCGTTTCATTCCTCCCTCTCTCTTTCCCTCCTCCTCCTGTCCTTTATTGAATCCTGCCTTCATACCATTTATCCCTGCCTCCTCTCTCCCTTTATCCTCAGTCCAAGGCAGGGGGGTCATCCTCTTTTCTCTCCCAGCTGGGTTTGTTGACACACGGTCAATCTAGACTTCTCTTTCACCCTGCCAACCATCTTCTTTTTAACTGTGCCCCCCCCCCCCACCCTCAACAGTAAAGCGGCCACAGCTGTGGGCTGTATTAGCATAGTTGCCGAGACAGAGAGTGTGAACGGAGCGGGGGGGGTAAATATATTACAGCCTTTGGCTTTTGTTCGAACGGTGACAGTTTTAAAACATTGCCGGGGCAAAGAAAAGAGTCACAAAAGGAGTGCTGCTATGATTTTATTGTAAATGCTTTTTAAATATGGGTCAGAGAGTAAGCTGGATGGGAAGGGCGGGGGGGTGGGGTGGGGGTGGGGGTGGGGGTGGGGTGGGGTGGGGGGGGGGGGTAGTCGAACATGAAGAAAAGACAGCGTCAAAAGTCACAGGAAAAGTCAACCTCTACTGTTTAATCATGGCTTGTTTATGTTGTTTCCACTTTTTTTTTCTTCCATTACTTAAATATACAAGTAAGAATAGGAAAATATTACTTTTGATGTTCTAAATAACACCTTAGTAATATTTGTGAATATGTCAAATATTATTTAGACTGGCCTCAAGTACTAGCTTAACCCTACAATTACAGACGCAGTCTTATAATTTTACTTCATTTGATTTTTCTCAATTACTGAAACGGACCCAATGTATCTGTCCAACTTGTGTCAAAGCAAAGAAGTGCACCCCAATTAAAAATACTTCATATATTTTATATGCAAACAAGGCAGAATAATGAGCAAGCCCAGGCCTCGCTGGGACAAGCAGGCTTCCCAGCCTGTGGTGACCCGGGTGACCCGCAGCTCCACCACCAAGGCCAGCGAGACGCAACTACTTCAGCCCCAGGCTTCAGGGCCTAGCCCCGACCATGTCCAGCCAAGAAAACAGACTGACTCTGTTCTGGCCCAGGGCCTCAGTCAGATGACTATGAGTGGACAGGAAGCTCATCCAGCAAGGTAATATGTTAAATGCTGCACTGTGATGAGTGTTCCTGCAGAAATTAACATCTAGACAGTCAGAGGCATCCTCGTAAGACATCCAAGCTGACCCAATGACCACTGTTTCAGGAAGGGGAGGCCTTTTAAGACCGGCAGCAGCAATAGCGGTAGTCCCCCAGCCCAGGGGGGTCAGTCCCTGGGGTCGAAACAGCGGCCTCATGCCCCTAGAGAGGGTCTGGCTACTGTGGCACGGCTGGTGAAGCTGGGCCGCTGCAAGAACGTGGTGGTGGTGGCTGGGGCTGGGATCAGCACGCCGAGCGGCATACCGGACTTCAGGTGGGTGGGGGCGTTGCTCTGCTCATCTGCTTACGCCTTACATGCACACAAACACACACGTCCAGTAGTCCCATCTGCTGTCAGCCTCCATCCTTCCCTCCCTCTCTTCCCTCCAACCACCACCCCGTGGTCCAGAACCCCAGGAACCGGGCTGTACTCCAACCTAAGAAAGTATAGCATCCCTTACCCGGAAGCCATCTTCAACATCGACTACTTCTCCGAGGACCCCCGGCCCTTCTTCTCCCTGGCAAAGGAGCTGTACCCCGGCTGCCACCGGCCCAACTACATCCACTACTTCATCCGCGTGCTGCACCACAAGGGCATACTCCTCCGCATGTACACGCAAAACATCGACGGCCTGGAGACAGGTGATCTCAGAGGAACATGGGCGCCATTATTGGCCTGTTTTTGCGACTCTTTATTTCGGGGTGTGACCATTATTTTCTGACGCTTCGCAGTGTGTGGAATCCCAGACGACAGGCTGGTGGAGGCTCATGGGAGTTTTGCCACCGCTTCCTGTCACCTGTGCTACACTCCGTTCCCTGCTGAGGAGGCTAAGGTAATGACCAGAGGGTGCCATCAGTGGAAATAATTCTCCTTGTCTTGGTGAGCTTGTCCTCACGTGTTCTCCCTCCCTCCCTCTCCTTCCTGCCTCTCTCTCTCAACCTCCTCCCTCTCTCCACCACCTCTCTCCTCCCCCTCTCCACCACCTCCCTCCCCATCTTTCAGAGCACCATCATGAGTGACCAGGTCCCCATCTGCACGTTCTGTGCGGGCACGGTCAAGCCTGACGTTGTGTTCTTCGGAGAGGACCTCCCCCAGAAGTACTTCCAGCACGCAGCAGACTTCCCCAAAGCTGACCTACTCATCGTCATGGGAACGTCACTACAGGTAATGAACTCCTTCCTGTAACCAGAGCTAGAATAAAGAGCTGACACTGACACGTAAGGGGGCACAAGAAACCAAACTACTTCCTGAACAGTTAGGAACGGGAATTAGAGAGTTGGAAATTATCCTCTTCCAACCCAGATGTAAAGATACAAAACTACAGTTTTATTTCTGGAAGGCTTTTCAGTCGTACAATACATTGACATAACTGATAACGCGCTGTCCTTCTGGTCCGTCGGCTCCAGATTGAGCCATTCGCCAGCCTGGTGAACACGGTCAGGCCCGGAGTCCCTCGCCTGCTGCTGAACCGCGACGCCGTGGGCCCCTTCCTGAAGACGCCACTCCGGCGTGGAGATCACATGCAGCTGGGCGACCTGGCGGACACCGTGAGGACACTCGCGGACATGCTGGGCTGGCACTCCGACGTGGCCAGGCTGATGAGGGCACAGGAGGACGGGGTAGGTGGGTTAAGGCTAGCACCTGGGACCGCCACTGCATGATCGGGTAGGTGGGTTAAGGCTAGCACCTGGGACCGCCACTGCATGATCGGGTAGGTGGGTTAAGGCTAGCACCTGGGACCGCCACTGCATGATCGGGTAGGTGGGTTAAGGCTAGCACCTGGGACCGCCACTGCATGATCGGGTAGGTGGGTTAAGGCTAGCACCTGGGACCGCCACTGCATGATCGGGTAGGTGGGTTAAGGCTAGCACCTGGGACGACCACTGCATGATTGTAATAGCAAACAGTTGGCAGTGCTTGACTCATTCCGTCATTTTAAAGAAATGAATTAGTACTTTTTGTGGCCCACCTGTGTCGATTCAAACAGAGCTCAACTTTTGAATTAGAAACATTTGAGTGTCTGTCCCAGTGTTTGTCACAGAGTACCCGTTAGCAGCAGTCGTTTGACGTTGACTGTATTGTGTTTCGTCAGGCCGCCAGTGCCATGATGGTGAGTTCTCTGTCAGGGGACCAGAGGAGGGCCAGTGGGCTGGGGAGGAGGGGGGCCACTGAGCCCTGGGGCAGGCCGCCCCCAAAGTCCAGGCCGGGGGTCCCAGCGTCCCCCAGTGGCAGCAGCGAGGAGGGTGACTCGGACAGCAAGAGCACAGTGTCGTCCAGTCCAAGCAATTGACACACAGCCCCCCCCCCCCCCTTCCCTCTAGGAATATTCAAAGATGAGATCATTGGTAAGCTTGGGGAAGGTAATACCTGTTTGCCTTGTAACTAAGGGCCTTATGTGTATGGTGTGGTGCATGTGTGATGTAGGACAATATAGTGCAGTTTGTCAGTTCATCTGGTCAGCGTGGACCACATGTGAACCCACTATGCAGTTGCTCTCAAGGTTGGACATATGAATACTATTGTATCCCTGTTTTATACTGTAAAAAATATGCTATTTAATAATAAAAGTATGAATTAAATTTGATTACAGATTACATTTTCTTTTCCATGTAGTACTTGAAGTGAAATTGTTGTGACCACTCCCAGCTGAAATAGAAATGCTAACATTAAGTAGCTGTTTTTATTAACATTGCAATAGAGAAGCTTCACTCCACATATAAAAACAATCATTTTCTTAGCATCCGGGTGTCAGAGAAGAAGAAAAAAACTATACAAAAAGAATCTAAAAGATTGTTCTCCTTCAGTGTTAGGGACATTCACCATTTAGCTCAACATGCAGTCTGTGTGTCAATTGGCTTATCTGATTAACAAAACAAAAACTTTGGGAGAATGTTCATGTTTTCTGTCAAGTTCAGGTGAGCAGGACAGTGGTAATTCATTAGATTGGGTCACCCTGCTTTTCAGTTTCTCAGTGAGGTGTGTAGTGTGAATCGACACAATAGTGCAAATAAATAAAGGATTCAATTTCTCGAAAACGTTGTCATTCAGACAAAGTCCTTGAATGTTACTTGACAAAAAAGGTAATTCTATTAACATGCCAGTTATGGAGAATATGTGGGACACACAGGACCGTTCCAATACTGCACCAACCACAGCTAACAGCTTCATTATGAAGCCCTGCTCATACAAAGAAATAAACATTTGAAAGAATGTAACATATATATATATATATATATATATATACACACACATACTAGAAACCACATATAGAAAATCAATTGAGTCTCAAAATAGAAAAAAGCACACAGATTTCAGAGCAACAATTTAAAGACCTTGCAGAATTGGCAGAGGAAAGGTAGAAAAGTCTATTTCTTCGTTTAAACACGTCTCATGAGTTCATAATCCGGTAAGGCAGAAACCATCCCAATCCTGGTCAGCAACAAGCTTCGATCCGGCCCTGTCCGGATCCTGGATGTGCTTGTGTGATTGTGCCGGCCTGATGCTTGTGAATTTAAATAGGCTTCAATGATAATCAACACTGTGTAAAGATCGAATTATCTATTGTAAAGCATCTAACTACTTGTGAGGTTCAGGGCTCTGAGACCTAAACACATTCATTCAGCCCTATAAAAGCATTCACTACAATGGAGAGGTTTGGGTACACATAGCTGTTTGCTTCTTCCTATCCATAGTAGCATAATTGGATTATTTCAACATGACAGGGCACTCACTTGAAAAAAGACAACAAATAAACCTTGGATGTGGAATGAGTAATTTCTTATTCTAACTGAATTCTAATTTGGTCAAACTCCAGGCTATTATTTGTTCTGTGAGTATATTTTGACAGAATAAATTCCGGTCTGAAAAAACAGCTACCTTCCATTGTGTCAAATGAGAGAGGTGTGATCGGAGAAGTACGTCAAAACAAGGCAACATAGAAAAAGAAAAAAAAAGAAAAAAAGAATGAACTGATGGTAACAAAGCCTGCTTCTTGTATTTTAAATGGAGCCTTGAGATTGGTCAATCTGGTGCTGCCCTGGGCGGGACCAGGGCTCAGAGGTGTCTGAAACCCTCAGGTGTGTGTGTGTGTGTGTGTGTGTGTGTTGGGGTAAGGGTTGGTCTAGTTGGAGTCAGAGTTTCAGCACAGGAAGTGGGGAGGGTCTAGTCGGAGTCAGAGTTGCAGCACAGGAAGTGGGGAGGGTCTAGTCGGAGTCAGAGTTGCAGCACAGGAAGTGGGGAGGGTCTAGTCGGAGTCAGAGTTGCAGCACAGGAAGTGGGGAGGGTCTAGTCGGAGTCAGAGTTGCAGCACAGGAAGTGGGGAGGGTCTAGTCGGAGTCAGAGTTGCAGCACAGGAAGTGGGGAGGGTCTAGTCGGAGTCAGAGTTGCAGCACAGGAAGTGGGGAGGGTCTAGTCGGAGTCAGAGTTGCAGCACAGGAAGTGGGGAGGGTCTAGTCGGAGTCAGAGTTGCAGCACAGGAAGTGGGGAGGGCCTAGTCGGAGTCAGAGTTGCAGCTGTCCTCAGCTGGTGCTCTCAGGGCCTCCTCTAGGGGCGCTAACGTGCCGTCCCGTCTCACTCCCATGGGCCGGATCAGCTGCTGTCTGTATATCAGGAGAGAAAGACAGGGAGAGATGGGCAGACAGACAGAGACAGATGGGGGAGAGAAAATTGAAAAAGAGATTGAAAAAACCCTAAATTTATAAATAAATAAAAAATATGCACAGCGCACACAGAACATGCCAAACAGGCACAAAAAAAATGACCAGCTTGAGTACCCTTCCCCCTCTAAAGAAACCTAGTTGTTGTGTGGCGCATCGCTCTGTTCTCTTACATCCTGCCAGCGCTCAAGAACCCTTGGAGCAGTTTAATTACAGGATCAGTGCACCGTCTAATCTCCTCAAAGACACGGCTGGCCCCTCAATTCTAATCCAATTACATCTGCACCGAGTGTCGCTGCCTTCTTTTAAGATGATTTATCAGAGAATTATCCAATGAAAGACTTCATGAAAAAAGGACCCATTTTAGTTCATTGGGAGGAATTGAAGATGAATATGTAATTCTTGCATAGTTCCTACAGAAATCTGACAGGGTCAATCCAGGGGCAAATATGATGAAGCAATCTCTAGATGACGCTGGGCAAATGCCATATCGTTTGGTGTGGAGGAACAAACGTAGCTCTCCGGTGAAAAAGGAAATTTGAAGATCTTATCTGGTGTCACGTTTGCTTGGAGCAATGAATAACGTTTCACAACATCAAATATTTCAGACAACGGTGACAGTCATATTTAGCACCATGTCCTGCTTTGCTGAATGACACTCAAGCCACCAGAACACGACACGGTCAGATCGACACACACACACACACACACATTCCAACCCAAACAACCGAGGCAGTCTTAGAAATGAGGTTCACCTCGGATTTTCAATCGTGCAGGCAGGGGAGTGCGTGTGTGCGTGTCCCCAGGAAACAAAACACCCCGATAACAAACTGTGCTCCTCACCACACCTCCAGGAGCACAGAGCCATGCCTGGCAGGTGGATGTGTGTTCACAACACAGAACATGTGCTAATTGGAGGACCAGTTAACCATGGAGGGGAATACATTCTTGTGCGCCTGTGAGATATCTCCTAAGCATCCTGCTGAGACAACACTACTCGTTCCCTTTCTCTCCCTCCCTCCCTCTCTCCCTCCCTCCCCTCCTTCACACCAACACAGAAGAAGAGCTGAACAGAATCAAAGAGAACAGAATAGGGGCAGAGAAGAAAGCCCCGGAGAGGAATCTGCCTCTGCTGAGCACACGCGTCTGTCTCATTACAACTCAACAATGACAATGTCAGCTTTCTTGTGCCTGCAAACGCAGGCAGAGCCCTGCCCTCCCCCCCCCCCCTCCTCGGGGGGGGGGGGGGACGTGGGGGGAGGGGGACGACGACAATGTTTGGCTCCTGTGATGAATGAGTCGAGAGCTGGATAAAGGCTCAGGGACGCGTCTATATGTTATTAAAGAGCTGAATGCAGCACATGGGGGGGAGATAAAGGAGCTAGAGTTGGCGACCCCGCTGCGCCCGCCAATTAGGCCGTAATTAGTGGCGTGCCGGTAATGACGCAGCCGTCGGTAATGATGCCGGCGGCTCCATTGACTGGGGCTGAATGTGGCGGCGGTGGAAGGCCGGCCCTAATTGAGGTGTGGGAAGCAGGGGTGGGGGAGATTCTTCCTTTAATGAACTGGTTGGCAGGGAGCGCGCTCAGTTCGACCCCTCCGAAAGGTGTCTGACGAGCGCTGGCTTCACCGGGAGAGGAAAGGTCAGTCTGAATACGGCGTGCCTCCGCGGGGTCCCACACACCATCACGCACACACAATCCCAGGCACACACACACCTGGATTCACAGCTGTGTGTACAAGTAAAGGTCAACCAAGTGTCTCTGATGACATGGGGTCATTAATGACAGGCTGGAGGCCGGGCGATCACCTGGACAACTTGTCGAACATGTTGACAAGTTTCTGGGCCTCGTACTCCTTCTGCTCTTCAGTCATCTCCTCCATGGGGTTGGGGCCCGGTTCCTCCACGTGGCCTGTGATGGGGTTAATGCTGAGGGAGAGAAAGGCAGAGGGGGGGGGTTCATTAAACATAAAACTATCATCAGAATGTCACGAGTGATGACAGATCTAGTATAAAAAAAAACAAAAATTTAAAAAAAAAGTTAATATATATAATGAACTGGACACTACAGGTAGATTGCAGCCACTCACAAAGGCCTGGCAGATCTGTATTCTTCTGTGTCCGAGTCTTCGTCGTCAGAATACTGCGTCTCTCCCCTTCCTCCGGCCAGCAGGCCCCTGGCTACCAGCAGGCCAGCAGCGTTCCCGTAGCCTGTGTACTTCAACAGGCTGTCCACTGCAGGGAGCACACACGCACACAAAACAAACTTACCCCCAGTACTGTCACCAACCTACCATTGCTGCTTTACGAATGCTGCATTTGTATTTATGGATCTGAGTTACGAGTAGTTCTGGGTTGTGTGTGCGTCTTCCGGAATCTTCCCCAGGCCGTGCGAGGGCGTCAGCGATGTGGTCACTCACCGCTCTCTTTGCAGAGGACAAAGAGGAACTCTGCGGCACTCTGCTTCACCCCCATGTCCACGTGGGTCATGAGCCGCACCAGCTTGTTCCTGATGGTCGTGCCGATCTCAGGACGGATGTTCACGTCCTTCAGAGGGGGGAGAACCTACGGGGGACCCATCCAGGGGTGTCAGTGGAGCTCACTACATCCTCCGAACCTCAGTTGAAGCTCACCTCAGTCTACAGTGAATTCCTTGTTTGTGTGAACTTGCATGGCGAATTAGAGCTAATTCTGATTCTAATTCCAAGCGCGGGTGCATGCCTGGGTCTTATATATGTAAATACGTGTGTTGTTCTAGGTAAACCTTTCTTTTGTTTTGCAAGATTGTGGAATCTTAGTTGGTTAGCTACATCATTTATGTCATTCAGTGCCATTACACATACTTATATACCATGGCAAGGCCCATAGATTGCTTTGTTTAATTAAAACTTTTTAAACTAGAACAAAAAAAGTAATAAAAAAAAAGAAGAAAAAAACGCTGAACCAAACGAAGCAGATCGAGTGGACTCCTTCCCCTCTCTTTGACAGTTATGCCGACGAAACATGATTTCTTCTACCGATGTACAAACAAGATATATTTCAGTAAAGCCGGACATTCAACAGAGACTGCTCTTCTGGGGTGACGGAGGACCTGTCTGCGGCCTGGACAATGTCCACCACCAGCTTCTCCCGGCAAAAATGAGCATTGCTGGAACCTCGCTCTCTCTTGATCCAGGTCTTGTGGGACCTTCCAGGGCCCCTCTCTGCAGGAACTCCCACTGGTATCTGTTCACTTGGCTTGGTCATTGAATCACATGGCTTCTCTTACCACTGCTATGTTGTCAACACTCAGCAGCGTCTCTCCTTCCAACCGTCGCGGTCCCCAAGTAAACAAAATCATCAGTGCGTGCCCGGCTGACGTCTCATGGATGTCCTGCCACCACCTGAATCTGAATCTGGACGAGACAGAGCCTCTCTCCGGCATGAGCGCTCTCTGTCAGCCTCTCGCTCTTCAAAAAAAACCTTGGAGTCATGACTCAATGACTCACGAAGCACATGACTCGCACGACGTGTTCTGCCCATGTTCTCTACGCAACGGTAAGATCATTCCCCAAGACTACTCCACCCAGCTGTTCCTCCCTGCACAGCAACTCCCCTGCTGAGATTGCACCCCTGCGCAAAGGGTCCTCTTCCCATCATGCAGTGCTTCTGCCTCCATGCTTGACTACGCACCTCTCTGTCCCTACGGTCCTGGCAAAATGGTCTTGAGACGCTCCACTTCAAGTTCATCTTGACCAACGACCCTTTTGTTTGGGCTAAGGGCACTGACAGCAGCACTGTGGGTGGGTGAAGTCTGGTAATGGTACGACATTGTTTGCACTTTGTAACTGAGATGTTGTTGTTGCACTGCTGTTAAGACAGTATTACATCTGTTTACTGTGCCTGGTATCTAAGAGGTGGTTTCCTTGCGCTGTGGCTAATAAATACAGAACGTTACTTTGCTCTGTTTAAATATATACAGACCGTTACTTGAAACATAGCTGGTGTATGGTACATGTATGAAAGTGTAACCATATGTGTAGCATCTGTCTTGCGTATCGTCAAACTTGACATTTCTCTATTGAAAGTGGTTGGACGGACAATAATGGGGCTAACTGGCTAACAGCAGAAATGAGGAAAATAACATTCCTGGGTTTATCCCTATTGGAACTTGAAACCGGAATATTATAATACAGCTGTGCATCTACATGTTACAGTACAATGCTGTGACGTAACCTTGTGAACTTTTGTATTACATCGCCATTTCTGTGAAAATTCAAACGAGCGTCGAGCGCACGGTGGACAATCACGGAGTCCCCCCTTCCGCTACAGCGGATGTTCACCTGGGTCTTGATGTATCTGCGGATCTCCCGGTGGTGTCGGGATCCCTCAGTCAGCAGGCTGAGCACCGGCGTCAGCCCCTCTCTGTAGTTGGCACCCTGCTTGGAAGGAGACACCCATCAGGCAGGCGACAGCGTCATCACCAGCATCATGGCTCCTCCCACCCGTCACCATGGCCACCATCCTTCAGGCCAGGCAGCCATTACCTTGTCTATTCTCTTCTCCATGAAGTCCAGCAGCACCTGGACGGCGTCCATGTTCCTGCCGCCGTACTCCTCCTGGCCGCCCTGAACCGGCACGTCCATCAGCACCTCCAGACAGCTCACCGGCAGGTTGCTCAGCAGGTTGATGGCGTGACTGCGGGAACAACACCGTGTCAACACTGTGAATATCATCTGTACTTCCATAATTATACATGCTGTCACTACTATTTTCAATACTATCATGATGGCCATTAACAGTCAATATCATCAATACCGTCACAACCATCATCAATACCATCGTAACAGTCAGCAGAGACTACATATTAGCACTAAATTAAACTCTATTAAACAGAAGTCGAACAGTTTTCATTGTTGGCATGGGAAAATCATACAGGTCCTATAATATAACCTGAAATTTAAATTGAACAATTGTTATACTAAAGATCATTACTTGTGCATGTTTATGTTTGTATACAGGTGTTATAGCGGAGCCTAAATGTTTGATTGGTTCAGTGCTGTCCATCTGCTCATTGGCCCTCTGGCTGAGCCATGTGACCAGGAGAGCTGCAGCCACATAGGGTACATCATCAATCACATGACACCATCTCAACCTCCATTCTCCAGACAGACATTCCTCACGTCACCTCCCTTTCCTCAAGCACAACGTTTGTATTATGGGCGACATATCGGAAAACTAGTATCAGGGATAGGGAGTCGGATGGCTGAGCGGTTAGGGAATCGGACTAGTAATCTGAAGGTTGCCAGATCGATTCCCGGCCGTGCCAAATGACATTGTGTCCTTTGGGCAAGGCACTTCACCCTACTTGCCTTGGGGGGAATGTCCCTGTAAGTCGCTCTGGATAAGAGTGTCTGCTAAATGACTAAATGTAAATGTATCAAGATTTATAACGCGCGTGAATGACTAAATGATGACTGATCAAGAAAGGGTCTGATACACACACATCAATATCAACAGTTTTGATCCATATTCGTTCAGGCCTATGAACCAGGAGGATAGGGATGGGGTGAATCCTAGAATGGCTGCACTAACCAGCTGCGATCGGGTGCTCCTACCTGTGCGCTTCCTCCGTTTTCTCCTCCGTCTGCGTCCGCAGCATCAAGAGGTGGCGCATGATGGCGGTGATAAGGCGTAGCTGGGGCTCACTGTCCTATCAGGATGGAGAATGCACAACGGTAGGATCAGTAACGAAGCAGGTCATTGGGCGAAAGCTAAAGCAGAGGCACGCAGGTCTATTCTGTGGGGCAAACAGGGTTTAAAAGGTACCAACACTATTGGATGCGAGCTAGGGATTTTCAAACTGGAAGGACTGTTAAACACTGTTCCAGAAAAGCCTCATAAACCACCACAAGTATTAGCATCACGTGTTCTGCAGATCAGGGTTAAAGCGATGAACAGCAGGATGGTAGCCCTCCACCTATAAGGTTGAGCAGCCCTTAGAGGGTAGCAGAGTAGCTGACCTGGTCTCCGGTGTCAGAAAGCGTGAGGTTGAACAGGGCCTTCAGGGCCTCCATGGCCCTCTCGTTGTCCTCAGCGGGGATGGCCTGAGCCTGGCTCTCTGGAGGAGCAGCCTCATAGGGCCCCACCCAGCGCACTTCCAGGGTACGCTCCAGCACCTCTGTGAGGAGCCGGACGGCGTGCAGCTCCCGGCACAGCCCCCCACGGACGTCAGGCCTCAGGGCAGAGAGCAGGAAGAGCAGGCGCAGGGAGAAGAGGCCCACCTCGTGGCCCACCTCGTGGCGTCCGGAGCGGGCGCTCTGCAGGCGGGAGCACAGGCCCTGGGCGAGCTGCACCTCGGCACCCACCTGCTGAGCGGCGACGCTGTTGAACACCACGTTACACAGGCACTTCAGAGCCTCCACCACGACACGCTCCTCCTCCTCGGTCTGCGGTTCACCTTGAGGGAAGGCGCATCCATTGCCATCTCCCCCTTCCTCCCCTTCGCCTCCCCTTAGTTGGGCCAGTCGGGCTAGGACCAGCATGCCCTCCCGCGTGGCCACAGGCCCCAGGGCGCGCTTGTCCCGGGACAGGATGCGTAGGGTCTCCAGGCAGGTACTTTGGCACAGAGGCCTCACCGGCCTCCCCAGGACCCTTAACAACCCCTGGCACAGCTCCTGTCAGATTAGGAGAGAAACACACGGAGAGAGGGAGTGGGAGAGGACATGTGGAGGGAAAGATGGGGAGAATGCAGAGGAATGAGGAGGAATGTTAGCATCCGAAAGAGGAAAAGTGTATATATATAACTTATTTTGGTTTATACTATTGGACATATTCAACTTTTGTTCAAAAAACAAAATGTTATCATTCGGAAATATCAGAAAGGATTGTACTCTTACACTTCTCAGGTCCACCTCGTTCTGGTCAAAAGTGAAAGTGTGACTATTCTGCAAAAGAGAACATAAGAGGGATTGGTAGCAACCTGGACACCTTGCTGACTAACGTTATATTGTAACACGAATAACGCTAGCTGACTTAGCCATCAAGTTAGCTTAGCTTACTTGCCACTCCTTCTGGCACTGATTTCACAACGAACGTGTGTCAAAAGCAACCGACCCCAATAACGTAAAAATAAACAGATTTCTATGAAACACAGCAAGCTGTGTAGATAATGCAATTGACTTGGACTAACTAGCTGCACTATCAGTCGTGCTGACAGCTAGCAATCACGCTAGCTTAACTGCTAACTAGCATAACAGCTAGGCTGGCTAGCAGTCAGATAGCAATCCTACCTAGCTACTGGTAGCTGACAAAATTTTCCATAAATATACACAGAAATTGCATTCTTAAGACTGACATTATGTTGTGAATTTAAACAGTCTAGGAAAAAAGGAAAAGAGACGTCCACAAGTTGACATGTCAAGCATTTTCACTTACTTCTCGATTATATTGGAGCAAAAGCATTTCAATGTTCTCGTCATTTTCAGTGTCAAGCTGCGTTAAAATAGTATTCAAATCCATTTTAAAATAATAACAGCTGAATATCAAATTAAGGCAGAGGTAGCTAGCTAGCTACACTAACGACAGTTCGGTGTGTGTTCAATGTTTATTCGTCCCAATTTCCTATCTAGTTGTACTACTAATATGTGCTACGACAGGCTGCGCATGCTGGACACACCTTCCCTCCTTCCTGGTGTCCTACTGCCTTACTCGAACTATAGCAAAGGCTACCTATCTTTTTCCATATGGCATATGCCCCCCCTCCCCGTCTAGTTTCAAAGGTGACTAATAGTGACTGATATTATATAGGCCTATGAATGGTTTTGTTGACACATCACATTTGGGGTCCAAATCTATGAAATAATTGGTAATAATTCCAGTTTAATCATCTGTCCTGTTTTTAGCTCACATTAAAGGGCTGGTGTGTGAGGGTTTATCAGTAACCTGCTTATTGTGCATAATGACATGCATAATGACAGGACTGTGTACCTTTCCAACCCTCAATCTACTAACCCAGCCCCCATCCATCAATCCTCTCCTGGCTGGGAGCCCACAGCACAGGGGGTCTAGGGTCAAGGTTCAAAGGTCACAGGACGGAGGTGCAGTGACCCCAGCGGGAGCTCCCCTCTATAGAAATGTAATTCTTTCCGCAGTGTGTCCCTCTCGCTTCTGTCGCGGCCCTCACTGGTTTCCCACTGGTTTCCCACTGGTTTCCCACTGGTTTCTCACTGGTTTCCCACTGTTGCAAGCTCAACATTTCAGATGATTTCAAAAGATTGCGGCTCTTTTGTCAATAGAGTAACCAAAATTGCGGTTTTTGGGGGGGGGGGGGGGGGATTAAGTCAAGTATTCAGACCAGAGCTGTTATGTATCTCCATCTGTTTTACAAGCTGTCTCTTGCCTATAAGTGTTGGGATTCAGACTGTGATGCTAGATGTATTTTTTGTTAGTGCAGTGCTCTATATCAGACAGTAATAAATGTAGGGTATTGTTATGCAATGTATGCAAGCCCTGAAGTCAGTGAAAGTGTGGTGCCCATGAATAATATACTGTATACTTCTGACATGAGGCCACAGCTCCAAGTTACCCACAGAGAATGCAGAGTAGATCTTAAAATGGATTTGATTCCACAATAAATGAGAAATTCTTGAAGAAACAAATTCCACACAGTCATTTGGGTTTTAAAAATTATTTATGTGGCAACAAATAATTCCACATACATATCAGATTAAACTGTAACAGTTTACCAGTCACCACATAAGTTGTCCAGTGCTTTTATTTACAGAAAAAGTGACTAAAGTTCATGTGTGTTACACTTTGATATCCTTCCCTTTATAACCTACCCATAGGGTAAAAGGTCCACAGTAGCTTTGAGTGCATAATATAACACACAAACCTAGGTTAATGTTTCTTTTACTATTCAAACAAAAATAAATCAAATATACCAACTGTAATGCAGAGACACAAACAACCATAACACCATGTTACAAAGTTACAGAAAATACATCTATAGTATGTTCTCTCACAAATACAGCAAAATCAGCTTGTGACAAATATGCACACAAATATTTTTTTGCCGAGACACAGTGCCCAGTCATAGTATTCACGAGTAGATAACTGATAAAGGCCCTGGGATTGTTTAGTTGTTTTTGGCCCAAAAAGACACTGTGACATGACACAGCCCTCAGGCGGTGCTTATGTCAATGCTTCTGGAACTTGGCTGCTGTTGAGTGCCTTCTGACAGCACACTTGGCCGACAGGGTCAACGGGGTTGTTAAAAGACGGTGCTGACGTCAACCACTGCGAACCACGTAAACACTGTTCCAGTCCGGTACATTAGTGACGGAGATGGGGGTGGGGGTGGGGGGGCAAGGTGTTTACTTAGGGAAAAACATTGGCTGAAAGGGATCAGTATTCATAAAGGCACAGGTCGGCAGATGCGATTCATACGTCCACTATGACCACAACTGGCCTCATTTCTTTGTAAAAACGTGATGTTTAGCTTTGAAACCTTTATTCTTCATAGGCAACAAGACGCCTGAGAAAAAGAAGGACTGACGGGCGATGGCACCACAAACACTTGATTGATTCTGTGTCAAGTCTCAAGAGCACCCGCCTGTGATCCCTGTGTCGTGTGCCTTTTTCTGGGCGGGGCGGCTGGGGGCAGTGTGAGGTCTGCGTCCAGGGGGCAGAGTGAGGTCTGCGTCCAGGGGGCAGAGTGAGGTCTGCGTCCAGGGGGCAGTGTGAGGTCTGCGTCCAGGGGGCAGAGTGAGGTCTGCGTCCAGGGGGCAGTGTGAGGTCTGCGTCCAGGGGGCAGTGTGAGGTCTGCCTCCAGGGGGCAGAGTGAGGTCTGCGTCCAGGGGGCAGAGTGAGGTCTGCGTCCAGGGGGCAGAGTGAGGGGAGTGTCACTCTGGGTGGACGTGCACATTTGTCCAGGACGTTTCTAGTGAGGGCTGAGCGGAGGGGGGAGGGGCTATTTAGCCCACCCGGTAGTGGCCTCGCCGTTGATGTAGGCAAAGCCGGGGAAGTGTTGTGAGTGTTCGTACTCAGAGTTCCTGCGCGGGGCCAGGGGAGAGTACATGTCCCCTGGGGAGGGGTAGCGTGTGGAGTGCATAGGGGGGCTAGCGTAGCAGCTGCCTGCGGGAGAGACCTCCGGCCAGCGAGGAGCCACAGCAGCAGGGTGGAGCCGGGGAGCACCACCCATCAAGCATGGCTCCATTCGAGACATCTGGCTGTTGAGGGGGTACTGTAAAATAGAAGAAATAAACTGTCAGTTTGAATGATGGTAAGTAGTAAGTAAGTTAAGTTTATTTGTATAGCACCTCTCGCATATGAAAATCACAAAGTGCTTCACAACAAAATGCAATACAACACTACAACAAATAAAGAATACAGGAACATTTTAAATAGAAAAAAACATGACAGACAACCTAAAAACCCGTCAACTAACTAAAAGCCCTGCTTGAATAGCAAAGTCTTGAGTTGCTTTTTAAAAGCTTCGACAGAACTTGCACTCTGTATAAAGGGAGGCATGGCATTCCCCAACCTAGGAGCCACTGCTCGGAATGATCGATCTCCTCTCATTTTGAAAGTGGTACAGGGAACCACTAAAAGCTTTTGACACAATGACCTCAAATTTCGAGTGGGGGTATGAAGCTGTATTAAATCAGAAATGTAGGGTGGAACTTTACCATGCAGGGCTCTGAAAGTGAAGACCAGGATTTTTCTATGGTATAGAAATAATTAATTCCATCTAGAATCAGACTGATATGTGACGATCAATATTTATCGATACAGATTGATGAACACACTGACATATGAAGCCAAGTTGGAGAAAGAAAATAAAAACCAGATTAGGACAGGACTTGGTCAAGGTGATTTTGTTTTGCAATGTTATTTATCTTTAAATGTGCGTTAACGTCAATAATGTTCCCCCCAAAAAACCTGGACTTGGATAAGCGGCTTTCCGGTATTATTTTTGTTGCCCTGGGTAACACAACCACTAACAGCCCTGATCAAGCCTGACTCTCTTAGAAAACATTTTTGGCCAGCTGAGGAATCTATCACAGTGTTCCATTCGTGTCATTATCATGTCTCCTTACTGGCAGAGTCCCTGAGGACAAAGACAAGACATTGTGCCCAATTTAAGTTGTGAGCAGAGAGGGAAAAAGTGGAAGTGAAAAGTCTATCTCTTTTCGTACTAAATATAAACAGGAAACAGTTGGGTCAGTCATAGGGATGGAAAAAGCCAGCGGCCCGGGTCAGGACTCAGGACGGCTGGTTCTGTAACCTCTTGTTCACGCGCAGAAAAGAGACCATTGAATAACAATATTTTAATAAAAGCCTCCTACACTGTCGTATGGCCGAGGAGGGGACCAATGAAGAGCCTATTGAGTGCCGGGAAGGGGGAGGGACTGAGGAGGGCCCCTCTGGGCCCCAGCCAAGACACCTTTCACCAGCGGCTTCCGCTACAGAGTGGAGTGGGGGAAGGGAAAACTGAGGCTGAGGGGAAAGAGGCTGATACGGCTAAGGGCCAGTTTATCTCCTTCCATTCCAGACAGGGGATGATAGAGGGGAGGCTGGGGAGGAGGCTGGAGGGTCCTTGACAAGGATTTACACTTAGAGGGGTCGACTCACACCACTTGCCCCTGCAAAGTCCACATGAGACCCGATATCAACAACACCTCGTCACAGCTGGACCCTGTCTTCCTCGCCCTCTTCTTCCATATGAAACATGCTCTTGGATTCACAGTACACTGATCAATTCTCTCTGTCTCTGTCTCTGTCTCTGTCTCTGTCTCTCTCTCTCTCATCCCATCTCTCTTTCACACGCTCGGCTTTCTCAATATCTCTCTTCTTTTTCATTTTCATTTTTTTTTCTCACACTCTCCGTCTCTTTCTCCCCACACAGTCCCCTCTCCACAGTTCGCACCACATTGTCAGCATCAGAGCAACGTCTTGCATACTAAGGAGCAGGTTCGTCGCCCCTCCTGTCCGTATTAACATTCCTGACTGATTTACAGCCTGTGGTAAGTTCACCCTCACAAAAGCAAGAGTGGAATTCACACCACGGTAACGACCTCAAATTGAGAATAAACAACCAACGTTGTTATCGTGAGGTTCTGAGCAGAGAGCAGATTAACAATACCTACAGTACACTAGAGTACACATAAAAAATAAATAAAAAAAACATACAAAACACATGACACTAGATGAACCTGCCCAAAAATTGTAGTTCACAGGGTAGTTGATTAAGGCCAAATCAAACACCTAATATTTACTTAACAACGCAAACAAATGGACTATGTTGAAGCGATTATGTTTCACCCCGCCCCTTCATGAAACATGCAGTCTCTGACAGTTTCTTTGTGGGACGCTGTGAGGCAGAGCTGCTCTAACGATCTTAATGGCCTACTTTGACGTCAGAAGAACACCAAGGAGATACAGATCCAAGAACAGTAACAAAGGCCTGTGGGTGTGGAGTTTGCAATTCAAACTTTTATCCGGCCGTGATCTTGAACACCACAATCATCATCCCATTTGGTACCGGAGAGGGTCCGACCCCAGAAACTGACGCTCGTGTTTCATCAAGATGGCCACGTAACATTATTTCATGAAATGACTCACTGATTTCACAGAGTATTGGTTGTGGATCATTGGTAGGTGGCGTGGTTGGGTGTGTGGGGTTGGCGACAGACCTGTGCAGACGTGCGATGGTAGGAGGGGTAGTGGAGGGGGGCTGGGAGGCCAGGTTCGTGGGTCAGACTGGGGTACTGGCTCTGGATGGAGTGGGGGTGCTGGTTGGTGTAGCTGCCGTAGTTGTAGCTGCCCGTGTACCTAACATGAAAACACACTAGCAAGTCAGTAAACAACACAGTTTATTTGACTTATACAGGGGTTAGAACCAGAAATAGGTTTATTGCAAAGTCGATTTTCACATAAAAGGAATTTGCTTTGGTTTTGATGACGCATAACAATGAACACGTAGTGCGAGGACAAAAACAGGCAAGTACAGAATTGCAAGAAGGGCAAAATAGAGTGACATAAGTGCCGTGGTCGTGGCTGTGATTGCTCACCCGTGCTCATCCCTGTGAGCGTAGACCGGCATCCGGAGGGCAGAGGAGGGGGGGGGCACAGAGGCTCCACCGCGCATACAGGGCAGCTGCTGTCCGCCCTCAGAGGGGGCTCCACCGGACGTTGTCACTGTGTACGTAAGGGACCAGGTATATGACTGAACTGCGCCTGGCACACACACACAAGTACACACACAGAGACACAGGGGTTGTTGGCACAGAGAAACCTACATGCCATTACCCTTAGCAAATCCACACTCAGACACCTGGGTCAATTACAGAGATTCATTACTTGAGAGTATTTCTGAAGTTATTAAGGTGCTGTTTCACATGATGCACTTGTGGCACTGATCCATTAGCTGTCCTTGCAGTTGGTATGACTGTGTCTATGTTTCGATAGTTTGATCTTTGTATAGTTTTAAAGCCAGGTCTGCTCATGTCCAGCAAACCTGGAACAGCAAGTGCAGGTGCAACCATACACAGTGTTGATCCAATATATGGATAATAATACTGGACTATCACCACCTTGTCGCTTTGACTTTTTTACATATTTACATTTTATGCTAAATGAATAAAATGTAAATATAAGTATAGTAAAGTCAAAGTGACAAGGTGTTGATAGTCCAGTAGATGACCTCCACGTGAACTAGCCCCTCTCCATTTCCCCGACCATCCTGCGTCCACTCTTGTTCCTTCTACGCTTTCCTACTCCCCGCTCCCCCCCTCCCCCCACTCCTCCCCGCCCCCGCCCCCTACCCACCCCTCTCCCAGTGCAGTCTCACCTGTGCTGGAGGTTGCCCCTGGGTAGTCTGGGGACTGGGCTGCGTTGGGGGAGCTGGCGGAGGGGACCCCCACCGAGGGGACGGACTTGGCCGGGGAGAAGGGGCCTGGGGAGGCGGAGGTTGGCGTGGTCTCTGTTAGCATCGGTTCCTCTTCTCTCTCAGCTGAAAGGATCGAGATGGTCGAGCGTCAACACACAGGCGTAGTGACTCTACGCTACTGTACGTACTACCTATCTTTAGATAAGGGCAGCCTGTCGGCTTTGTGAGAGGTGGTTCAGATCAAGAGGAAAGGTGGACATGGTTATCGGATGTATCCCAGATTTATAAGGAAGCGAGAGGAAGAAGGGTGGGGGGTGAGGGGTGTAGGGTGAGGGGTGGAGGGGTGAGGGGTGGAGGGGTGAGGGGTGGAGGGGTGAGGGGTGGAGGGGTGAGGGGTGGAGGGTGAGGGGTGGAGGGGTGAGGGGTGGAGGGTGAGGGGTGAGGGGTGGAGGGTGAGGGGTGAGGGGTGAGGGGTGGAGGGGTGAGGGGTGAGGGGTGGAGGGTGAGGGGTGGAGGGGTGAGGGGTGAGGGGTGGAGGGTGAGGGGTGGAGGGTGAGGGGTGGAGGGGTGGAGGGGTGGAGGGTGAGGGGTGAGGGGTGGAGGGTGAGGGGTGGAGGGTGAGGGGTGGAGGGGTGGAGGGGTGGAGGGTGAGGGGTGAGGGTGAGGGGTGGAGGGGTGAGGGGTGGAGGGGTGAGGGGTGAGGGGTGGAGGGTGGAGGGTGGAGGGTGGAGGGGTGAGGGGTGGAGGGTGAGGGGTGAGGGGTGAGGGGTGAGGGGTGGAGGGTGAGGGGTGGAGGGGTGAGGGGTGGAGGGTGAGGGGTGGAGGGTGAGGGGTGGAGGGTGAGGGGTGGAGGGGTGAGGGGTGGAGGGTGAGGGGTGGAGGGGTGAGGGGTGAGGGGTGGAGGGGTGGAGGGGTGAGGGGTGGAGGGGTGAGGGGTGGAGGGTGAGGGGTGGAGGGTGAGGGGTGGAGGGGTGAGGGGTGGAGGGTGGAGGGTGAGGGGTGAGGGGTGGAGGGTGAGGGGTGGAGGGTGAGGGGTGGAGGGGTGAGTGGTGGAGGGATGAGGGGTGGAGGGGTGAGGGGTGAGGGGTGGAGGGTGAGGGGTGAGGGGTGAGGGGTGGAGGGTGAGGGGTGAGGGGTGGAGGGGTGAGGGGTGGAGGAGTGAGGGGTGAGGGGTGGAGGGGTGAGGGGTGGAGGGTGAGGGGTGAGGGGTGAGGGGTGGAGGGTGGAGGGTGAGGGGTGAGGGGTGAGGGGTGGAGGGGCTGACCTGTGCTGCCCTCTGCCTTCATGGCCCTCAGGAGATCGTTGGCCCTCTCCTGGCAGTGCAGAGACTCCAACAGGTACAGCACATAGTCATCAAACATCAGGTGGATCAGGTGAAAGGAGCCTGGGAGCGAAGAGGAAGGGTAAGGCAGGAGGGAGAGAGGAGAGATGGGTGTTAAAGGTTCAGAATCAGAAATCGGTTTATTCGCCATGTATGTTATATAAACACGGAATTTACTGTGGCAGGGTACAAAAGTACAAAAGAAAACAATTTAAATATAAAATAAAATATATATAAAAATAAGAATAAGAATGAGCAGCGTGAATGGTCAACATAGTGCAATCGGATACTGAGATGCGATCAATCCAAGCCCAGAGATTATGCAGATCAAAATGGCGCTTTACTCAAAGCTCTACCGTCCAGTCTGAGTCAGAAGGTTTGTGAGTCTGAGGTTAAACCGTTCAACCACTCATCATCCAACAACACAATAAGGTAGGTCTAAATCACCGACCAAGAGAGTGCAGCAATATGACTTCCTGGGTCATGCAGTCAGTAATACGGGTTTCCTTCACTTCAACAAGGCCCTCCTAGAATTATTTCACGGCCGCACAGCTCGACACAGACATGGTGGGAGATCACTGTGATTAAAAAGTAGCCGGGTTGGTTCCTGCTGCAAAGTCACTGCCTCAATGATGAAGAGGAGTGACCCTTGGGTTGGGGTAGGGGGCGCGGGAGGGACGGCACAATCCTGACATTGTGCTGGTCAGTCCTACCAGAGTGAACGTCATAAACACTGTTGGGTAATCAAGGAACGGGAAACCATTCTGCCCGGTCATAAAAATGGAAAGACGGACAAACACATTGCAGTGGGGGGGGGGGGGGGGGGGTTCGCCTTTGTTAATGAGCTGTTTTTGCACAGGGAGCTGCTTTATCAAAACACAGCAACCAGCTGTGTCTTTGGTATTCACAGACAGGGCAGTGGAAAAGGAAAGGGGGAGGACAAGAGGGAGGGAAGCCATTTTATTTTTATTTTCTCCTTTTTTTCTCCTTTTTTTTTTTTTTTTTTACAACACCTATCTCTTTCAGTCCCCATAGTCATGCACTGGTGGCTAGTGGAGTAAAGAGGAGTGCACAGGCGGGCAGCCATCTTTACTGAGGGTCTATTGGGTCTGCGGACACACAGGAGGAGTTCTTTTTGTCTGCTCTATTTTACTGTTCCACTGCGACACTGACTTAGACCGAGACACCTATTTCTCATGCCTTCTACATCAGCTTAACCTCCCAAGTAATGAAAACCTGCTACCCCCCCCCCCAAAAAAAAACAAACAAACAAAACAAAACAACAACAAACAAAAAACCTGCTTTAGCTTGTCCATTTAAGGGCGTTACAGCTACTCAACTCACGGCTACTCACCGAAGCTGGGCGCGCTGTGTAGGGTCATGTCTCGGATGACTCGAGTCCCGAAGCACGACCACATGAGCAGGAACTGCTGGGCCCCTCTCTTCAGACACCCAGGTCTCTTCCCCGCCACCTAGAGGGAACATTTCCATGAGAAAGGAACGGAGGAGGAGGGGATGTGGGGGTGGAATTAACCCCTAGGTCCGTATTGGGGCTTAACCCCTCAGGAACGAAAAAACATGTCAACAAGTCAACTATTTAATTTGCCCCCAGGGACACGCCTTCCTATTGAACTATTGTCTGGCAAGTCAGGGGCGTTGCCTCGGCAACCACATTTTACAAGCCCATATCTGGCAAGTAATGGCAGCAAATGGGGGCTCTTGAAGACATCATTAACTTAGGGAACTGCTATGTAAGGCCCCTGCGCATCAGTGATGGGTTAATACAAATGACGCTCACATGCAGCGTCACCCTTTGAACATGCATAATCCTAATTGATTTGCAGAAAAATATTGAGACAATCTGCTAAATGTATTCTCTTCATGAACCCTAACCCCCGCCACAAAACAGAAAAGGCTCGACAACAGAGATTGCAAAGGGTGCATCAGGTGACAACCAGTGCAAAGTGTGTTCAGAGAATCTAACGCGTGCTGACCTTGACCACACAGCGGTCCACCATGGTGTCCAGCCACTCAATGTAGGCCTCAATGGGAGACTGCTCTTCTAATAGACGGTCAAACTCCTGGAACACTGGGAACAGGATAGAGGGACAACATTCTGAGAAACAGCTAGTCAACACACAGTCTGAAACCAAGTTAGTCAGCAAACTCTGAAACCAAGCTAGTTAACACACAGTCTGAAACATTCCAAGTCAGCACACACTCTGAAACATATCTAGTGAACACACAGACACATGTCTTCTTGAATTGTTTTTGATCGTTTGAAACCTACTATATGGCACCCCACACACGAATATAAAAAAGTAGAAAGTCTTACGAACATAATGAGTTAATCATGAATCGAGTGTGGCTGCATCTCCTAGTATAGATGAGTGAATGTAGTAGGCTTCTTGGTCTCCTAGCACCCACGGAGCAGTGACCCCTGACCCCTGCTGACACCTTCTGAAGGAGGGCCCTGGAGGGGCTTGGAGCTGCCCTGCAGGGTGTTTCAGAGGGAATTGAACTGTGTAACCTCCATCATTAGAGCTGCTCTCTCCTGGTCGTGGGAATCACTCTGAGATCTCTAACTCTGAGTGGGAGCTCAAGGCGGCCGTGGAGTTGGACGTCTTTAGGACAAGCGTCGCTCCAACATTTGGCACCCACAAACACTCGAGCACACATATACCTACAGACACACACGCCCACGAACACAAACATATACTTACTCACACGCCCCCCGCCCCCCCCCCCTCCATTGACTGACTTACGGTCTATGATGAGGCTGCGGTGTTCCTCTCTGGAGTCCTCCATGGTGTACAGGGTCTGCTTGGTGATGCTGTTCAGGTCCACGTTCCTCCAGTCCTCCAGCATCTGGAAGGTGATGTCGGCACTGTGGATCACTGTCCTGGACGCCTGGAAACACGTTGTGACATTTATGGAGTTAAAGACCGGATATTATACGGGGTACCATCACATGTACGGGTATAGGGATTGTTTGATGTATTCAAATTCCCTTTTATTACTTTCATAAACTGTACCTGACATAGATGGTTTAAAGATGTTTGTCGTTTCAGAATCTGGGAGAATCTCCGAGACACTGTGGAAAGGAGGTTAACTTATGAACGTTCAATGATAAGGCACCAACAATAACATTCAACATCTCCCGACATCAAAATACTACAAAAAAGCTGATGATGTAAACATGTTCATGTACCTACATTCAAACTTGATATTCCTCAAGTTTTCTGGCAGGTCGTGAAGTGCTACCTTCAGCCATTCGTCCAGCTGTTTAGCAAACTTCCTGATTACCTGGGTCAAGCTGGACAAGAGAGGAGATTGCAGAGGTCACAAGGAAGGTCAGCCTGGGTTCGAAAGCATCAAACATGACACACCTGATCCTTCCTGCTCCCTGCGATCCCTGAGAGAACCTGTGTCCACTTACCTGTCAGGCAGAGCCTGTAACACGGTAGGCATTAGGACCCCGGAGATGGCCTTGTAGAGGATGGAGTCACACACACCCACGATGTTGACCACGGTGGAGGAGCCGAGGACGGGCAGCATGTGTGGGGGCATGCCTTGCCAGAAGTGCAACAGGAAGCTCTGAACCTGCAGGATCACAAATGAAGATGAACAGCTGTGTCACTGCCACCTTTTCTGACTTCTGACTTCTCATGAACACGTGTTTTGAACAGGGATTCCAATGTAATCGATCTAAAACAATATTTCTCCAGTGTATAATAAGTGTATATTTGAATGGTACACAGGTTAGACCTTTCATATCCAAAGTCTGACCTCATCAAAGTTGGCCCTTATGACTGTATCTAGTATCCTCTGGCAGTGGGTCCTGTACATCATGATGAATGTGGACACCTGATGGGAACAGTGAGAGAATGGGACAAATGTTGGAACTCTTTAAAAGCTCATTGTTAACTAAAAAGCTTCTAAATGTTCTAAATCTCTGAAAGAGCTATATGAAAAAAAAAACAAGAAGATAAATCTTTCACAAAGCAGGTTTACTAATGAAAACCAGTTACAGTCTCCATTGGGGGGATGTTATATAAACCTGGCAACACACAAACCATTTAAAATCAAGGCCCCCCTATTTAAAGCTAGACAGCTAGTGCCTGTCCTTTGTCCGGCGCGGAATCTTATTATCTCTCCACAAGATTAAGAGTTAGTGAGGAGCCAGGGTGTAAATACTCAAGGTCCTTCTCTAAACCTCCACCCAGTGAAGGTCCCAGATAAAAGGGGAGATGTGGAGGGGGTGAGGAACTGGTTGGATGGAAGGAGGGACAGGGGGGAAGAGGAGGAGGACTTTTAGAGTCCTGTTTACCTTCTCCTCTGGCAGACTGGCGGGCAGATTTAGGTCTTTGACATTTGGGAACTCTGGCAGAAGCGTCCCCAGCTTGGAGCGCGGTGAATACGCCACGGTCTGCTTGGTCACCTCCTTCTTGCCCGTCTCGTTCACCCACGCTGCCCCCTTCTTGGAGTACATGACATCGTAGTACTGGGAACTCTCCTTCACCGCGATGCCATAGTAGTGGTACCTGGGATGGGGGGGGGGACAGGGGGGGGGGGACAGGGAGAACAGAAAACAATAATAATATAAAAACTTTCTTTGTGACCTAAATAGATGAAATACAACGAAGCGAAAGTCAGGAGGGTTGTGGAGGACAGCTGGTCTTACTTTGACTGGCCCCTGGTGCCCAGCCTTCTAGTTGTCAGCTGGGGGAACTGCTGCCTAATAATCTGGTGAAGAGAGAAATCTGTCAGTCATCCTACCAGTTCAGCAGCACTTAGAGGACAGATAAATGATTCTTCCCTTTTGTATTAAGATACTGGCATGATGCTTTACTTGTCACATTTACTAAGACGGTAAAGAATAATTAATCAGCGATCAAAGTCAATGCATTTACAAAAATGCTTATAGAGGTCCGTTATCCATGACGGAAAAAACTACTATATTCAGAACATACCCATTTTACATGGTATTTATTGTTTTTGCAATTGGTAGATTTTGATAAAATGAATCTCTATTAGTTACTTAGAATGAACCACTTAAACTATTAGTGTCAAAGAACAAATAATCAATTTAAATCTATAGAAAAAGTTGACTATCTATTTGATAAAGTAGATTGGATTAGAAGGTCAAAGGGGGTTTCTTAGCCTGAGACCAAGACAAATCCACACTATGGGAGAAAAGGGCTTTGGGAATGATCCATTTCTGACAGGTTTGGTTTTCAATCTATTTATTTATGTTAAAAAAGGTTCCAATATCATCCCTTCTTCCTTTTTAACTTTCCTTTTTTCTCGCTAACTGCTTCTCTCTTTCTCTTTTTAACTCTCTCCCCCACCTTCCCTCCCTCCCTCCCTCCCTCCCTCCCTCCCTCCCTCCCTCCCTCCCTCCCTCCCTCCCTCCCTCCCTCCCTCCCTCCCTCCCTCCCTCCCTCCCTCCCTCCCTCCCTCCCTCTCTCTCTCTCTCTCTCTCTCTCTCCCTCGCTCTCTTTTTGTCCATGAGAGATTGGCTCCTTGGTCTAGCTCCCGGTGCAGAAACTTTAGCAAACAGTGGAGCTCTCCATTGTACAGGATGAAAAAAGAGGGCAAGCTGTGAAGTTTCTGTCAGGGTCCGCTTGATAAATGAGCAGACAGAGAGGCGGGCCGGACCCTCTCTGGTGGTTTTGTCCCAAATCAATGAAGCCTTCCTAAAGGACACCCCACACTGCTCCTGCCACTGATCTAACATTCCGCAACATCTCACCCTTCCAAATTTCCTTTAATTACACATTAATCCAGGCCCCTTCTCTTTTTCAATATCCTCCGACAGGAGATGGGGAAGGGCGGGGGTGGGGTAGCTGGGTGGGGTGTGGGCCCAGAGTGGGGGTTTGTGGGGGAAGATGGTGGCGACTGATTGGACAGGGGGCTGCTCTGGGATTGTGGGAACCCACACAAGCACATCTTTTCTGTATTTATGTTCTCTGTCCAACTGTTTTACTACAGCAAACATTAACATCCTAATGGTACATCTGCACTACGTAAAGACATTTAGCAAAAACTGAAATAATTTCAATGTCATATTATCCGTACTACATATGGACACAAGCTAAAGAAAAATGATCCAGAGTTTAAAAGGCACACCTAGACGAGAAGTAAGTTATCTCTTCCATGGCTTTGCACCAAAACCGCCACATATCAAATTGTATAGCCATAACTTTGCACATATAATTTATTAGCCAGTCCCTTCACCTCCTGTAGTTATCAGCAGGTCTCTTTTTAGCTAGCCAGCATCCACCCACAGTCTGCTGTGTCATTCCATGTGATTGTAAATACAAACAAATATTAGAAGGCTGCAATTCTAAGGTGGTACCTTTCCGAAGCTAGCGGCGTTGACAGGCTGAGTGTCGTGTTTCTCGCAGAAGTCCAGGTAGTGCATGTATAGAGCACTCCGAGGAATACAAACGCCCTCTGCTATCTCGTAGTTCTCCTCTAACCTGAGGAGGAAGCAGCTGACAGTCAATACAGCAAGATTAACAAGAATATATCATCATGATAGTACCAACTAGAATATATCACCATAACAGTACCAAGTAGAATATATAATCATACCAGTACCAACTACAATGATAGTGACAATATCAAATATATCACAACAATGGTACCAATTATTCCAGCAAAAGTACCAACCAAATATATGTCAGCAACAATACTAACTTGAATATAAAGAAGTATCAATTCTAGAATATATAACCGCAAAAGTATCAACTGTAGTTTATAGGTCAATAATAGTATTCTAGAGATATATCCCCACAACAGTGCCAACTTATATATACACGCTGTACACCTAAAATAACATACCCAGCATACAATACAATATCAAGTTAAAATTCAAACATCAACTCTAGTGAATCAACTCTAGTTGACCACAAAATCGATGGTGTTCATCCCAATCATATGGAATGTATTTTTGTGTTAATCGCAAGAACACAGGATCAACTCTGGATCCTTCGATCACAGGACCTACTCAGGTGTACATCTCCAGCCCCTTCATCAGCTCTACCTCCACCACATAATAACCTGTCTTGGCCACACTGCAGATCAATATACAGTCTTTCAGAGTGAAAGATTTACAAGCACTCAAATGGTTCCAGGCAAACAAACATGACATTGCAGTAGCCTTTAAATCAACACATGTTTATAGTATCTCCTGGCCAATATATATAACTACTGTTAATCCACAAACACAGTTCAATTTACACTCAGTATCGGGCACGTTCTGACACCCTTGACAAGAGGGACATGACAATACAAACACTTAACAGCACCCACCCCCCAACAGGTGGATTTGAAGCTTTCACCAGTACAGAGTTGAGAAGTTAACAGATTCCAATTTTATATCAAATACAGACCAAAAAAAAGCTGTTCCATAATTTTAATTTACACAGGTGAATTTGTATAATCTGCGGAAAATGTTTTAGGTAAAAAGTGTATTCCTCAACCACTTAAATATCTCTAAATGTGTTCTCGACCACTCGACAGGGGTATTTTCCAGATGACAGGTCATTAGAAGAGGGGGCAGGAGGAGGACACTCACCACTGAAGAGTCGCCGGTGTTGAATGTGGTTTAGAGGCTCGGTTGTTTTCCTTCTCCTCATCTTTTACAAACAAAAACAAGTCAGTTATTTCACAATATCGCAAACTCAAGGAATTCAAACACTTCTGTTAAAGATGGCAACAAATAGCAGTATTTGTAAAAGCACAAATTCTGTTTTCCGTGGCTTTAATATAACATTTGCAGGTGTATTTAAAACAATCAACACAGTACTATGCAATTCCATGTCTCTATTTTTTTTGTGTTTAATTCAAGATTTAAATAACCTAAACATTATCAGAGAAATCCATTACTAAATTACTGTTTTCTGACCTAGCCTATAGCAGTTTTAAAATATTTCTCACTGCCTTTACATGAAAGTAATGACAAATGATTAATTTTGCAGTAATGCAGGATGTGAAACCAAACCAGTGCGCCATGCTTACTTTCATCGTTGGACATGTTCCCCAGGGATGTGTGACTGGAGTACCGTTTACTCTCGCTCTCATTAAGGCACCTCTCAATCCAGCTCTCTAAAACAAGTCAAACAGACTACAAGTCAAGGAAAACACAGAAACGTACAAAAGCGGTGTTTTGAATAAATGTTTGGATGCATCAAGGGTTGAAAAATGGTCAGCAATATTAAATCTATTCCCAAAGAGGACATTTGACTTTTTACTTTAAATGTTTCCAAGTAGGCCTAGTAAAACATTGCCTGTATAAACTTTTCACGTCACTTAGTGTGTCAGGAAAATTCGATAGCAATCAATTCTGCGGGCCTCGTCGCAGCTGGGTCTTTATTTGGGGTGTTTTCACCCAAACTGCAGGATTCCCGCATTGTTCAGGGGTGGACTACAAGAGCGCGCACTCGGGAACTGAGCCTGCATTGCAAGACCAGCCTCGCGACATAGAAGCCATTGTCCCTTTATAATTTCGATTTAGAAATAGCCCAAATGGCCTCCTTTCTTGGGACAGAGACCCTTATAATTTTGATCGTACTCGTGTAGATCCTGTTTCCCGCACGGGCCATGACAACTATTACCATATAGCAGCACTTGTCAGGATTGGCTGTTGGCATGGCAACAGGTCCCGTCCTATTAAAAGAGGGTCACATAAATGTAAAAGTTAAGGATGCAGAACTCACTTGCATTGATGATTCGACACCTCTTGGTAGATCGATGGCACGCGCACTTAGTGTTACCGTGCCACTTATCTAGGCTTACAGTAACATAACACAAAGACAGTTCACGGCCCTCTTAAGAATTTTGTTCAACAGGTTGTGTTGAAAATGGCCTAACTGAACAGAGCCTGTTTATACTGAGTCAAATATTTGTAATCCGAAGTAAGTTTCGATGTGAATTGAAAATGCATTTCTTTCTATCACCTTCAAATTTTTGCGCCGTGCAGCATCACTAGTTATTGATAATACTAACTCTTACCATAACATCGGCTACAATTCAGTTATGCAACATTTACATCTCTGCCATATTACTACAAGACGATATTTTAATAAACAATATTTTAAAGATCTGCTGGTTTTAAAAATGGTGTAATTGCCATTATTATCACTCAATATTAGTTAGGCTACTTTCATCGCCATTGTTATAAACCTTGGGTGATTATTACAACTGATATTACGAGCCTTATCACATTCTAATATAATCTAGGGCCTATTATTGTCTGTAAGAATGAGAACTTTCACTCAAGAGAGGAATTTGACAGACCTATTTAAGTTTGATGTTTTCATACGTGAATTTGTCACATCAAAATTATTCTAACTCCTTTCAGTCAAGGATATGTTTAGTTCACTGAGCTGAAAGTAATGATCTATTGTGGCCGGGATCCTTTGGTTGTAATTGAATAATTTGCCATGGACACAGATAAGGCGGGTTCAAAATAATTGGATTAAAATTGATCAACGGCTGAAATGGATTTTGGATCATTTTGAACACTATTTAGTTCAGTTGCCTGAATGATAAATTACACCACTGATACTGCAGAAAACCGCATGATTAGTCAGACGACAATAGGCTAATCAAATAAAGTTGCATTGTAAAAATTCAATTTTTCTATTCAATTGTAGCCTTGTTGGTAAATGCATGTTGCAAAGCAACTACATAAAACAGTCAATCGTTCGGATTGATTTAGCATAGTTTACACATGATACGCCTACATGTTATTATATTATTGGTTATATTCAATATTCCTTTTAAAAACATGTCACAGTGTAGGCCAATTGGGTGGCTTTATAGATCCGGTTTCAGCGGTTAATCGAAGCTTTCTCCCAAGTTGTTTACAAGTAGCCTGGCAGGTGCATCACTTGAGCACCTACACGCCATAATTTTTTAATGGCGGACTTAATATTAAAGTAATTGATAATAATTGATGTCATTTAACTAATGCTTCATCGTCGTTTTAAGTGTCATCTTGCCATCATCTTAATTTCCAACGTTTAGTGATTTGGCAAGGATTTAAAATTGATTCATAAAACCACCATGTCCACTCTTTTGCCTTCTAAAAAAAACTTTTAACCAAAACTTCGACTAAAAGCAGCCCAATATCTTATCCAAAACGACATCCTCTAAAATCAAATGAACAAAAAAAGTCAAATTCATCAATAACTCAAGTTGAACATCCCCGAGTGGCTGCAGGGAGATAGAGAGCCTCCAGGGCCAGATCAGGTCTCCAGAGCAGGGCCACGTCTCCTAAGCTTCCCCCAGACCGCAGGACCAACCTGTGGAATCCATGTCAGGCTCCTCCAGCAGCCCACAATGCATCCTCTTCCCATCAACAGCACACAGGCTCCTCCAAGGAAAAAATGGCTTTGTGCTCGTCTCCACCTCCTCAGTGGGTCTCCCCTTGTCTCGCTCCGCGTTTGTGTGACCACTGGCCGTCACAGGAGATGTGGAGGATCTGAGGACCGCAGAGAGAACGCCGGTGGTGGTGGTGGAGGAGGGGAGGGTGGAGGGGGGGCTGAGGGAGCAGGGGGAGGTGGAGGAGGGGGGTAGAGACTCCAGAAATCCAGTGGGGGGAGAGCCAGACCCGTCAAAATGTTTGCTGATGTTTCATGGGAAAGGGGCTGATTTTATAGGAGCTCTGATGAGGCCATGTCATTGATAGGCTCGCTGGCTTGATGAATGGCCTCGAGTCAGATGGGGATGTGGCAAGGCTCACTGGAAGTCTTTTGTGAGCCTGTTTTGAATAAGAAAAGCTCCCTTCTCAAGAAAAAAAAGGCTTAGATCTACGCAATCCCAGCACTGTGGGCTCCCCCTCCTCCATTATAGCATTTAATACGTTTTTATACACCCCCCACCTCCACACACACACACACACATATAGACACACACCATTTGCTTGCCACTCTTATTTAAATGAACACTTTTGCCACAACAGGAAACTTTCTAGATGTCTGTCTCTTGGCGACCAATGGAAGTTCCATCTAGAGGGGCAAGTTAAAATCAACTGTGGAACAGGACAATCTTTTTTTCCCCACTCCACTATCTCTTCTATAAACACAAACAAGGTCCGTCATTGTTCATGCTTGCGCCCTAAAACGGATGAGGACAAATGGATCAGCCAGCCACCCCTGTAAACCTCTAATGTGAAAATGCCACAAGTGTGAACATTTTGGGAGGGTTCCCTCCGTCCCCCCTGCTCCCCCCTCCCGACACTCTCTAGTTGAGGCAACCTTATTTTAGTGTGCCTCAGAGGAGAGCCCGGGCCACAATGGGGGGGAAGTAGCAGTGCAAAGCCAGGGGCTGGGAGGGCTGGGAGGGCTGTGATGGAGTGCCTGAGAGCCGGAGAAGGGAAAGCTGTGATTAGAATATGAATAGAACCACAGGAGAAGGGGGGCTGTAGAGGAGGAGGAGGGGGGAGGCGAGGAGAGGGGGCGAGGAGAAAGGGGGATTATGGCTGAATTACTCACCCACACGGTGGATGGCGATGGAGGCCTCCCTGCTCCTGGGGTCCCTGACAGGATGGGGCACCGCCAGTCTCCAACACACACCTGAGCGCCACCCCAGGGCCTCAAGGTGCACTTTATTCAGCTCCCCTGTGGTCACAAACCACCAGAAATGTTTACCAGGCGAGACAAGTGTCAAATGCACTTCAATCCCTTTCAAATATCAGGTCAGTCAAGTCCAGTCAATGATTGTAGTTGTTTTTAAGCAGATTTGAGAATTGGACTTACCATTTCTGGCCTACCAGCGTCCCCCTGAGTAAGGAGGGGGGGTTGTGATTCAATGGGTGCGCAAATTCACCATCCTACAGTATGGGCAGAGCGACACAGGACCCTCTGAAAGCCACACCAGGGAAGACCAGAAGGATTGAGTTTGGCCCAGCTATGGTGTCCAACGAGGATCAAATAGATTTCAGAAGGTGGCAGCCGTCCTCTTCCTATCAAGCATGTGTCAAACCATCATTAGACCCTGCTAAGACAGGTGCAACTGCAGTTCCCCCCTCCCCACACACAACCCTCCTAGTGGCACCATTCTACTGATGTGAAATGCTTTTGTCCAATCAAAGGGCTGAGTGTGGGGGTCAGGCTTTGAGGTGTGTATATGTTGGTGGTATTAACCAAGAAGGGGGCAGGCAGGGGGGGGGTCGACACAAAACAACCTTTTCTCCAACTGTCAGTGAACAACGAGGTTGTAGCGGTACTTCATCAGAGGGCTACAATACCACCCTTTAGTGTTCTCACACTGAACACATCCCCTGCTCTGTCAGGCGTTCAGCATGGGAGACCACCTCAACGGCCGACTGCCCAGAAAGGTTGGAGGTCCTCTTGCATCCAACACGTCAGCTCACTTCAGCAGTAGGCCAACCTGATCACAGTGTAGGTCTACAGTAGGTCTAGCTAACCTGATCACAGTGTGTCTACAGTAGGTCTAGCTAAACTGATCAGTGTGTCTACAGTAGGTCTAGCTAACCTGATCACAGTGTAGGTCTAGCTAACCTGATCACAGTGTGTCTACAGTAGGTCTAGCTAACCTGATCACAGTGTAGGTCTAGCTAACCTGATCAGTGTGTCTATAGTAGGTCTAGCTAACCTGATCAGTGTGTCTACAGTAGGTCTAGCTAACCTGATCAGTGTGTCTACAGTAGGTCTAGCTAACCTGATCAGTGTGTCTACAGTAGGTCTAGCTAACCTGATCACAGTGTGTCTACAGTAGGTCTAGCTAACCTGATCACAGTGTGTCTACAGTAGGTCTAACTAACCTGATCACAGTGTAGGTCTACAGTAGGTCTAGCTAACCTGATCACAGTGTAGGTCTACAGTAGGTCTAGCTAACCTGATCACAGTGTGTCTACAGTAGGTCTAGCTAACCTGATCACAGTGTGTCTACAGTAGGTCTAGCTAACCTGATCACAGTGTGTCTACAGTAGGTCTAACTAACCTGATCACAGTGTAGGTCTACAGTAGGTCTAGCTAACCTGATCACAGTGTAGGTCTACAGTAGGTCTAGCTAACCTGATCACAGTGTGTCTACAGTAGGTCTAGCTAACCTGATCACAGTGTGTCTACAGTAGGTCTAGCTAACCTGATCACAGTGTAGGTCTACAGTAGGTCTAGCTAACCTGATCACAGTGTAGGTCTAGCTAACCTGATCAGTGTGTCTACAGTAGGTCTAGCTAACCTGATCACAGTGTAGGTCTACAGTAGGTCTAGCTAACCTGATCACAGTGCATGTCTACAGTAGGTCTAGCTAACCTGATCACAGTGTGTCTACAGTAGGTCTAGCTAACCTGATCACAGTGTAGGTCTACAGTAGGTCTAGCTAACCTGATCACAGTGTAGGTCTACAGTAGGTCTAGCTAACCTGATCATAGTGTGTCTACAGTAGGTCTAGCTAACCTGATCACAGTGTGTCTACAGTAGGTCTAGCTAACCTGATCACAGTGTGTCTACAGTAGGTCTAGCTAACCTGATCACAGTGTGTCTACAGTAGGTCTAACTAACCTGATCACAGTGTAGGTCTACAGTAGGTCTAGCTAACCTGATCACAGTGTGTCTACAGTAGGTCTAGCTAACCTGATCACAGTGTAGGTCTACAGTAGGTCTAGCTAACCTGATCACAGTGTAGGTCTAGCTAACCTGATCAGTGTGTCTACAGTAGGTCTAGCTAACCTGATCACAGTGTAGGTCTACAGTAGGTCTAGCTAACCTGATCACAGTGTAGGTCTACAGTAGGTCTAGCTAACCTGATCACAGTGCATGTCTACAGTAGGTCTAGCTAACCTGATCACAGTGTAGGTCTACAGTAGGTCTAGCTAACCTGATCACAGTGTGCCTACAGTAGGTCTAGCTAACCTGATCAGAGTCTGTCTACAGTAGGTCTAGCTAACCTGATCACAGTGCATGTCTACAGTAGGTCTAGCTAACCTGATCACAGTGCATGTCTACAGTAGGTCTACAGTAGGTCTAGCTAACCTGATCACAGTGCATGTCTACAGTAGGTCTAGCTAACCTGATCTCAGTGCATGTCTACAGTAGGTCTACAGTAGGTCTAGCTAACCTGATCACAGTGTAGGTCTACAGTAGGTCTAGCCAACCTGATCACAGTGCATGTCTACAGTAGGTCTAGCTAACCTGATCACAGTGCATGTCTACAGTAGGTCTAGCTAACCTGATCACAGTGTGTCTACAGTAGGTCTTACTAACCTGATCACAGTCTGTCTGCAGTAGGTCTAGCTAACCTGATCACAGTGTGTCTACAGTAGGTCTAGCTAGCCTGATGACAGTGTAGGTCTACAGTAGGTCTAGCTAAGCCATGGCTTCAGAGAATGTCTAGGTATAGATACCCTGGTTACGGAGTATGCAAGGTATATAGTTACCCTGGTTACAGAGTATGTCTAGGTATTAGACGTGTGGATGTGTTATCATTAGAGAAGGTTGCCGATTGTGGTGCAGACGTGCAGTGGTGTTTTGCATACAAGTAAAAAACAAACATGAAATAGTAGAGGTAAAATTAGTGTATGCAATCATAGTTTAATATTTACAGTACATACACACTATTACAATGCAATCACCTTGGAAAACTTGCATTACAAAAACCATCAACCAACATGAAAATGAACAAAATCAAACCAGATATATTTGCACGCCTACATGTTGTAGATCTGCTAGCAAAAATAAACAAACAAGTGGTTCATAACTGAGATTCCAATAAAATGCACATTTATTTGCATATCATTTATTGTAACTGATCCAGGCCTGTTTGACAGGTGTCAACTGAGATCGTCAATGTTGCTTATTTTTTTCCTCCAATTCTGATCCACCCCTTCGTTTCCTCTCCTCTGCCCTCATTTCCCTTACCTTCTCCTTTTCCCTCTACTCTCTTCTTCTCTTCTCTTCTCCTCTCCACTCCATTCCACTATTCTCCCCTCCCCTCCCCTCCCCTCCCCTCCCCTCCCCTCCCCTCCCCTCCCCTCCCCTCCCCTCCCCTCCCCTCCCCTCCCCTCCCCTCCCCTCCCCTCCCCTCCCCTCCCCTCCCCTCCCCTCCGGCCTCCATCATCAGCTCAGTCGTTGTAGCGAGCCAGTTTGAGGCGAGGCACGATGTTCATGGACTGCAGCTCCTGGAAGAGCAGCTTACAGGCATAGGGGATCCTCAGCGATGACACGTGACACGAGGACTTACAGTAGTGGCACCTTAGGACAGGGGACGACATCAAAGATGAGGAAAGCTACAGGGTGTTGTCCTCTTGGGGGGGGGGGGGGGATGAAATATCAACACTCATAACGCCACCAGCTCGCTCACCAGCCTGAGTATCCCAGCAGGCCGCACTGTCCGCAGACGTCCACCTCGAAGGCGTCGCTGGAGATCATGAGGCGCTCCAGCAGCAGCATGCTGGCTCCGTAGCCAATCAGGCAGTCCCGCTCCATCTCCCCCAGGCGGAGGCCCCCGTCCCTGGAGCGACCCTCCGTGGGCTGTCTGGGAGGGTCAGGATAGAGAGAGGCAGAGAGACAAAGAAAAACAGAGAGAGAGAGGCGGAGAGAGAGACAGTCAGAAACAGAGACGATGCGAGTGTGAAAGAGTGAATCATAGAGAGAAGAGAACACCAAATTGCCAGTCTTGTATCATTTAAACCGGAAAAGGACAAAGTCAAACCAATGGGACCAGATCCTTGATTTCCTGCCGCACTACTATATGCACTACTTGTATGTTGCGTCGGATTAAAGCGTCTGCTGAAAGGGCCATGTAAAACGTAAACAAAGCTCAGCTATTCACATTCACATTTAGCAGACACTCTTATCCAGAGCAACTTACAGTAATATTCAGGGACAGGGTGGGGTGAAGTACTTTACCCAAGGACACAACGTCATTTGGCACAGCCGGGGATCGAACTGGCAACCTTCCGATTACCAGCCCGATTCCCTCCCCGCTCAGCCACCTGACGAGCTATGACTCGTCTCTCCCGTAGGCCGTCTCACCTGGTAAGAACAGCCCTGGGTCCGCGGGCACGGGCATGCATCTTGTCCAGGACCATGTGTTTTAGCTTCTGGTAGTACACTGGTCCATAGTAGATATAGGCCTCCAGCGGTTCCCTGAGGTCACACAACAATATCACACACTTGGCTTCCGAGTTCAAACGATTCATTCTCGACAGAGAAGGTTACGTGCGTGCGTGCGTGTGTACCCGGTAATGCCAGAAGTGACGTAGTCTTTGCCCTGGTAGTTGTAGCCGTAGCGGATCAGGTCCTCGCACACATCCTTCACCTTGCTCCCTCCAAAAGCCGTGCCGTAGTGGAAGCGTCCGTCCAGCACGCCGGCCTTCCCCGCCAGCAGCTCGATCAGCTTCCCCACCTGGCACGGAAAACACCCGAAACGCACGGCTGGGGTGTGACTCGGGGGGGGGGGGGGGAATCCGACTGTGTTTGGTCAGGGGTTCTCTGTCCAAGATTCATCTCCTAACATACTTGTTTGACTTTGAAACACTGTGGTCAGACGATAAATATATACAATGAACGAAGCTGTCAAATCTTTTTGTGTTTGGTCAGGGGTAACGGTCAAGGCAGTACAAGGCAGGAAGAGCCTTTGACCCCTGACCTCTGACCCCTGCTGCTTTGTGATGGTGGTAGGGTGTGTGTGTGTGTGTGTGGGTGGGTGATCCTCCCTGAGCAAACATAGCTATGGACTGGTCATGACAACCAGCCAGGGAGGAGCCCGGTTTTCAGGCAAGATCATAGCACAGCCGTCTGAACTGAGTTGCTACCTACCCGGAACCCTGATCAAGGCCATTAGGCCACCTGGAGTTCTGCTTCTGGGATTACACCTCAAAAACACAGCGCTGCCGTCTATACGGCTGGCCGCAATACGTTTGCTACCGTTTCCACAGCAACCCAATCCCGTGGCGGTAACAATGGTGAATGGGGGGGGGGCGTGTCCTGCAAGCCCGTGACAGGCTGGAGAACAGGGGCGATAACAAGGGGGTTTGTCTCAGCTACTGGAGAGAGAGACGGCTTCAGGCTAGGGTACAGTCCACACATATTTCAGAAGTGTGCGTGTATGTGCGTGACACAGTCATTCTGTAAGGGCGGTTGTTATACACTTTGGTACTGAGTGTGTGTGTGTGGGGGGGGGGGATACGTACCGTCATTCTGGAGGGGTACCCATGAGGATTCATGATGATGTCAGGACAGATGCCCGAGTCGCAGAAGGGCATGTCTTCCTGGGGCACTATGAGACCACACACACCTGCAGCGGACGGAGGAGAGAGGGTTTGTAACACATCCACAGCTCTATGGAGGAGAGAAGGTTCATAACACATCCACAGCTCTATGGAGGAGAGAGGGTTCATAACACATCCACAGCTCTATGGAGGAGAGAGGGTTCATAACACATCCACAGCTCTATGGAGAGAGGGTTCGTAACAAATCCACAGCTCTATGGAGGAGAGAGGGTTCGTAACAAATCCACAGCTCTATGGAGGAGAGAGGGTTCATAACACATCCACAGCTCTATGGAGGAGAGATGGTTCATAAACACATCCACAGCTCTATGGAGGAGAGAGGGTTCATAACACATCCACAGCTCTATGGAGAGATGGTTCATAACACATCCACAGCTCTATGGAGGAGAGAGGGTTCATAACACATCCACAGCTCTATGGAGGAGAGAGGGTTCATAACACATCCACAGCTCTATGGAGGAGAGAGGGTTCATAACACATCCACAGCTCTATGGAGAGATGGTTCATAACACATCCACAGCTCTATGGAGGAGAGAGGGTTCATAACACATCCACAGCTCTATGGAGAGATGGTTCATAACACATCCACAGCTCTATGGAGGAGAGAGGGTTCATAACACATCCACAGCTCTATGCAGGCCCATCCTCATTACAGCAGTCTAGTTGAAAGGGCCTGGAGGAAGGGTGCCGGGCAGGGGGGGGGGCGCGGTGCATGGGCCCCAGTAGCTGGGGGGGGTGGGGGGGGGTGCGGTAGCTGGGAGTGTTAAGTGTGAGGGCAAATGTTTGCTGAGGGGCCGAGGCACTCTCCCCTGGCCAGGGCAAACAGATCACTGTCCCATTTGCAAATGAAAGAGGGGGAGAAGAGAGAGAGCTGGGGGGTGGAGCGGGGGGGGGGGGAGAGCAGGGGGGGGGGGGAGCAAGCAGGAAGTGTAGGACGGTGTTGTGGCTGAGACGAGGATTACACGTCCACGACTGTGCGGAGGAGGGGAATGAGGGCTCGACTGGACAGGAGGAGGGGAAACCAGATCTGTGTCCCCCGGGGACAAAACACCCCGGGATGGGGGGGGGGGGGAGCAGCAGCCTGGGATTCAATGCTAAGAAAAGGCCAAACACACCAGAGCCCCAATGACAGAGGGAGAAAAGGAGGAAGAAGTCGAAAGAACAGGGAAAGAGCAAAAGGGAGAGGAAAGGGCCAGAGGGCTGAGGACTAAAGGGGGATGAAACAAGGGGAAAGGGGACGAGGTAGAAAGGTAGAGGGGCGTGGAGAGAGTGGGAGGGAGAGAGAGAGAGAGAGAGTCCCGAGCAGACATCCTCAGTGGTGTTTGTTTTGGTGTGAAAGTGAATGATAAAAGAGGCATGAAATCAGCAGAGAAAGGCGAGACAACAGCTCGGGTCCCTGAGCCCTCCATCACCCCTCCACACAGGCCCACAGTGGCGGCTCACACAATGGGCCGCTCTGACGCTGCCCCCCTCTCCACAGCCAACACAGCTGTGTGTGGGGGGGTGGGCGGGGGGTCACCGGTAAATAATTAACTTATTCTGCTCTGGTGACCACAGTTTATGAGGCTGGCCAGGGGTGTGAGATTTAATAACGTAGACAAACTCCAAAATAAATCAACAGACAACTGTTGTTCCAGTCGTTAACGATGAAATTGGAACGTTACGTTTGTAAAACGAAAGTCAAAGTACCCTGCTCAGTACCTGAGTTGGAGCACTCAACTCAACTCAGATTAAACTACATCAATCAACTAGGGAGTATCAAGCTGCTACATCATCCCTGCTCCTCAGCCCCCCCCCCCCCCGCCAGCCTGCTCCCCTCCAGCCTGCTCCCCTCCAGCCTGCTCCCCTCCAGCCTGCTCCCCTCCAGCCTGCTCCCCTCCAGCCTGCTCCCCTCCAGCCTGCTCCCCTCCAGCTTACACCTCCAGGTTCTTCCTTTACCTCCTCCCCCAGGTCTCTCTGCTCCTCTCCTGCAATAAAGTCCTGCATGCTCCTCTCTTCTCTCCCCCAGATCTCCTCTGCAGCTCGTGGCTCCTTCCTGCCCCTCCCCCCAGTACTGACCCCCCCTCCACCACTCTGAGACAGGGACGTGGGCCCCACCCCTCCCTGCTCCTGACCACCCGGTGGCCCAGCCCCTTAATGAAGGGAGTGAATTATGCGTGGCGCCAGTTAGCTCACCGATTAAACCATCATACAGCCCCCTCCGCCCCCCCTCCTCCTCTGCCCCCCCCTCCTCCAGTTGACGGCACAACCGGGGCCTGTAAACAATTTTCCCAGGACTGCTGGGGGTGTAATACATTTGCATAGTCTGGCATGGCACAAAAAGCCAATTAATTGAAAAGCCGCTCTAGAAACATGAGATGGGCGGGGTGGGGGGGGGGGGGGGGGTTGGCAGAGCTGACTTGGCTTAACACACACACACACACACACACTACATGCTAGCCCAGGCAACCACACACACACACACATACACACACACACACACACTACATGCTAGCCCAGGCAGACACACACACAAACACACTACATGCTAGCCCAGGCAGACGCACACACACACACACCACATGCTAACCCAGGCAACCACACACACACACACACACACTACATGCTAGCCCAGGCAGTATATACCCAGGAGGGTCAGCGAGTCCAGACACCAGAGATGCAGTAGAAGCAACAGCTCGTTCCCTGACAGGTATCCCCTGCCCTCTGCTGAGCAGCCAACAGTGTGGGCTGTGGGCTGTGGGCTGTGGACTCTGGGCTCTGGGCTGTGGGCTGTGGGCTCTGGACTCTGGACTCTGGACTCTGGACTCTGGACTGTGGGCTGTGGGCTGTGGGCTGTGGGCTGTGGGCTGTGGGCTGTGGGCTGTGGGCTGTGGGCTGTGGGCTCTGGGCTCTGGGCTCTGGGCTCTGGGCTCTGGGCTGTGGGCTGTGGGCTCTGGACTCTGGACTCTGGGCTCTGGGCTCTGGGCTCTGGGCTCTGGGCTCTGGGCTCTGGGCTCTGGGCTCTGGGCTCTGGGCTGTGGGCTGTGGGCTGTGGGCTGTGGGCTGTGGACTGTGGGGGCGTTGGGTGAAGATGCTTGGACATCGTGGATGCACTCAAACGTCTGGCCTCACTGGGCTGAATTGTGGCTGAACGCCGGGGCGAACGGTGTCTGGGAGGGGCTTCACCTTTCTGTCCGTGACGGCTGCTGAACTTGTCTCCGATCTCGGGCCTCCTGGTCTGCCTGAGCAGGATCTTGATGAGGAAGGCGTCGTCGGCGTTGGAGGAGATCATCACCTTCTCGATGTAGGAGTCGGTGGAGCCCTTGTAGCTGTCGCATGGGACGACATCACTTAGAAACACTAAGTTCTCCACGATCGTCTGACCCTCGCCACGTGACCGGCCGTAGGCCATCAGACACAAAGATACAGTCGACATGGCGAGGAGGGTCCCACTACGTCTCGATCCTAAATCAGCAGCTTCACACTGAGATGCTTGATGAAGTCCAAACAAGGATGTGGAGGAGAGAAAGAGAGAGAGAGAGAGAACAGAGGTAGGAGGAACAGGAGAGGGGAAGGGGGAGAGCTGGCAGGCTTACCCGACGGGCACGTCTCTGTACTGGGGCTGGCCAGGCTGGGTGCCCCCCTCCAGGGGGGTCTGGGTTACGGTGGGCATGGACTTGTTCACCAGAACCTGCTTGTTCTCCACTTTCTCTCCTGGGACATGGTGAGAAGAAGACACGCATCCAAGACAAAAATGAAGGCCAAAATTCTCACACGAACACCTTGATAGGAGCCGTATCTGCTATGTGGCAGCAAACACAAGGGAAAAATGTATATTACAGCATTACAACCAGTCAGATCAGATAGAGTTTGGCAGAGAGAGAGCAGGTTTGTAGAGTAACGCCACTTACGGCTAGCTAATCCCATTCTGCACACCCGGGTCTACAAGTTAGCCTGATCCACTGATAGAGGCAAGCTAGCCATGTCTCACCAGGGGAGCAGATGCCGTCTGCGTCCAGGATGCTGTGTCTCCAGATGGGCTTGCGTGTGGCGGCGTCCAGCATGGGACCCATCACCTTGTCGAAGGTCTGGTTGGTGTAGCGTCTCAGTGTGCACTTGGCGTTCTTGTAGACCAGACACCTGCCGAAGCCTGGGGGAGCGAAACGGGGGGTTCAAAACAGGGTTAGCCCTGGGCTAGACCCTAGTAGGGTCATGGTTAGACCTGAGCTAGGCCCTGGTAGGGTCATGGTTAGGCCTGGGCTAGACCCTAGTAGGGTCATGGTTAGACCTGAGCTAGGCCCTGGTAGGGTCATGGTTAGGCCTGGGCTAGACCCTGGGAGGGTCATGGTTAGCCCTGGGCTAGACCCTAGTAGGGTCATGGTTAGGCCTGGGCTAGACCCTGGTAGGGTCATGGTTAGGCCTGGGCTAGACCCTGACAGGGTCATGGTTAGACCTGGGCTAGGCCCTGACAGGGTCATGGTTAGCCCTGGGCTAGGCCCTGGTAGGGTCATGGTTAGCCCTGGGCTAGGCCCTGGTAAGGTCATGGTTAGCCCTGGGCTAGGCCCTGGGCTAGGCCCTGACAGGGTCATGGTTAGACCTGGGCTAGGCCCTGACAAGGTTATGGTTAGACCTGGGCTAGACCCTGGTAGGGTCATGGTTAGCCCTGGGCTAGGCCCTGACAGGGTCATGGTTAGACCTGGGCTAGGCCCAGAGCTCACCTCTGTCCAGGGAGGCTTTGTTGAGAATCAGGGCGTCCTCAATGTCGTATCCACTGTAGCTCATCACGGCCACTGTGGCGTTCTGCCCTGCTGGCAGCTTCTCAAAATCAATGAGCTCGATGGTCTTGGTCTTCACCATGGGTCTCTGGGGGTAAGCCAGCAGGTACATCAACGTGTCGATGCGGTTCCTCTGGTTGTAGCCGATCGTACCTGGGAAGGGATAGATCATGGAGAAGATCAACAACCGCACAGCTCGAGTGCCCACACGGCTCGACGACACAACACTGTCGCAGAGACACCGTGACGCCACTCGGCAACAGTGCAGCTCGGCAACGAACACAGCCTGAACGGCAGCGCAGCTAAACAACAAACGCAGGTCAACTACAGTTCAGCTCAACTGCAGGAGGTTCCAGGCTGGGTCTTCCTGCAAGGGTTAGGGAGGGAAGAGGGGGTGGGGGTTAGGGAGGAGAGGGAGGGAAGAGGGGGTGAGGGTTAGGGAGGAGAGGGAGGGAAGAGGGGGTGGGGGTTAGGGAGGAGAGGGAGGGAAGAGGGGGTGGGGGTTAGGGAGGGAAGAGGGGGTGGGGGTTAGGGAGGAGAGGGAGGGAAGAGGAGGTGGGGGTTAGGGAAGGAAGAGGGGGTGAGGGTTAGGGAGGAGAGGGAGGGAAGAGGGGGTGGGGGTTAGGGAGGAGAGGGAGGGAAGAGGGGGTGGGGGTTAGGAAGGAGAGGGAGGGAAGAGGGGGTGGGGGTTAGGGAGGGAAGAGGGGGTGGGGGTTAGGGAGGGAAGAGGGGGTGGGGGTTAGGGAGGGAAGAGGGGGTGGGGGTTAGGGAGGGAAGAGTGGGTGGGGGTTAGGGAGGAGAGGGGGTGGGGGTTAGGGAGGGAAGAGGGGGTGGGGGTTAGGGAGGGAAGAGGGGGTGGGGGTTAGGGAGGAGAGGGAGGGAAGAGGGGGTGGGGTTAGGGAGGGAAGAGGGGGTGGGGGTTAGGGAGGAAAGGGAGGGAAGAGGGGGTGGGGGTTAGGGAGGAGAGGGAGGGAGGGAAGAGGGGGTGGGGGTTAGGGAGGAGAGGGAGGGAAGAGGGGGTGGGGGTTAGGGAGGAGAGGGAGGGAAGAGGGGGTGGGGGTTAGGGAGGGAAGAGGTGGTGGGGGTTAGGGAGGAGAAGGAGGGAAGAGGGGGTGGCGGGGGTACTGGGCTCGAATGTAGCGAATGTCAACAGTGTCGTTTTAGTTCGTTTGGGTTACCGGGGCGCCCAGGGTGCGCATTCTGCCCCGCAGCTGTACACACTGAGCCAGCACAGCCGGTAGAAGCACAATGACTGGCTAATGACACTCAGGGTGACTGGCACAGACTGGGCCTCCGCACACACAGCCCACAATACAGCACCCACGTAACAGCCCTGGGTTTGATGTCCATGCGCATACACATGCAGGCAAACACTCAATCACACACACAAATGTATTCTGACAAGATCATGTGTGTGTATGAGGCACAGAGGGCGACTGAACAAGACTGCTTCTGCGAGGGAATGCGAGTCCTATCGTGTCCATAACTGACTTAGCCCTGTGAGTGTGTGTTGAGAGTGTACTGTGGTGGATATTGGTATATAAAACTGAGCAGATTCCGAGTGTGTGTATTACCCATGGCCTGCTTGCCCATCGCACACTGGTAGGTGTTCCTGGGGGACTGGTTGTGGTGGGGGTAGGGGATGAGTCCTGCACACACCCCAAGCAAGGTGAACGGCTCAATCTCCAAGTGGGTGGTTTCCCTAAAAACAAACAAGCGCATTCAGAATACTGATCCAACCCATGGCTCATTGGTCATTCTCATCGAGAAATAGGCAGTGTGACGCTAAGTTTCAAATCTGGTTGGGAGGAGGTGGAGAGGTTTGTTGGTTTGTTTGTTGTGGAGTCGTCAATCCGGAGGCTCACCCGGTGATCATGTGTTCGTAGAGCGCAATCTGGCAGTCGTTCTCCTCGTTCACATCCAGGTACTCCACCAGGCTCTCGTGGAGGAAGTCCTCAAAGGTTCTGACCACAACACATTACAAAAGAGACATGTGACATTTGTAAACGGTTTCCATAAAAAAACTTTCCTGGTAATTGGGGATGTTAAAGGCAGGGTAGGCAATGTTGTTGAAAGGCACTTTGTCATATTCCATGAAATAAACTTTACATCCTGAAAAAAAACAATAAATCTAAAGGTTTGACAGTAAAATTAAATCAATCCGATATCTGTGAGCGTCGCAGGACTGTAATAAACATGACCTCATTAAGGTCAGACCGCCACTAATGATTGGACGGCATTCGGACCAAATGCAATGGATGGGATACTCGTCTGTCTACCTCCAGGCACTAGTCAGGCAGCACATTCATGTTTTTTGGGGGAGTGGCTTTTAAGGGAAGTTGGGGGATATTTTGTTTTGAAACTTTTCAAACTCAAGCAAAAATTGCTAAAACGTGTCTATCCTGCCTTTAATCTAGTTTTGGTAACATGACCTTCAATTGCCTACCATTACCATTCAATTTCATTGCAATTCCAATTTATCAAAAATGTTGTTACCATAGACCTTTGGCAGTTGCTGTAACCTTAAAGTAAAGTGTTGCCAAAATGAATGTCAGTTATAAATGGGAGGACGACCCTTGACGACATCATCACTGTACAACTCAGGTCTACCTATATCACTGTGATGACATCACTGTACGTACCTATATCCCTGTGATGACATCATCACTGTACATACCTATATCCCTGTGATGACATCATCACTGTACATACCTATATCCCTGTGATGACATCATCACTGTACGTACCTATATCCCTGTGACGACATCATCACTATGCGTACCTATATCCCTGTGATGACATCATCACTGTACTTACCTATATCCCTGTGATGACATCATCACTGTACGTACCTATATCCCTGTGAGAGTTCCTCGATGTGGCGGTTCTTCACCATGGGCTGGCCTTTCTTCACGATGATGTAGGGCCTGCAAATCCAGACGTGAAATGATCGTAACCACATCTACAGTGACTGTCATGGGTGTATGTGATCCATCGCCAAGATGGATGAAAACTTACAAAATTACATCTTTACTGGCTTAAAAATACTATATGGATATAAGGCAGCCTCAATGTAGCTCCATGTGCTGCCCCCCGGCCCTGCCCTGGGCCCCCCTAACCCTGCCCCCCCTAACCCTGCCCCCCCCCTCACCTGCACAGACGGCCCCCGTCAGAGGAGATGTAGACGCAGCGGTCCGTCAGATTGGTGGAGATGGACACAAACTCGTTGATGAAACCTGCCCTCCTCATCAGCCTGAAGGTGCTGACCAGCTTGGGGTGGTCCCTGATGACCCCCAGAATGTTACCTGTAGGTGGGGGGGGGGGGGGGGGGGCGGGAGATGGTGTAGACGCACACACAAGTGTTAGACACACACACACAGGGAACTACAAAGAACATCAGGCACCATTCTACACAGTATGCCGAGAGCTTACAGACGGCTCCACAGGGTTTCGACACCTGCTGCTCTTACTAATTAATTAAGCAGCAACGTTATTTGACAAGTTATCTGCGTCTCGAAATAAATAAATAAAACATTCCTGTAATTAACTGTCCAAGTGTCTATGTTAAGACACTAATACTGACTGCAGGCGTTCAATTAATGACTAATCTGAAAACACACTGTACAGCACACAATTGTTTTCTGTAAACTGGACACAGTATTTTGTCCTTCATGTTTGGAGGCATAACACATATTCAAAGTTAGGAGTCTTCTCATGTTGTCAACTACAGAAGAAACAGCAAATTAAAAGAAAGTGGTGAGCACAGTATTAGTGTGAACCTGAAAACCCAGTTCATGGTCTGTACTGCTGTGTCTGGATCTGCTGTGTCTGTACTGCTGTGTCTGTACTGCTGTGTCTGTACTGCTGTATGTATTGCTGTGTCTGTCCTGCTCTGTCTGTACTGCTGTGTCTGTACTGCTGTGTCAGTACTGCTGTGTCTGGATCTGCGGTGTCTGGATCTGCGGTGTCTGTCAGTTATGTGTCTGGATCTGCCGTGTCGTCACCGTTGAGGAAGACGAGGAACACGCTGGGGTAGGAGAGCTCCTCTCCGCACAGCAGGTTGACGTCCTCCACGCCGAGGTTAAAGGCCAGCTTCACTATGGGGCCGTCCTCCATGTCCGTGGTGATGTGGGTCATCAGGGCTAGGTTCTTCACCAGGCCACAAGCCTAACACACACACACACACACACACCAAGGGAGTGGTGGAGGTCCAGGGGTGGGTGTGTGTTTGTGTGTGTGTGCGTGTGTGGGGGGAGGTAGATGTATGGGTAGGTGCAAGTGTGTGTGTGTTTTGGGGGGGTAGATGTACAGGTCAGGGTGCAGGTGCGGGTGCGGGCAGTGCGCAGGACTCACCTCGCCCTCAGGGGTGTCAGAGGGGCACAGCATGCCCCACTGGGAGGGCTGCAGGGAGCGCGGCCCACTGACCTTCCTGGTCTTCTCAAACTGGGACGAGATCCTGGTCATCATGCCCAGCGCCGAGATGAAGGAGAGCCGGGACAGGACCTGGGTCACGCCCTGTCGGTCCATCTTGAACCTCTTCAGGGACCAGTTGCCCTGGTAACAAGGTAGCAGGAACACGTGACCATCAAGGGAGGAGCAGTTTGTAATGTTGACCGATGGTGATGACGGGGTTGAAGCCATCCTGGGCAGGCAGGCGGAGGCACGAGGGCACCCACCGTGGAGATGGCGTTGACCATGCCGTTGGTGATTTGGTCTTGGCGCATGTGCTTGACCACGTCGAACTGAGCGGCCCTCTGTTTGGGGATGATCTGGTCGGAGATCTTCTTCAACTCCGAGTTGAACTTTTTGAAGAGGTCCTCAAAGAGCAGAGACAGGAGCTGGTGAGAGAGAGAAAGAGAGAGAGAGAGAAACAGAGGGTGAGAGACAGACAGAGAGAAAAGGTGAGAGAGAGAGAGATGGTGAGAGACAGAGACAGAGACAGAGACAGAGACAGAGACAGAGAGAGAGAGAGAGAGAGAGAGAGAGAGAGAGAGAGAGAGAGAGAGAGAGAGAGAGAGAGAGAGAGAGAATACAAGAGAAGGAGAACGCTGTCAATGGAAGATAAGACCACTCCTCTCAAAGCCATCTCCTCCTCCGTTGAACTTGATGAAAGGTTGTTAACATCTGTTCAAGAGGATCTGCTAGAACTTTTCCACGTTCCTCCTGCGTTCCTGATGCCAGCTGAGCTGGAGACGTCCCCGCGCCTGCTGATCAAAGATAGTCCTGCCTGGGCAGACACTCCCAGCTGTGCCCCCCCCCACCACCACCACCACCCCATCACTTTCTTATCAGCAGAGAGACAAGGCCAACAGCGCTGCCTTTAATAAGCAGGTGTGCCAGGCTGGTGATAAGTCTGACCTGGCCTCACTCCCAGGTCTCTCTGCTCCTCCGCCCGCCCGCCCCCCCCCACCACCCTCGACCACATTAGCATACGGTACAACAAACAAGCAGAAATTAATAAAGAAATTAAGCTTCCGCCACAACAGCCGGGCCAATTAGTTGAATGTCAGAGAATCATAATTGGAGCAGTGAGGAGATTGGGAGTGTGTGAGTGTGTAAGCTCCTGCTGAAAGGACCCGCTGCCCCCCCCCCTCACCTCGACCCCCCCGCCCCCCCACGGTCTCTCGCTCCCCTCAGCGTAGGCAGGTTGTGTGTGTGTGTCTGTGTGTGTGTGTGTGTGTGTGTGTCTGTGTGTGTGTGTGTGTCTGTGTGTGTAAGGGGGGTTGGGGATGAAAAGACTGAAGACAGAGGTAATTACATTATCAGAGCCCCGGCCTTGAGGATTAGCTCAATCGCTCCAGTCAAGGCGGCCATTCTTTTGTCACAGTGCTGAAAAATCCCTGTCCCTGCTTCCCGGCCCCGGGATTTGGGTACTGCTGGCTGCATATCTCCCCTCCCTCCTCCTCCCCCCCGACAAAGCCAACCAGGAAGGGGGAGAAGAGAGGGAGGGTGTTTGCATGTGTGTGTGTGTGTGTGTGTGTGTGTGTGTGGGGGGGGGGGGCACAACAAAACAGAGCAAAACAAAGCGGGGGGGAATAATGGGAGTATTAATAAAGCTGAGAGAGTGAGACAAAGGCCCAGGTGAGAGATCAGGCAGAGGGGGAATGGACCCATTCAAACTGCCATCACAGAACACTGGCAGAATGTGTGTATGTATGCTAGATAGTGTGTATGACGATAACAAGTGTGTGTGCGTGCGTGAAAGATAGAAATACTGTGAAAGAGGCACAGATTATGTGTCTGTGCGCGCATGTACAGTATGCGTTTGAGACACAGTATTCATTTTGTAATGTGTGCATGTGCGAGACAGTATGTATGATGCTTACAAGTGTGTGTGAGAGACGGAGTCTGAGAGAGAGAACATTTGACGAGAGTTGGCGTTCACCTGTCCCGCCAGCTCCAGACGCTTGTTGCCATAGTAATCTCGGTCGTCCACCTTGTTCTCCCCCTGTGCCAGTATGACGCGGCGCACCATCACCGCCAGGTACACACACTTGGCTCGGAAGTTAAACTCCTTCACCTGCAGGAACACAGCACATTAGTGACACCTCCATGTTAGGATGAGGGACAGGGAGAGACCTACAGGTACGTGGGTTAGGATGAGGGACAGACCTACAAGTTAGGAAGAGAGACAGGGAGAGACCTACAGGTTAGGAAGAGAGACAGGAAGAGGGACAGGAAGAGACCTACAGGTTAGGATGAGAGGCAGGGAGAGACCTACAGGTTAGGAAGAGAGACAGGGAGAGACCTACAAGTTAGGAAGAGAGACAGGGAGAGACCTACAGGTTAGGAAGAGAGACAGGGATAGACCTACAGGTTAGGAAGAGACAGGGAGAGACCTACAGGTACTTGGGTTAGGATGAGGGACAAGGAGAGACCTACAAGTTAGGAAGAGAGACAGGGAGAGACCTACAGATTAGGAAGAGAGACAGGGAGAGACCTACAGATTAGGAAGAGAGACAGGGAGAGACCTACAGGTTAGGAAGAGAGACAGGAAGAGGGACAGGGAGAGACCTACAGGTTAGGATGAAAGGCAGGGAGAGACCTACAGGTTAGGAAGAGAGGCAGGGAGAGACCTACAGGTTAGGAAGAGAGGCAGGGAGAGACCTACAGGTTAGGAAGAGAGGCAGGGAGAGACCTACAGGTTAGGAAGAGAGGCAGGGAGAGACCTACAGGTTAAGAAGAGAGGCAGGGAGAGACCTACAGGTACGTGGGTTAGGATGAGTGATGCCAGGAGCTCCCGAGCCTCCTCCATCTTGGTTTTCTTGGGTCCACCCCACATGCGCTGGCGCCGGACTTTATTACCGATATATCTCAGTGCCTGGAGGGTTGAAACACACAGGAGTATTAGAACACACAATATGTGTACTATAAAAACACTGTGTGACACTGTGTTGTGTACACAGCAACATCTGCTCAGAATACTGAATATTCAAGACATCCTAACTCATATGCCCATCTCCATGCAAACTAATGCAATTCAGTTCCTAATCAAGCTTAATTCTTAAGTCATTGGAATGTGTGGGATATATCAGTGTTTATCTCAGGAACAAACAATAACCAAATGGACATTCTAAGGGATTACAGTTGTAGCAGGTCAAGTGAATCAAAAAGGTCATGACCTGGGGCTAGTAACCCCCAGAGACACCCACCCTCCCTCCCCCTCTCTCCCACATACCATTCTCACTTTCTCTTACACACACACACACACACACACACACACACACCTGAAACACACCAGTATCAGCAGTACCCTGCTCTTCTCTACTATGAATGAAGGTCAAAGATCAGACAGAGATTCTTCCAACCAGACCACCCACCCACCCAACCGGCCAGCCAGCCGAACACTCCTGACCATGCAGTCAGATATTGCTGTTGCACTGGTCTTTTAAAACAAAGCATATTAGCTCAATTTGACTTATATGGCGTTACAGACATGTTATTTTATTGTACCATACTAACAGTACGTACTTTTTGTGAGTTGCTTTGGGAAAAAAGAAAAAAACAAGTTTCTTAATGTAACAGTATTTAAGCAGCAGCAATAACGATTGCACATATCCACTTGTGCATCTGAATCTGAAAGCTGCCCAGGGCATCTTGGTCTGCAGGTGTCAGGTGGCCCAGCCAGGGTTCTTGGTACCTGGGTCTGGGTCTGGTACCTGGGTCTGGTACCCGGGTCTGGTACCCGGGTCTGGGTCTGGTACCTGGGTCTGGTACCCGAGTCTGGTACCAGGGTCTGGTACCTGGGTCTGGGTCTGGTACCTGGTACCTGGGTCTGGTACCTGGGTCTGGTACCTGGTACATGGGTCTGGTACCAGGGTCTGGTACCTGGTACCTGGGTCTGGGGTCTGGTACCTGGGTCTGGTACCTGGGTCTGGTACCTGGTACATGGGTCTGGTACATGGGTCTGGTACATGGGTCTGGTACCTGGTACCTGGGTCTGGGGTCTGGTACCTGGTACCTGGGTCTGGTACCTGGGTCTGGTACCTGGTACATGGGTCTGGTACATGGGTCTGGTACCTGGTACATGGGTCTGGTACCTGGTACATGGGTCTGGTACCTGGGTCTGGTACCTGGTACATGGGTCTGGTACCTGGGTCTGGGTGAAGATCTGGGCCTTCTGACACTCCTCCAGGCTGGGAGCGAAGTTAGCCATGACGTGCTCCTCCGTCCCGATCATCTGCACGATCTCCTGGTCGCTCTCCACGCCCATGGCCTGGAGGGGAGGAGGAGGGAGGTCAGCAGGGGCACCAGGACAGGGAAGATTAAGAAAGAAGGAAGTAAGGAAAGAGGGGAGGGGATCTTGTCGAGGGGGAGGACAGAGAACCCGATGTATGGAGAGAGGGAGGGGTTGTCTGGGAGAGAAGGAAGAAGGTGGATGGGGAGGTGCAGGGAGGGTGAGAGATTATCTCACTAAAGGAGAAAAGCAGTTGTGGAGAGGAGAAAGGATTAGGCAAAGGTGAACTAGAACGAAGGGAAGGAAGGAGGCGCCGCGAAGAGGAGAAGGGAGAGGTGATCTGGGAGTCACTTGCTTCCCTGGCATTTGCTTATGCAAATATGGAGTTGTGGGAACGAGGGGGGGGGGGGGGGAGTGGTGGAGGGGGGTTCACCCAGGATGCACCAGTGCAAGGTAAACAGCTGGTGGCAGATCAACATGGCACTCTAGAAACAAAGCTGCTTCAGTACGCCACACAGCCGGGGGGGGGGGGGGGGGGGGGACCACGACACAAGTGTAACAAAATATTGCAAAAAAGGCAACAAAGTTTTGTCGTTTGAAAGTATTGTCACAAAGAACAACTTTGTGACAATAATTATAAAAAAAACATACTAACTTAATTCAGTACACAGGTTTCATTATGGAACATGACTTAAATTGCACTAAATATACAAATTGAGACACATTCAAGTTTAAAAAAACAAATATGTTATTTCTAGGTCTACACCCCCCTCTGCTGGAGAAATATATTTGTGTTTCGTTTTGATGTGTGGTGTGTGTGTTGTTGTGGTACCTTTAGATTGTGTCTTTTCACTTTGTGTGGGGTTCTGGGTTTATGTGGTTGTGTGTCTTCAATGCCACAGTGTGTGTGGTTGTGTATGTTGTCTCATAGTGTATGTGTGTGTATCTGTACCTTGAATATGATGGCGATGGGGGCGTCCTCTGAAAGCGTGTTGTGTCGGAGGTAGAACCTGCCCTGCTTGACGATCATGTTGGTCCTACTTTTCTTCTCGTGAGTGGAACTGTGGGGGAACCAGAAGCTGTGGTCAGAAGGCACAATACCCCCAAGCTGTGGTCCACATGCCGTTGTCATATTCACTCCTGAATATCATGGTTTAACTGGATGTTTACAATGACAGACTTGCATCTTTCTAAGCCAAAGATACAAAAAAAAAAACAATTATGGAGAGTCATTTCTTCTAGGACAGTAAGTGAGGACAAAAATGTGTTCGGACTGTTAAATGCCCGTGTCTGATTGGACCATCCTCATCAGGGGGCGTGTCTGATTGGACGGTGGCATGTTTGCGTGACAGCACCTGGTGACAGACGCTCCCACAGTTCCTTTCCTGTCCTGATCGACGATGATGCGGTTCTTAGACAGCTGCTCCTGGATCAGGATGACCTTCTCCTGACCCTTCACTATGAAGTAGCCCCCTGGCCGCACAGGAGAAGACACTCAGACAGACACACATAGCCGACCACAGATTTAGCAGACCTGAGGCAGTCTAGGTGTTTGAGCCGGTGTTTGGGCCAGTACCTGGGTCGAGGGGGCACTCGTTGAGCTTGGCGTACTCCAGGGGGGTCTTCCCCGTGAGCACACAGTTGGAGCTACGCAGCATGATGGGCATTCTGGGTGAAAAAGAACAGTCAAGAGGATATTGGGAGAATGAATCAACAAAGACAAACAGTTAACGACGACACAATGTAGGCCGTCCATCACCACAACGAGGCCTCCAGCCCAGTCTAGAAACAGATGATTAGAGTATGACGTAAGAGGGTAGAAGGGAAGGGGGACGGTTGGATTTGGGCAGCTGTCTACCGTCCAATGGGAAGTGCGTTCCGGATGATTCTCTGGCTGCCTCGTGTGTACTCGATGTCCACAGTGATGGGCGCAGAGTACGTCATGTCCCTCAGGCGACACTGGCAGAGGGGTCACAGGGCGGGGTTCAGCTTTAGGATACTACTAAACACTAAACACTACTGGTTAAAGGAATAGTACTAAACACTACTGGTTAAAGGAACAGTCCTAAAAGTGGCAAGTCTCAGAGACAGGTTAGTGCTGTGTTGCTCTGTATTAACTGACCTCATGAGGAGAGACAGGTTAGTGCTGTGTTGCTATGTACTAACTGACCTCATGAGGAGAGACAGGTTAGTGCTGTGTTGCTATGTACTAACTGACCTCATGAGGAGAGACAGGTTAGTGCTGTGTTGCTCTGTACTAACTGACCTCATGAGGAGAGACAGGTTAGTGCTGTGTTGCTATGTACTAACTGACCTCATGAGGAGAGACAGGTTAGTGCTGTGTTGCTATGTACTAACTGACCTCATGAGGAGAGACAGGTTAGTGCTGTGTTGCTATGTATTAACTGACCTCATGAGGCGAGACAGGTCTTGTTACGTTGAAGCTTTCCTCCACGTCAGGCATGCCCACGTAGATGTTGAGGTATCTGGAGAAATGGGCTGATGTTACTGCAACAAGCCATCACACTGACACTGCGGCACAGGGAAACATTTCAGGGTGCAGTCAGGTTGAGCCTGTACTGAAGAAGCCTACTCATTTAGGCTTTGATATAATTCATAACAAATCATGCTAAATGGCTGAACATGATATGTATGCTCACTTCAGGTACCACATGGGGTCTGCGTCACTTGTGATCTTCTCATTCGCCTTCATGATCTTCTTTATCTGCACAGGGAAAGGAAGAGGTCTTGTTTTCATAATAGCCAGAAATGTAACTGACAATTAACTGGTTTCGCTGAGAATATTCTAGCATAACTGGGACATTATGAGAACAGGTGTTCTCCGACAGATGGCCCAGTGGTTATCCTCACTCACCTCAACATTGATGAAATAGTTGAAGGAGTCGATATGTTGTTTCACCAGACCTTTCACCTGCAGTGACAGTTATACCAAATTCGATTTTAGAGAGAGGAAATAGTGACAGCTAAATACTTTCAAGGACTAACAGACCCTACAGAGGCAAATAAATAAGGATACGAATGGAATATTAATATTAAAGAGAACATCCCTACCTTGAGGAACGCTGGCAATAGTTTCCACTTTTCCTGTCAATCAAGTAATTCATGGGAGTCAAAGCATGACACAGCACACGGTTTTGGTCCACGCTTTATGGACAGTGCTACAACATTCTTACAGTCAGCTACACTTAAAAGTCGTGTAGAATTTCTCAGCTGGTAGCACTACGGTACTCAAATGAATTGGATAATGCTAAAGCTGTTAGCTAGATGGCTAGCGGCAGTGAACTTCACATCAATGTTTCAGAACAAGCCAACATAATCGCGTGCAGTGTGCTCCATCAAGTCGGACCATACGTTACCTACCTCCACAGTGTTGACCGGAGCCGCGAGCTGCTGGGGACTCAAGTCCCCAAACTCTTCTCCAAGCAATTCCATTGCTTTGAATGTTAATAAGTGTACACGCTCAGTATTATCCTGACATATCAAACAATGTTACACCTTTGCAGTCACTTCGGCGTGTGCTCCTGATGTGTCACAGCATAAACTGTCCGTGTGCAACAAAGGGCAACGCGGCGAAGACAACAGTTCTACATGACAGGATCTGTTTATTTTTCTGTTTTAAAGGCCTCGAACTTTTATGGTTCAAGTCATAAAAACACAAACACTTCTGTTAATAATACAAGGATTAGATTGAGAACAATTGTAATACTTTGATGTTTTAATTAACCTATCAACTGATACAAAGTCAAGTGTAAAATCTTTCCATAAAAACTGGTAAATTAGCTCGGGCATAACGTCATGTTTGTAAAGGCATATTAAAAACAGACTCCCACACACACATTTATAAAAGAAAAAGCTATATTTCCTTCTGAAGCTCACTAAGAACTCCACTATAAAAAGGATTGCAAAAGTATGCCCCTTACTAAAGTATGGTGCATGTGCTTAGTGTGTGCTGGTGGGTCTGTGTGGAGAACGTCTATTGATGCCTCCCGTTGCTGCTGAGCAGTTTGGGGTAGGCGGTTCCCAGGGAGCGGCCATGACGGACCACCACCAGCTCCAGCTGGCACTGGTCGATGTTGACCACCACGGAGGTGCTGCGCTGTGTGTTGATGAGGAACATGACGGTGTAGATGGCCATTTCAAACTCGGGGCTGGCCCCGATGAAGGTGCTGCCCACCGGCTTCAGCAGGCCATGCCAGCTGAACTGCAGGCTCAGAACGTGGTCGTCTGAATCAGGCTGTGGGGTGCGGGGGCAGAGAAAGAAGACAATCTAGTCAAACTAATCTGTGGACGTTCTCAATTTTTGTATTAGCTGAAAGTGAAGACAGTACGTTTCACACAGATTGAACCATGTTGCAGGCAGAAGGTTCTCTCAGCTTACAAGGTCCACGTCCCTGGCTTTGTATCCCTTGTAGTCTAGGTTACTGCTCTTCTCCTGAAGGTAGAACTGGACCCAGTTATGGAAACCAATGATGTCACTTCCGTGTTTTGTCTCTCCGACAAACACATGCTCAAATCCGCAGGAGTCCTCTCTGTCAGTCGCATGAAACAAACGTATCACACGGGTTCTAGATTTTTTTTTTTTATACCATAGACAACCATGCAGGATTGGGTATTCATATTTTGTGCAAATGTAACACCTAAGCTGTTCTTGTGTTTCTAAGGAACAGTGGTGTCGTCCACTATTAAGAAACAGAATTGGGGAAGTCGAGCACAAGGCAGTCAGCTTACCCTCCTTTTCTTTCCCTGTGGTAGAGGCGAAACCAGATGGTATACAGCTGGGTCTTAAACTGCCCCAAGTTCGAGTTGGACATGCCCTTACTCACAAGGTACCTGTGGGCACGCTGCAACAAAACAAAGAAAATAAAAAAGCACACTCAAGCACACTTTGTTGTGAGTTCTCTGCGATTTTAAACATTGACCAGTAGGGGGTATGCAAGTCTGTCAGGGAATGCCTGTCCGGACACGCTCTACAATCCTCCCCTCATACCAAATCAGGCTTTAGCCAAGTGGCACGCCTCAATACAGCAGATGTTTTAGATGAGCTGCTTTGTTCTGTGTGGTTCTCGCAACATTGTGTCCTGAACAAACCTGGACAGGAAGATCATAAATTCCCTCAGGATTTCAGCGGCTCAGTGCTCCTGCAACTGAAGAGGAGAGAAGCCAAGAACACACACACACACACACACACACCTTCATAACCTCCGTTTCCAGGACAGCATCCAGGAAGAGGTTGTTCTCCGTCACCTCGTCTGGCGTGACTCTCTCCGAGACCCCCGTGGACCTCTCATAGTTATCCAGGAGCTTCATTAAACCTGCAGACACCGCAAGCTTTGACCTCAGAGTAGCCCATCTGGATCCCAAGACATTGCACCTCAACACCAAACCAATTATGGTTATAGTTTGATAACGCTATCAGCAATCTACAGAAAAAATACTACCAAAGTGCTGAGAGTTTTAATAATACTACCATTATAAGGCCTATCAAACAATATTCTGCTAGTAGAAGGCTCAATAAGAATCAATAGTTTATCCTTGCGTAGGTCAATGTCTTGACAGTAGACTCACGAGAGAAGGTGGTGGTGGTCGTTAGTTTTTCCTCGTTGACGCCAGAGAAGAGAGGCGAGGAGGCATGATCTCTTGCGTTGTTACTACCCTGCGGGACGTATCCAGCTTTGCCCTGGACAACACAAAACACTATGGTTTGTGTTCACAGTGTGTGTAATGTGATTATTAATCTAGCTTTAAGAGACACAGTAAGTGAACTACTTGAACAGTGATGTTGTAGTCGACCCCTGGTGTGAAGCGGCTCAGATCCAGTCTCCAAAGATCATTAAACAGACCCGACAACTCATTGTTGACCGTTTGACTGTAAAGCGAAAAGCACCGACAACAGTTATTTTGAATACAAAATGTATCAGCCTGTGTGAGTGAATATGAAAGAGCCAAACAAGTAACTACAGGAATGTTTCTTGTACCTTGACGCCCTAAGCTGGGAAACAGCCACCGCTAACAGACAGACAAGGAGTCCACAGGAATACCTTTGGAAGATAGCATGAGCATGTTAATCTTATCTGATATTTGCTTGGGTCTATTTGGCATTTAACAATGACTTGGTAGGCTATATTGTTAATGGGATAGTTAAACATTGGCATGCTGCAATAAAACACAATAGAAACTTAGTTTAAAAACAGAAAATGTACAGGACTATTTCTAATGGTTCGCTTAATACTCTTGAAAGTGAAAGAATGTTTTGTTTAAAAGTTTTACCGCACTTGTATTCAAAGTAAACTAGAATAGGCGTATGTATCAGGTTGAGAAATGTTTATTCTTACCGCGGATCCATGTTGTGTTTTTTGGTGAGGAACGATATTCCTCCGCCTACAGACCGTAAAGAACAATGATACAAAACGAAAACACTCGTGTATTTGAAGACCTCAAGGTAATCACTCCTAATACTAAATCAACAGTCTTAACTACGCATGTGCGGACCGTATGTCTACAGTAGACATACTTTCGGACAAATAGTGTTGCAAATTAAGTTTAAGTAAATCAACTTCAAAAACATAGAGCCAAGTAATTCAAAACAGTTATACAGTTATGAATCTGCAATGAAACCAAAAAATAAATAAAAATCACATTAGATTATTTTAGCACTTAAAAGACAAACAATAAGACTATAAGAAAACAAAAAGACTGATTAAATTACTTTATTGGCCTTTAGAAATGCACACCACAAAAACGCCTTTCTCTGCTCAGTCATCAGACTTGCATAACAGGATCTTTACATTGAGACATTCTGGTAATTGTTTCATCTCTACACATGCCACTATGGTCATCTGAAAAGAATCACACTAACTGGCAACTGTCCACTTGACTTTAACTTTAATCATTAAAAAAAACTCGCTATTTTCTGTTAGTAGAGCGGGAGTACAAAGCATGGCCATTTCGTCAATGAGAAAGACTTGAACAGCATGCAATGAGATGCTACTCGATTTGTGTGTATTATTATAGTGTGCTACTATGCAGTATGTGTTGGTGCAAATGCATGCAAACATTACTGGGATTGTTAACGGTATGGAAAGATATGTTGGAAAAATACACACATTGCACTTAAAATAGAGGCTTTATAATGCACAAACATAGCAGCGATTCAAGGGTTTCACTCAACAGTGAAGTTATTACCTGTAGAAACTCTGCACAGCACATGACATTTGAGTACATTATTTTTCATCCCAACAGGGTTGAAAGTCTTGAAGCATATAAAAAGAAGATATATTAGATTTCGTCAAAATCTCCTCCTCTGTTGAAATGGGATGCTTCATGATCATCTGATGGGTGATGACACTATTGAAACTAGGAACCCCACACAGACAGATGCACCTATAAGAACAGTCAGTATGAATGTCTCCAGTAACCAGCTGGTAGGCACACTACAGTGGCAATTCTCTTTCTCTCCAACACTATTTTTGCCCTTTTTCTAGAAACATTTAAAAAAAAACTTTTTTTTGGCTCATTGAACAATGTAATGCTAAACAAGGTGGTTTTTGAGGAGTATGTGAGTGTGTATGTGTGTGTAACAGTGTGTGTGTGTGTGTGTGTGTGTGTGTGTGTGTGTGTGTGTGTGTGTGTGAGTGAGTCTTTTCTGGTGGGGAAGGACAGGGCTGCACAAGGTCACAGGTTGTCACGACAACGACGATGACAAAGGCCTCATGCGTTGGAGTCGTCGTCAGTCACGCTGAGGCAGGGAGAGTTGGAGATCTCTTTGAAGAACTCATCATCTTTCAGCATGCTCTGGAAACAAGGACACGCAAAGTCACAACAGCAACTGATTGGATGTGGAATCAAGAAAAGTGAATTGGGGTTGGAACTTCGAAGACAATTTGACCATTAACGTCTATGATGAAAAAACGTCCAATGTGTCCTCACAGTCAGGTTTTGGATTCCCTCTGAGAAGGCTCCAATCTGCCTCACGGTGCCCTCCGAGTCGTCCATCTGAAACCAGACACCAAGTTGATCAGGCACAACCTCACAAGTGACCCCTCACCTGTAGGAGCCAGAGCAGACTGTGCCGGTGCTGCCACCTGCTGGTCACAGACTGAATCACGTGGACGGTGATTCGTGCTGCTAAAAACGGAGAAGGGCCGTTTCCTTCGTGAGCGAAATCCCTCTTGTTCACCTCGGTCTTAATGTGGTTTGTTCTAAAGGAAGTGTTTCCTGCGGCACCCCCATTAGGAAGGAGTCCAGGAAGTGGGCCTCGGTCACCTGATCGAGACGGTCAAAGTCGTCCTCGAAGATCTGGAGCTCCACCCCGAAGCCCTTCTGGAAGCTGCGCTCCTTGGGCATCTCCACATCCATCGGACACACGTACTCCTCGTTCTCATCCTGCTTCCTCTTCCTCCCAAAGCTACCAAATGATAGCTTCCTCGGCTGGTGGGGTTAGGGGATAGGGGGGATAGGGGGCAGAGAGAGAGAGGATTCAGAGCCAAGATTCATAGTCAGTATTTACACAGTACTGCCCATGCGAGGCACTGTCGTCGCTTTATAACCATGTGAACCATGTGACGATGACCGTTGACTTCCACGCCAACAGCCTGGAGATCCACCTCGATCATGTCGGCCCGTCCGGTGACCTACCTTGACCTTGGCGGTGGCGGTGAGCAGGGAGTAGTCTGGGTTCTCCAGACACTCCTGTTTGCTCTGCTGGGCCTCGGTGCCCACCAGCAGGCCGAAGTGCGTGGCCAGGTGCCGGCGCAGCAGCGTCTTGTTGGGGGGAATGTTGAGCAACAGGGCCATGGTGTCCACGTTGAACCTGGGCTCCAGGACCTGAGGGGGGGAAGAGGGGTTTAGGAAGAGCGACGGATGCCTCCAGGACAGTTCCATGTTGTGGCCTCCCGGCCTCTGGCCTCCCAGGTCTTACCATCAGCCCCCCGTGCACGCCGCTACCCCGCAGGTTGGGGGCGTACTCGGCCAGATCCACAGACCTCAGCCACTCCATCACCCGGTGGTTGGTCCACTGCGAGACCTCGGCCGGCGTGATGTTATTCTGAGGGGGTTGAACCAGTGCACAGTCCACGATAAAAGATCACGCCTTTGATTTGTACACACGCCCACGTGTTCCGCCGGACCCACCTCGTCGGAAGGCCTGCGCCGGAGACAGTTGGGCTGGTAGCTGTTGAGCCGCAGCACCTGGACGGCCCTCTTGATGCTCAGGTGGTGGAGGACGCTGCCCACCTTCAGGGACAGCAGGTCGTCCTGGAGGCAAGGCGGGCGGCACAGTCAGGTGGAACGACAACACACGTCAGCAGCCACGCTTACAGGCCGGACGGCCGGCCAGCCCTCTGTCACTCACCACGGTCATGTAGTGCAGCACGCGGCCGTCCACCCTGCCCTCGTCGAACTGGGTCTTGTACTGAGGCAGGCCAATGTCATCCAGCCACCCTGGGAGAGGAAAGGAGAGAAGGAACGACTGACCTAGATCACCATCAATCCATCCATCAATCTGCTGCATCCATCCATCAATCTAGTGTCTGGATGGACTAGAGGAGATCACTGAGAATGAAGCTGGTGCTGGGGGGGTGTGAGCCCAGAGGAACCAGAGAGGAGGTGTGTGGTACTGACGGGTCACCCAGCTGTAGTCCAGTCGGCCCTTGCCATCTTCTTCCTCGGAGCCCAGAGCCTGCAGAGCCAGCTGCAGCTTCTTCCTGTGGAGGGTGTGCCTGATGCCCAGCTCCTACACACACACGCGCGCGCACACACACACACACACACACACACACACACACACACACACACACACACACACACACACAAGACAGAGAGAATGGAGAGGGTCCAAAAAGAGTTGTTTGTGTGTGTTTGTGTGGGAGTGTGTGTTTGTGTGGCAGTGTGTTCCTCACCTTCTCCAGGTCCTGCTGGGAGGCCTGCAGGAGCGTCTGCCCTGACGAGATCCAGGAGCGAGCCATGTTCAGGTACAGGCCCAGGCCTTGCTCCTGCAGCCAATCACACACCTGCTCCCTCGACCACCGTGCAAACGGAGCATCCAGCTCACTGAGGGGAAGGGGGGGGGGGTGGGGTTACAACTGACCAATAGCATACCTACTTTAATAGATCCCTAAACACTGAATGAGTACAACAAGACTAGTCTTCTCAGGCATATCAGACACAGTAAGACACACTAACTTGTTTCTCTGCAAATCCCTGGACCAGCCAAGTCTGGGGCCTGCTGTGGCTCTGACTCCGCCCCTCCTGAACTCGCCCTCCGATAGGTTGTCGTCCAGGTTGAAGGTCGTGGACTGACTCCTCCTCAGTCTGGAGGGGGAACGACACGTTCAGACCGGGACGCGCCTCGACAGAACTGCATGACTCAGGTCTGTTTTCCACGCCCCAAGGGAACGGCAAATCGCAAACAACACCTTCGGCTGCATGTTGGTGCGGACTAAGCACGTTGTTCAAAAAGGCTTCAACAGACAACAGAATCAGTAGATCTACCACAGCCCGGTGGGCCTCTGGGGAAGCAGGCGTAGGGCCAGTAGCAGCACTCACTTCCCAAACAGCTTCTTAATGCCCCTGGTCTTCTTCTGCCCCTCAGGGGAGGTGGGCAGCGTGCGGGTGCTGTCGCTGGTGGTCGACCTCTGGGACAGGCCCGCCAGGTCCAGATGTTCGGTGCCCTCGCGCTCCGTCTCAGCTGGAGAAACCAGGGGTGTGTGACGAGACCAGCAGGCAGAGACAGCAGAGCTTGGGACTACAACTCCCACACACACTGACTGCCATGGGCAGGACTACAACTCCCACACACACTGACTGCCATGGGCAGGACTACAACTCCCACACACACTGACTGCCATGGGCAGGACTACAACTCCCACACACACTGACTGCCATGGGCAGGACTACAACTCCCACACACACTGACTGCCATGGGCAGGACTACAACTCCCACACACACTGACTGCCATGGGCAGGACTACAACTCCCACACACACTGACTGCCATGGGCAGGACTACAACTCCCACACACACTGACTGCCATGGGCAGGACTACAACTCCCACACACACTGACTGCCATGGGCAGGACTACAACTCCCACACACACTGACTGCCATGGGCAGGACTACAACTCCCACACACACTGACTGCCATGGGCAGGACTACAACTCCCACACACACTGACTGCCATGGGCAGGACTACAACTCCCACACACACTGACTGCCATGGGCAGGACTACAACTCCCACACACACTGACTGCCATGGGCAGGACTACAACTCCCACACACACTGACTGCCATGGGCAGGACTACAACTCCCACACACACTGACTGCCATGGGCAGGACTACAACTCCCACACACACTGACTGCCATGGGCAGGACTACAACTCCCACACACACTGACTGCCATGGGCAGGACTACAACTCCCACACACACTGACTGCCATGGGCAGGACTACAACTCCCACACACACTTCCATGGGCAGGACTACAACTTGAACCCCAGACACACTGATTAGGCAGGGGCCTAAATGGACCCATGATCGAGTCCATGATGAATACAATACGAGCTCTGCATGCAGTAGAGAGTACTATTTCTTTACTTGTATCAAAAGTCAAAAAGACCACGTAGCAGTGTGTGTTGTGCTAAAGATAATACTAAATTACAATAATCCTACAGATTAGAAAAATCCCAGAAAGGTTTCTTAATCTGAGCCAGAGGGGCTTGGTCAGAATGAGGAGGAATGATGGTGCACGCACACCACACAGGAAACATGCAGACGCACAAAGTGACATACAAAACATACAAGGCGCTTAAAGCCATCCAGAGAAAGAGCAATCTGACCTGAATTATTTGCTGGTGTTGTGGGTGTGGTTGTATGAAAAGACATCTGTTGTAGTTACTGTGTAATTACATCAGCTATAGTTACTGTGTAATTACATCTGCTGTAGTTACTGTGTAATTACACAGCAAAAAGGAGCCAAAGTAGTCTCTAGTTAGCTTTGTTGCATCTCCCCTGATCCTACTTAGCCTAGCTAGTCCTAGTGAACATGGCTCCATACTGTACCTAGCTAGTCCTAGTGAACATGGCTCCATACTGTACCTAGCTAGTCCTAGTGAACATGGCTCCATACTGTACCTAGCTAGTCCTAGTGAACATGGCTCCATACTGTACCTAGCATAGGGGCGCTCGCACTCCGATTGCGGTCTTCCGAAGTCGCACAAAGCAGACAGGACGAGGACAACAGAGGGCAGAGATTAACACACAAGAACTGCACACACAGACACACACACAAAGCACACACAAAGCACAGAGCACTGGTGTGGGCAGCAAATGACGGGGTTTAGACACAGTGTGCGGGCACAGCACAGGCAGCATAGGAAGCCAGCCCAACCTTCACAATGGAAACATCAACAAACATGCCAAGGCCTCTTCAAAAGAAAAAAGGCAACCCTCATGTCCAAGCCAGCCTCCAACAGGTCCCCTAGATTCGGCGTGCCCCTCCCCCCCCCCCCCTACCCAGGTTGGGGGCGCTGGCCGTCCTCTTGCCCCCCCGGATCTTGAAGAAGCCCCGGCCGAAGGAGGAGCGAGCCTTCCGGCTCCCGAAGCCGGTGTCGTCTGCGGGGGCGGCACGGGGGGAGGAGGAGGGGGAAGAGGACAAGGAGTGGGGGGGCTTGGGAGGCCGGTCGCTAACCTTAGCCACCTCCTCGCGGGCCTTGTTCTGAGGAGGAGGAGGAGACGGGTCACACAGAGCACCACCTGCATACAGCTCGTATACACAGGGTGCCGTGAAGCGCGCTGGCAAACACTTTTGAGGATGACGTGTGACGCAGTCAGGCTGCCAATCAGACAGGAAGTCAGGCAGACAGACAGGAAGACAGACAGACTAACAGTCAGAGGTCTCACCCAATGAGCAAGCTAACCTTTATTAGGAACGGCAGAGTCTCAGGCCTCTGGCAAGCAAGATAGCACAAGAGGAAGAGGAAAAGGTGAGAAAGCTCAAACACAGTTTGAACAGCATATGCTATACACTCAGATAGATGACTGCAGTAGACAGGCCAACCTCTGCTGGCTTCTGATAGGGGGATGACACAAGCTGAGACAGAACGGTGTGGAGCTAGTGGTGGAGTCGGTTTATGACCGATGAGAACCCCCCCCCCCCCCCCCCCCCCCACTGGAGCCTCCATCTTGGCATCTCCTCACCTGTTCTCTGTTCCTGCCATCCAGGTTGTCCTGGCTACCCGCCCTGGCGCCGTCAGGGGACCTGAAACCACCAAGACCACTCAGATGAGGGTTCAGATGCGCTCCAGCACCCAGGGCCTGCTGACGAGAAGCTGAGGTGCTGCTCACCTGTCGGGCCCTGCTGGGTCCGGGTCTGGCCCCCGGTCTGGCCCCCGGTCTGGCCCTTGGTCTGGCCCTCGGTCTGGCCCCCGGTCTGGCCCTCGGTCTGGCCCCCGGTCTGGGTCAGAGGCTGGCCGGGTTGGTGGGCTGGGCGAGGGGTCTTCAGTCACTGTCAAGCGGATCTCCAGCTGTGCATGGAACAGGAGGTCAAGGGGAAGCAAAAACACAAGTCAACGTCGACACAGAACACAGAACTCGAGTCATCTATCATATATCGTGCATCTAGAATAGAGAATCAGAATCGAGTTCAGAGGAGAGTAACACCAGTGATAATCCTAATTGATATGGACGCCAATTCACCAATCGCTAATTCACAAACTGACACTGAATGTTATCAAAGTAATTTGACCGTGGTATTAACACTTCCTACCCCCTAACATCACCTCCTCCAGAGTGTTTAGCCAAGGCGTGGGATGTGATTTACAACTGGCTACTTCAGAGACTGGATGACAGCACCCTGGGGGCGGAGCTATCTAGAGCATGCCAGTCTAAGTGTTTGTGACATCATGTCAGAGTGTGTGTGTGGGGACCCTACCTCATCTGGGCTCGTTCCGATCACTTCCTCCTCACCCGCCAGCCCCTCCCGCTCCAGCTCCATGGCAACCGCGCGGGCCATCGCCATAGAGATGGAGCCGTTGTCGAGAGCCTCCGCGCTCTCGCCGTCTCTCTCTGGAACGGAACAGATGTTTTAGCGAGCACCTTCGACAGGGGGTTTTCGAAACGGACACACCCTCGTCACGCCCCGCCCCCAAAAGCTCCAGACCTTTCTTGGCCTGCAGGGACATGACCATGTCCTGGACCTTGTTGTATCTCAGGAGCGACTGCCTCAGCTCCTCGATCTTCCGATCCTGCAAGGACACGCGGCGAAGAAGGAGGCGGGTTGAGGGAAGGGAAGCTCGACGGAGTCGCGCGAGTAGTGCCGGAGTGTCATGCTCTTACCTTCTCCTCGTTGGCCCCCATCAGGGACTCCACGGCCTTCTTCATCCTCTGCACCTCCACATCTGAGGAGGACACGCACGTCAGCGGGGCCCAGGGGGAGAGGGGCTGGGGGGGCCAGGGGGAGAGGGGCTGGGGGGGCCAGGGGGAGAGGGGCTGGGGGGGCCAGGGGGAGAGGGGCTGGGGGGGCCAGGTCAGAAGGCTGACTGGTAAACTGATCTCACACAGCTACTGGGTGGGATGGGGGGGTGATTGCTTTGAGGGCTTTAAAAGACTTGTCTATTGTATAAAGTAAGGCACTCTATGACCTTTGGCTTAGTGCGAGTATGATCCTTGACTTGACTGAAGTGACAAGGGGGTGTGTGCGTATTTACAGTGACGACGTCAAGACGCGAGACAAGGTGATGAAGAGAAGGATGGACCATGACACAGATTAGCGAGGAGGAAGGTGTGTGGGGGGGGTGATGGACGTATCGGAGGAGGAGAGGGAGAGGAGGGAGACTGGGGTGGAGGAAGGGGTAGCAGCGTGTGAGCACAGCCTGAACAGGCAGGGGGCAGCAGGGAGGTGAGGTGAGCCAAACCCATCCATCTTCCCTCAGGGGTGACACAGGAGCTCTCACAACCTGGCCTGTCACAAGGGGACACACCTGACCTCGGGCTTCCAATACTCAAATACTGTAACATAGGTGCACTTGATTTGTCTCGACCACAGCAACAAATAAATGTTTCAGCCCCCTGAAGTGACAAGTGAGTGTCAAATCAAACATAGTTTAGAGGTAGTATTGTTCTGTAAAAAAAAAAAAAAGAAAGGTTTTGTCCGCTATAAACATACTGCCAGTGGAAAGTTAATGTATTCTTTTTGGGGGCGTGCCGCTACTTTCCAGCCAATCGCCTTCGGTGAAGCTTGCCTTCCTCCTTGTCTTATTTGTCAAACCACTGTCAATCAAACACCGAGCTGGATTAAAGCGCTAAATCGCTGTTTGTCATATTTGAATGTCTTTTTTGATGTTACCTATTGAAGTTTCAATACGCTGTATATGAACCCTGCTTACTGGGCCACTGGTGAACCTGGTCTCCTTTTTGAAGGATGCTGGAGCCGAAAGAGAAAGGGAGGGCAAGCCTGGCCCGCCAGGCAGTGTTGAGATGAACACTGGTCTGGGGAGGGAGGGAGGAGTGTTTGGGGGGTCAGGAACAAGCAGGGTTTGAAACAGGTCATGCCCTCGCATGCAGACAGGGAGGGGCCAGGGGAGAGGCGAGCGGCTTACACAGACATCCAACACTCCTTACGTTTCTCTTTCAGCCTCTGTTTAAGAGTTTCGTCTGGGTGGGAGACTGAACAGGATACACAGTTACGACAACAAAAACTGTCTGTAGTTTCTGAACATGGTCAATGTAGGATTCTCTGGACTCATCGTTGCAGGGTACATAAGGTACTAAATCATTTCACAGCCACATCAGTCCATGATACTAGAATTCATTCTTGTTCAATATAAAGTTGAGTATGTTGACTGATGCAGATATGCAGTATGCGCCTGGTTTTAAGAAGCATCAAGACACAGAGACGGCGAGGTGAACTGCGAGGTGCACTGGCCCCAGCAGGTCCTGTGGTCTCACCTCTCTCTGGGCCGCCCAGACCTCCAGGGGGTCTGAAGCCCGTCTGATCCTGGCCCCTCCTCAGCTCTCCGTCTCGCTCGTCCAGCTGTCTCCTCAGCACACCCAGCTCCTCCTGCCAACACCGGACACCAGTCAGACACAACCACTCCACAACACTACACACAACACTACCCCAACTCACACCCTACAGTGCACTGAGACTACACACAAGACGACGCCAACACAACCCCTACACTTCCTTAACACCACCCCCAACACTACATCCTGACACTACACAGAGCACTACACCAAAACCACCCTCAACACTTGTATAAGTCTACACACAACACTACCCCCATACTACCCCCTCCCCCAAACACCTCACCTTCAACTATACAGAAGAGAAGAGAGAAGCAAGTGAGGGAGGGAGAACAAGAGAGAGTGAGAGAGAGTGATGGACAGAGAGAGAGAGAGAGAGAGAGCGAGCGACAGAGAGAGAGAGAGAGAGAGACGGAGAGAGAGAGAGAGAGAGAGAGAGCGACAGAGAGAGAGAGACAAAGAGAGAGACAGAGAGAGAGACAGAGACAGAGAGAGATGGACAGAGGCAGATGGAGGTCAGCACTGGTGTGTATTGGTAGTGCAGTTGATGAGTCAACAGGATTCTAACAGGAAGTCTGCATGAAGCAGACTGCAGGAACTGGAGGGTGCAGGGCACCAGGGCCTCCCAAAGCAAACATCAGGGGAATGATAGTGAGAAAGTATGTTAGTGGAGACAAAGAGGGGAGGGAATGAATAAAAGAAAACAAACTCGACTCCAGCCGAACGAGGGCAGAGAGTCCATGAGCGTCCACGATGAACACATGACTGTGGTTTGGTAAAATATGTGATACGCTTAATCTGGTGCCTTGTGGACGTAGCATACAGGAAGTGGCATTTCTGGGTACATTTAATTTGTACCTTTCACCCTACCATATTGGGAAGTAAGTGATTTAGCTGTTTTTGTTTTTTGAAATGGACGTTGTTCCAGTTATTTAAGCATGCTGATAAGTCTGATTTATTTATATTTTTGCCATTTGAACAATCTTATGTCGGTTCAATGAATTTTTACTTTCATCTCTACTCAGATAAGTGTGCAGAAACACACACACACACAAGCACACCAGTTACAATCATTCCCGCTGTAAACACAAACAAAAACTGGGATATGAAGGAGAAGCGATGGGGTTGAGCGAGCAGAGAGGCAGATAGAAGCGGACCTTCAGTGCCTGGAGCTGGTTCTCCTTCCTCTGCTTCTCATACTGTAACTGGCCCACCTTGATTTTCAAGCTAGAAAGTTTGGCCATAAGCGACTATCGTCGAGAAGCAAGCCAAGAAAGCAGGGGGGAGCCCAAGAAGAAAGAAAGAAGAGAGACACCATAAGAGAAAGACAAACTACAAGGGCGAAGGAAGGACACCAAAGAACATCAGAAGTCACAGAAGGAAGAGACAACAGCTCAGTGTCACGAGGTAAAGAAGAAGAATACTTGAGTTACTCTACTGTCAAACATGGATGCTCAGGCATTCCTTTCGACGCTGTAACCAGGACAACTCACCTTTGTAGATCGGAGCTTTTTCTCATACTGTAGTCTTTCGTTCTCCATCTCTGTCACTCTGTACCTCAGCTCGTTGATCTCCAGGACCAGGTCCTGGGAGAAGTCAGAAAGACTGCATTACCCAGACTGCATTTGGTGGGAGAGGCTGCCAAGGGCAGAGTGAGAACATGTTTTGGGTAGAAGTGAGTGAGATTTATAGTATGTTGGTTTCAGTGCTAGTCTGGCCCCTGATTGCCTCATTGCAGAGTTGCATAAACACGAGTCATTTTTTTCTCCAAGCTATGGCTAAATTCCTTTCTCGTGTCGAAACACCATAAACATTGGATTCACATAGAGATTAATAAGAGGGCTCTGGTTTAAAGAGGACCACTGTCCTCGGAGAGAACTACTGTTCCCAAACAGCTGTGGAGTGAAGAAGACAGGAGAGGACCACTTCCTGGAGGGTGGAGGGTGGGGGGTGGGGCAATGTGAATCGGAACATGGACAGAAGCCCAGTGTTCCAGCGGACTGGCTTTGCCACTACAACAACAACATGACGTGTTTGAGAGTTGTCCAAGAGCCGTACGCAGTTCATCCAGATCCAGAAACCCCCTCTCGCTTTCTCCCCCCCCCCCCCCCCCCCCCCCCCCAGTAAACAAGAACATCTCTCTTCCTTCCCTGTCTTAACCATAGAACCAGAGGCTTGCATAAAACACTCATTCCCTGAGGCCCTGTTAACCATGAACGTAATGTACGAGAACAGCGCATGTTCTTGAAACAAGGCACTGCTGCAGTCTTTTAGTCTCTCGGCCCTCTCCATCGCACGTCGCCATTCCCTTGCAACGTAGCCTTCCGCTGTTCTTCCCCACAAACACAGCTGCAAGCACACATGAAGACACATGCTGTCCCTCCCCCGCACAGGTGTGTGACTGCATAGACCACTGTTTGTCTTCTTATGTGTGTGAGAGAGGGGGATGTAGAGGTGGAGGGAGAAAGAGAGAGAGGAGGAAAGAGAGAGAGAGGAGAGACTAATAGCAAGAAAGACATACAGAGCCGGAAAGAAAACAAGTGCATTCCCGAGGCTTGGATGACTCCCATTACCTCACTGTCCCTGAACCGGTCATCGATGTCCAGCCTATCCTTCTCCAAGGAGTTCAGCTTCATCTTGAGGTTGGACACCTCGGCTATGAGGTCCATCTTCTGGTTCTCCAGCGTTGACCTGCACAGGAGCTCCTGAAACAACAGAGACGGTCATTCCCAGAAGAGATGGACAGGGTGAAGCTGAACTGCTGCTTGTGCAAGTCTGCGCAGGAATAGATCTAAGGACGTAAGTCCCTAATATCAACATACCTGCAGATAATACAGGGAAGTATTTGAGGTGCGTTTGTTTTGCACTTAGATAAGATCGATGTGACTGACCCGTTGCGTCCCTTTAGGGCGTTAAGCCAAATCCAGTGGACCTACGATTTGACAGAATCACAGTGTGGATGGCGCCCCCCCCCACCCCCCACCCCCCGCCCCCAACAAACCCACCTGCTGGAGCATCTCCTCCGTGGCGTTGAGCTTCTCCCGGTTTTCGTCCAAGCACATGTCCAGGTCCCTGATCTTCTCTCCCTGCGCCTCCACCTGGTCTGTCAGCACGCTCACCTGCACACAGGCGTCACAGGGTCGTACCAGAGCACGCCGCTTAGCCTCCACACAACCGCACAGTACTCAACAATACGACGCAATAGGAAGTAGTACTCAACAATACTCTAACCCTGGCGAGCAGTATTCAATATTTCTACCCAATACTCTAAACCCTAGTGAGCAGTGTTCAGTAGTACTACAAGGTCCTCAACAGTATCGTAGTAACGTGTGCTGAAGGTAAGGTACCTGGAGGACCAGGGACTCCTTGTCACTCTCCAGCCTGGACAGACGCACCTGGTAGGTGTCTTGCCCCATGGACATGTGCCCATTGGACTGCGGAAACAGAGAGCGGGGCCAGAGGTTAGACAGAAAGAGAGAGGGAGAATAGTTTCAGAGGGAAGTCAGTGTTGGAGCGTGGGCCCCTTGATGTTCTTGTGTTGGAGCTGGTTTGAGATTGATGTGGGAAGAAAAACGTTTTAGAATGTAAAAAATGCGTGGATAATGGCTTCACTGATACTGCCTCAACGTACGTTGTCCATTTGGCATTTGCCCTTATGCACCCCAACCCCATCTTAAAAGGCAGAGGGAAAAGCCTTGGCTGGAGCATGTAGACACACACACACACACACACTGTTAGAGTATTACATGCATTCTCTGGCATTTCCCTGGCTTCTTGCCCAGTCCCACACAGCAGTTCCCCAGACAGCAGACTGGTTTCCCGAGCGCCCTGTGACTACACCTGGGCCTTATCTCTCCTTCCCAGGGACAGCTACACAGCAACACTTTGCTCTGCTACCCCAAGACTGGCCGCTTGCTCAGACGGCACTGCTTAGACAGGGCTTCTTAGAAGGGAAAGTTACTAAAGACACTTCACAACCCAGAGAATGAATGAAGCAGCTTAACCACCAATGTCTGTTTTCACTCAGACAGTTTCCGGAACATTCTCAGTATCTCCACTGGCACACACCACTAAACAGGCCAACCAACCAGAGCTCTGCTGCTCACACGCACCTGATGACAAGATGTTTGACTTGAAAAGAGTCTCTGTCTGTCTTTCTGCCCCAAACAGGAAGCATTCAAATACCTCCAGTGTTGACAGAGAGGGCCAATCACAGATGCTCTGACAGAAGACATTGTTGTCAGGTCCTGAGGGGGCAGAGCTAAGAGCAGAGAAGTTGTCTGTTTTTTGCACACTTCGACATGTTTTCCTATTTGTGTGTGTGTGTCCCTATGTTTGTGTGTCCTTGTGTCCCTGTGTGTGTGTCCGTCCGTGTGTGTCTGTGTGTGTGTCCCTGTGTGTGTGTCCCTGTGTGTGTGTCCCTGTGTGTGTGTCCGTCCGTCTGTGTGTGTGTGTGTCCCTGTGTGTGTGTGTGTCCCTCTGTGTGTGTCCGTGTGTGTCCCTGTGTGTGTGTCCGTCCGTGTGTGTGTGTGTGTGTGTGTGTGTGTGTCCCTGTGTGTGTCCCTGTGTGTGTGTGTCCCTGTGTGTGTGTCCGTGTGTGTCCCTGTGTGTGTGTTTCCCTGTGTGTGTGTGTGTCCCTGTGTGTGTGTGTGTGTGTGTGTGTCTGTGTGTGTCCCTGTGTGTGTGTGTCCCTGTGTGTGTCCCTGTGTGTGTGTGTCCCTGTGTGTGTCCCTGTGTGTGTGTGTCCCTGTGTGTGTGTTTCCCTGTGTGTGTGTGTGTGTCCCTGTGTGTGTCCCTGTGTGTGTGTGTCCCTGTGTGTGTGTGTGTCCCTGTGTGTGTGTGTGTGTGTCTGTGTGTGTGCGTCTCACCAGGTGCCCCTGCAGCCACTCGGCCAGGCTGTCAGCCGTGGCGTCAGGTATCTGGCAGCGTAGCCCCTCCCTCTCCTCCGTGTCCATCACGTCCAGCACCCCACGCAGGTCCTCCAGCAGGTGGAGGGCCCGCAGGCTGCCCAGGAAGGGAGAGGTGGGGGACTGGCAGTCAAACAGCCCGTTGGAGTAGTCCAGAGCCTTGGAGCCTGGCAGGGAGTGAGAGGTGCACAGAGACTAGAGGAATAAGACCACAGAGACACCAGAGAAAGCCAAGACAACAACAACAAAAACACAGTCCAGAGGAATGCAGACACACATCAGCACGTCGGGTATTTGTCGTTTGTTCGTATGGAACTGCTGGTTCTGTTTAGCCAGCCCTACCACCGCTAGCTTCTGGCAGTGTTTACCACAGACGAGTGGACAGCATTACATCACTGAGCCATTAGAGGACTTAACACACCAGACAAGTGAGGAATTCTGGAGACTCAACAAAGCAGAGAGAGAGGTCCGCACAGCCAGAGGCCCAGGAGCCAGGATGAGGACAGAACACTGGCCAACGCTACTGGGAGAGACACATCATGTGATCTGACGGTTAACTGAAATGTCAGTTCTATAATTAACCAAAGCAGAAGAATAGGATTACGGCTCTGCACTGTCCACGCACACACACACGCTCTGTGCATTAGTAACTGTTCTGCTGCAGATGGAACACAGTCCTGGTGAAGATGCTGTAGAGGCATACGTAACCTATCAGTACATCAACATTTCCAGTTCTGACAGATTTCCTGACAACATTCTTTCCGTCCGCATCGACAGAGAGCTGTGGTACTTTGTTTGTCCTGAGAGGAATTGGTTTTGGCCAGACCAGCTCAGACCAGTTCAGACTAGACCTGACCAGAATAGACATGTATGTAACATTACATTACACAGCAATGTAAATGGCATGTAGTGTAATGCTAGACAAGACAAGACCAGACTTATCTAGACCAGACATGCTAGACCAGACCAGGTTAGACCAGGCCAGGCTAGACCAAACCAGGCTAGATTAAACCAGACCAGATCAAGCCAGGTTAGACCAGGCCAGGCTAGACCAGTCCAGGCTAGACCAGTCCAGGCTAGACCAGTCCAGGCTAGACCAGAGCAGGTTAGACCAAACCAGGCTAGACCAAACCAGGCTAGACCAGGCCAGGCTAGACCAGAGCAGGTTAAACCTTCTTACCTGCTATAATCCCATCCATCTGCTCCAGAGCTGCAGCCAACATGTCACTGGCATCTGACATCATCTTCCTTGCTCGCTCTGAACCCTGCAGGAAGAGTAGACCAGAAGCCTTCAGTTGGAGACGTGTTGTTCGCCGATGAGCTAAGCCACCAAGTCAGGCTTAGGGTCCACCAAGTCAGGCTTAGGGTCCCCAACTACAACACAGCATCCCTGGGTGTACCTCACCGCTGACTAGATCACATGGTCAGGCGGTTTCCTGGCCGCAAGCTTTGCAGCGTTGATGTTAGGTAGAACATGAGGACAGAAAAGCTAGCCCAGTTAACATGTGTATAACTAGCAGGTTGGAGAACTGCTAAGTTCCTGTCTGGCTGGCGAGGACAGAGAGTGGCTTTGGGCTACAGTGTAGTTCAGCTGATGAAAGCAACATGGCATCGGTCTTGGATATCCTGGAGTGTTTGCAGTGGAGGAGACATGCAATCCTTCTCTGTCAGGGGGGAAACAGTGGGGGGAGTGAGATGGCTGAGCGGATAAGGAATCGGGCTCGTAATCAGAAGGTCACTGGTTCGATTCCCGGCTGTGCCAAATGACGTTGTGTCCTTGGGCAAGGCACTTCACCCTACTTGCCTCGGGGGGAATGTCCCTGTACTTACTGTAAGTCGCTCTGGATAAGAGCGTCTGCCAAATGACTAAATGTAAATGTAAACAGAATTGCCCGTAGCATTTGGATTCTTCCCCCAGCCCAAAATAAACTCTGGAACAGTAGACTAAAGCCAATAAACCCCATGGCAGCAGTTAGGCTTTTTACAAGTTCAGCTGTGAGAGAGGAACCTGTGTTACGCCTGTCATTTTGTAAACCACCCGATGAGGAGTTAGCCCTTGTGTGCTGCGAACCCCACAGCAACACTCGCTGGGGCCTTCAAACAGAAAATAGACATTTAAACAAGAGGTGATAAATGTTGGAATATTGATTGCAGGATTTGCTTCCATTCCCCCACGAGGGCATAATGGGAGGTTGGGCAATGATGTTGAGTGATTAGATCTTGAAATTATCCAAAAGGTGTTTAGACTGTAATTCATTCAGGGATCTGCACAGGCCAGTTTTTCCACACCAAACTTGACACAGAATTTCTGTTTGGACCTCCCTTTGTACATGAGGGCATTATCAAGCTAACCAACAGTGGGGGATTTTTTCATGGTTTTGGGCTAGAACCCTTATGAATATTAATGGCATAAAATGTCATTCTAGACTATTCTGTTCTTCAAACTTTAGGGGAAGCTCCCTTTCCTGTTTGTGCTTGATGAAATCCATATTAATGCCCATAGTTATGGAATGGGATATCCAAAAAGCTCACATACAGTAGGTAAGGTGTTCACATACTTTTGGCCTCATCATGTAATTTATACAGCTAACAGATAGGTCTGCATGTTCTCAGACACAGTAGCTTCGATGTCACTGTATTTTACACTAAAACAACAGTATTATCTTCCTCCCTATAGGCGGAATCCCATCTAAAATGGATCTTAGGATCTCAGGATCATTTCAGTCCCTGTGTTTCCTACTGTGGCTGCAGGGCTGAGTTGCTGGACATATTTAGAATTTCAATTAAGCCTTTTAACCATGGTTACTGGCACAAAGAGTTCGCTGTCATCAGGGACACCAGTCTCTCTTGTTTGGGGACGAGTGAGAAGCCATTTTTAGGGGCCCCAAATTCGGAGAACCCCCCGCCCCCCCGAAAAACACAGCATTCCTATTCAGCTAAACCTGTTCTTTAAAACCAAAGCGGACACACACACACACACACACACACACACACACACACACACACTTCTTGGGCAGGTCTCACATCTTTCTGGAAAGCCACCCACCCGCCTCCTACTGTGTCATTTGAGCATTCCTGAGGTCAAATCTGCCCTTTATTTGGAAAAGAAACAGACATGAACACGTCAGGCCATCTCTGCTCACAGTGAGATGAGAGGTTGAAAGAAGCGACATCATGCTGTGACCAGTCTCTCCTTCAGATCACCCTGCGGTCCACACCTGGAGAACCCTGTCTGCACACTGGGGTGAGCAGCAGAAATGAAGCTAGCTCAGCTCACCTTATTTATTTAGATTCAAGTCCTTCATGTTACTTTTGTTATGTAGCTGACAATTAATATGTGCATGGTTAGCATTTCTAAAGTTGTTTCGTCACATCTCTTCTAGTTCCAGAAATGTTCAGAATGGAATATTTTGTCATTTATGCAGCAAAAAATAAAAATAAAATCAGCAAAAATTGAAACCTGCATTACCTGGTCTTGATCGTCATAATGACAATTATGAAAGGAATGGTGTTCAGAATGTCCGTCAACACAATTTATGATATACCATTTATAGGTTATCGGACTGATGTGTACACTAAGACAATGTCTTCTGTATGGGTAGGAAGCTTGTTGATGGTTGTGTACCATGAAGATCTCCAGCTCAAGCTGCTAGCACCAGGCCCGTCTCCCCCCCCCCCCCCCTCGCTCAGCACAGCTCAGCATAGCACAGCTCAGCACAGCTTGTAGTCAAGACAGATAAGGTTATGCCTCCCACCCGGCCCTTGGCAAACACAGTCTAAACACACCGGCCCAGCACCAGATGCTCCGCTCCTCCCACTGTCACCCACTTGTCACCTACCCACTCTCAAGTGGAGCACTTTGAACTATCTGAACGTCGCATGACCTCCCAGGCCTTTTGTCGTGTCATGGGCTGTGCTCCCAGCGCTGGGCAGAGATACAGAACCAGCACACCTGACGACGGGGGAGATCCGCTCAGGCCTGAGCTGCAGGACGGCCTCCCGTTCCGCCTGGGTGACTAACCTGTCTAGCGATCCTGCCATGAAAAAGGGCTGCCACGGGGTTTCTGCCCTGCAGCAAGGTTCCCCTAGACTTTACAAGGCAGTGAAATCACACATGCTATTTCACAGCATCTGTATGTCGCCCCCCCCCCCCCCTCCCATCCCCCATGTCCTGTTTGGCTCTCATCAACTTATTAGTTAAGCCCTCAAAAAAAACAAGAGGTCGCAAATAATCTGTCTTGTCCTCACACAAAGCGTCCGTGTCTTCAGTAACCACCACTCATCGCAGCCAAGGAGACCTACACTGGAGACTATTGTGTGTGTTGGCAGGATTTTACAACGGGCTGCGTACAAAAGAGTAAGCCACAGCCAGTTTGCTTTACCCCCACTACTTCACTGCATTCACAGCTGATCTTATCAGAGAATAGAGGGGGGGGGGGGGAGGGGAGAGCAGAGAAGAGGAGACCCATGAAGAGGAGATTCTGTCACTAATGGCCTTTCAGAGGCTTCACCTTAGGGCCTCAAAGAGCATGGTAGTCTATCCTCAGTCACGGCACAGCAACGAGAGGGTGCAGAGCATGTCCTGGCCCAGTGCCTCCCGGTCTCTCTCTGACTGATCCCTCCATCCTGGCACACGCAGGGAGAAAACTGTGCCCCGAGGGCCACTCGCAGCCCTGCAAGTAGAAGCTGGCTCTGAGGAGTGGAAGGCTGGCTCTGAGGAGTGGAAGGCTGGGCCTGCGTGGAGCTGTGGGCTGGCAGTTGAACTCTGGGAGGAATTTACAACCCGGGTGAAGATCTGCGTGTCTTCCTCTGTCTGCATAAGCACAGCGGACTGTGTTGTTTTTCCAGGAGATGTTGAACTGAACTCAAATGTTAAACAGAGAAGCTGAATGATGACATGACATTCTGAGATGCCCTTCGACTACCAGACCCGGTCGTTTCAAATACTGTTAAGTACTTGGGTGTGCTTGATTTATCTTTCCCACGGCACTGAAACCATTTCACCATGATGCTCTTTCAAGTAAGGAGACAGAACGAATCACGAATGCTGTTGTTTCCGTGCTGGGCCCCACTATGTGCAGACGTTTTCCCTCTGAAAATACTTCAGCATCCATAATGTTGGGTGGAACTGCCTCATACATTGAGGTGTCTGTGAATTGTTCTGAGTGAATAGCCACTAGATCCATTCTCTGTCCACTGGTAAACCAAAGTATCACCAATTCAGTTCAACTTGTCTGACAACAGTCCATTAGAAAACGTACCACAAAAATACACAGACAAAATATAATACATTGAAAAGACATTGACAATTTTGACCTCTCAGTCCTGTGGATAATCCAGCCTACATAGCCTCAGTGGTATAGGCTATGGTGAGACATAGTATTTGTGGTGTCAAACATGTTTCACCTGTAAAGTCCACCCAGTGTTGAGCCGTTTAGGGGGCACCACGTCAGGCTGGCGCTATGCAGACGCGGCTCCGCATGGAGCGGAGGGAGTCAGGCATCCACCACCCTGAGGTAGCGCTGCTTGGAAAGCAACCCCAGCTATTTGTGACCCGGGTGAGAGCGGGGAAACACATTTCTTTTAATATGCCTACGAACATCGAGGAGAGTGTCGGACAAGCAGATTCAGGGGCCTTCCCCCAGTCTATACATAGCTTGGTAAACTGTCAAAATGCAGCGTTTGTGAGGCTTGGACAGAAGTTGTGTAGGCCTAGCCTATATAAAATGTAATAAACAGAACCCAATGACTCAAAGGCTACCAATAGTATACCATGACACATGCAGAATGAAAGTTTCTTTGAATCCATCCCAAATCAACAGTTTATCAATCTACAACTAATATAGCCTATTCCCTTTTGCTTTCGTAGTTTTAGCTAAGCTTTTCTGCTAGTACATAGTCTACTGTGACTTAACCTACTACATCCGAACTTGAAGCTGTCATTTGTCGATGACATTTTTGGTTTGTAGGAACATTCCAGCCTTGAGGGAAATGTAGCCTTTCCAGTCCCTCGCTAGACAATATTGTCTACCAATGTTAACATCGGTGAGACATTTAGGCATGTTATAGCCGACGCTTTTGTTACCACGCATTAACATAGTGGTAACATTTGATCATTTGAAGGAATGTGCATTTATAACCTTTAAATGCTCAATCCACCTTATGTTTAGTTAAGAGAGCACGTCGTATTTGGCATTTCTGGGACAAAGGACAAAAACTGTCCAATAAACAAGAGACAAAGTCATGAAGTCAATTACCCCAAAAGGTGACTGGGAACTGTATGCCATTAGGTCTGTGCTACTGGACATTTGTATCCAGACTCGATTAGTAGAACAAGCCAAGTAACGTTAACTAGAACGCGAGGGAAAAAAACAGCCAACACAGACGGTTAAAAATAGGCTACATAAGATGTCCAATATTACACTGCATGGTGTTGGGAGAATACATAAACGCATACTGTATCCACAGAGACTTTTAAGTGAAACCGTAAAACAAATTGGATGGCTAACATTCATGGGCTTGAAGTAGCTTGAAGAAAAACCTTAGTTAATAGCAAGTGATACATATCACTTTTCCTTTTTAAGGAAGTTCTTTATTGTTAATGAAACTAACAAGTATAATAAGAGTTGGTAGACTACCCAGCATACATTGAAGCCTAACCAATAGCTTACTATTATGCTGTACTTGAATCACAGCGGCTACAATATTCTGCCCGGATATAAATCACTGCACCAAAAACACACTCACCCAAACTTTGAAACCAACTTTACAATTCCCACGATGGAAGTTTCCAAATTCACCAAAACCCAAACTTGAGCCGTTTATATCATACACTTTTAACCTTTTCTGCTACAATATCAGCCCTCCGACCCTCAAAATCCCTACGCCATGTCGAGACAGAGTGGATGGGAAGTTAGAAAGTGGAGACGTCATCGAGCAGGCACATCCCGCCCTGCTCCCGACTGGATTGGTTTGGGAGGAGGAACTCCGACGGGGTCTTGGGAGCTCCTAGGGGCGCCTGCCAATCAACTCTCACAGCTCAAGGATGACACCTTGTGGTTGAAATTAACAATCGTCAACGATCATAAAAGGCGAAGCGGCTAGAGCGATCACACGTTGGTTTGTTGACGGCTGTTACAGGAAAAAACACGATTTACATTCTACAAATCCCATAATTAACCTACAAGTTTTAATAATACATCTATAGTGATCAGTAAAGTTATTTACACAGTAGGCACATCGAATCTCTAAGTAAATATATCACGGTAAATGTAGGCTAGTAATACGTAAATAAACCATCTGATCAATATTATCTCTCAACTTCAGATATTAAAAATAATCAGTCTGATCCCTGCAGTCATCTTTTCTTCTTCCCTCCCTGCATCCTTTCCTCACAACCCCCCCCCCCCCCCCCCCCCCCCCCCATGAGGAAGTACTCCAAGGGAAGGCTTCACCAGTCCCAGGGCTAGGGTCCAGGTTGGACCTTCAGGGCCCGCTCCACCTTGACGTTGTGGAGGTCACACTCCAGAATCTCCCTGATCCACTCGTCCTCCAGAGCCCCCTCGATGAACTCCTCCAGGCTGATGATGGCTGGGCAGAGGACAGAGGGAGAACAGTGTGACCCATAGAGACGTCGCAGGGAGTTGCGAAATATCTGCGTGTGTGAACATGCAGCCATCTTTGTGTAGGCACGAGTGTGTCTAACCATTTTTGTCTTTGTCCAGTCTGATGAACATCCTGTTGGTACACTCCTCAGCAGTGAGAGGGTTAGGTTTGGTAATAGCTGTTGCCAAGCTCATCTTGTACACTGCCTTTAAACAGGGAACAGCCCCGTTTTAAAACAACACCCTCAGGCTCCAACTAGTGGATTACAACAACCATAACAGGATCCAATAGCTTCAAACTAGGTCAACTGACTGAATTGTCCTTTTAAGCGATCTGAATGAATGAATGTTAATTAGGTTTGCCCCACACAGCACATCAGGCAGAACACTGCACCAGTTAGACTGGGAACACACCTGGGTCACTTACATTGATCCATTCCTCAAAAGCATTGGAAAATATCTGACGGCATCTCAATTTGACTGAATATCTGAGGGCATCTCAATCTGACCGAAACTTTTTAGTCATGGGACAGATCTTTGTCATTTTTGTGTCACTGATATAAATCAGCTCTCCCCCATTAAATAGCTGGACCCCACCTGCATGATGCCCAGCATCTCCCCCCGGGTGATGGCCCCATCCTTGTCCTTGTCATACAGCTTAAAGGACCAGCGCAGCTTCTCCACCGCAGAGCCCTGGGTCAACATGCTGATGGCTGTCACATACTCCTTGAAGTCCACCACTCCGTCCTGCAAGGGAACCAGCCTCCTCAGTCACCCAGGCAGTCCCACCACGGATGGACGGTGTGACTGGAACTAAATTGTAATAATGTAGGGGTGTCAACTGTCCTTGTGGCATGTAAAATATGCACGCCTCTTCTCACTTAAATCCCCCTCTTGTTTTACCTACCTTCAACAGCAAGGGCGTAACACTCAAAGTCCATTCATTCACCACAATTTTTGCCGAAATAATTCATGGTTAATTTACTCGATTTCCTTGTGTTGCAGTGCTTCCGTGGTCACAGTGTTTCTGTGGTCACAGTGTTTCTGTGGTCACAGTGTTTCTGTGGTCACAGTGTTTCTGTGGTCACAGTGTTTCTGTGGTCACAGTGTTTCTGTGGTCACAGTGTAATGTCTGCAGCCTACCCCGTTGTTGTCCAAGGTGCGGAAGATCTGCTCTGCATACTCAGCCGACTCGTGGCCTACTGTCCCTTTGCAGAAGTGACGTCTGAACTCGTGCAGGGTGATTAGTCCACTGGGACACTCGCTCATGAACTTTCTACCACGGGAAAGGGCCAAACACACACACAGAAACAAACATTCACATTGACGACTAAACAAAAACATGAACAAACAGATCCCAGTTTAGCAACACCATGTGTGCATTAGGTTACTGAGCAGACTGAGGAGGGTCCACGACTGTTTCAGCGACACATCTCTTATTGAAACAAGCGGTTACTCTCATCTGGTTTACATGGAGAGAATTAGGGTATCCCAGACTAACTGTACCCTGTCACTCTTCCTTCACATTACCTATCCTGCTTGACCACACATTACAATATAGGGGTAGGATCTTGTTTACAGTTCATCCAGGAATTCGTTTTAAGAATGACTGACTATACAGATTTGAGCACATGTAAATTAGCTAATGGCCAGATAAGATAATCCAAACTCTAGTATGTTGGATGACAAGTTTCTCTCTGTCAATCTTCCTGACAATCTTTTGTTGGGCTTCACATTAAAAAAAAACACCCAAACCTTACGGTGAATTTAAATTGATTTGAATAAATACATGCCTCCATGGTGAATATCATACTTCTTGATCAATCACTCTCAAATTAAAGGACGTTTTGACTATTACGATTGAATGAGGAAAAACTGCTGGCTCACCTACTGTGTATATGCTGAACCTTCCTTACAGTAGAAATTAATCATGTGCACAGGTCCCAAACAGCAGCCAGTGAAGGAAAGCCCCATCATATCTCACCTGAACCACTCGCAAAACATCATATCTCACCTGAACCACTCGCAAAGCATCATATCTCACCTGAACCACTGGTAAAGCTTCATATCTCACCTGAACCACTGGTAAAGCATCATATCTCACCTGAACCACTCGTAAAGCTTCATATCTCACCTGAACCACTGGTAAAGCTTCATATCTCACCTGAACCACTGGTAAAGCATCATATCTCACCTGAACCACTCGTAAAGCTTCATATCTCACCTGAACCACTGGTAAAGCTTCATATCTCACCTGAACCACTGGTAAAGCTTCATATCTCACCTGAACCACTCATGAAGCTTCATATCTCACCTGAACCACTCATGAAGCATCATATCTCACCTGAACCACTCGCAAAGCATCATATCTCACCTGAACCACTGGTAAAGCTTCATATCTCACTTGAACCACTCGTAAAGCTTCATATCTCACCTGAACCACTGGTAAAGCTTCATATCTCACCTGAACCACTGGTAAAGCTTCATATCTCACCTGAACCACTGGTAAAGCTTCATATCTCACCTGAACCACTGGTAAAGCTTCATATTTCACCTGAACCACTGGTAAAGCTTCATATCTCACCTGAACCACTGGCAAAGCTTCATATCTCACCTGAACCACTCATGAAGCTCCATCACATAGGTCCCCCCTTGCCTTCCTTGCAGAGTGGCAGCCTGTCCCATCCTCAAGCCAGTACGCCTCACCCTCCACTCTGCCGATGACTTTATAATCATCCTAGCTTACCCCGCTCGTTTTAATCACACTTACGATTGGCCTGCAGTCCAGCCGACGCACCATCTCCAGGTGGGGAGCCACAGGACTGGTGGCAGGTGGGCCTGACTGACGTCAATGTAATCATCCAGAAAGCATTGACGGTTATCCTTGGCCTTGTCATCAAGGTCTTGGGGGGAGTGTCATTTGCTGCAAAGCTTTGTACGGAAAAATACCTCAACTGCCCAGATAGGAAAGACAATCAAATGATTGCATATACAGCTGAAGACATACAGTGGTGGTGGAAGGTATATTGGCATATTTAAAGTGTATGTATGTTCCCATGCCAAGTATGTTGTTCATAAAACTAATGTTTATTAAGAACCTTTTGTTACAAGACAGGCCGGAGAGCTGCACCTATCCTGTTGTGCCACAAACCGGCCCAGTTGACAGTAGCAGCAATTACACCATAAACAAACAACTGCTTCATTATGACCCCCCCAAAACAATGACAACATCTCAAATGAAAAAAAAAATGAAACAAAAAAACAATACCAACAGCGATGTCAAAGGATATGATGGAGGTTTGGACTACGAGAGCTTCTGACATGCTTGTGTTCCATGTAGGAGAACAGGGGCCCTACGGTAGGATAGGCTCTTTCTGTGTGCATGTAGGCTGGTGATGAAACACTGGTCTTTCAGACCCTCCCTCCCCCTCTTATAAGGCAAATAACCTTTAATCCAAAGAACCAAAATAACAAACAAACTAAAAGCTTCTATATAAATTGCATGCAGTTTGTTAGCAGGGCCTGACACTAAAGGGAACACAAAATAGGTAACAAATAGTTAACAAGGTTAAAAAAAAAAAAAAAAAAACTACCCTGGCAAAACTGTTTGCCAAACTGGGAGAGAAGTAGTTACCACCGATGAGTTATTACCCTCAGTCTCCACTAGATGGCTCCCCCAACAAGTGGAACTGTTGGTACAAGCTCACTGACAGTTTCATAACCCAGGACTTCCACAAATACAGTACAGTGATTTTAGGGGTAAGAAATAGAATAACCTTGTAGCTAAAACACATATGGTATGACATTTTACCTGTCATAGGACCAGTCTTATCTATGGCACCGGCCTTCTTAGCTCGCTGGTGTGGCTAGAATGAGCGTTGATGCCTCTGCCCAAGGCTCATTCATCCAGGCCATCTCTAATCAGGCATTAGATGGCTGGATTTGTGTGCGGCAAGCAAAGAGGTGAACGAATCGCCCCAGATTCACCCAACGTTGCATCAAGATAGGATGAATGGTCCTGAAAACTCCTCTGAAAAAGTGTGGAGACTCGGACGGGCCAGACGGCACTTCAAACACAGGCAGCTGGTCCATGTAGGCATGGCCCTGAGGTTTCAAGCATCAGTCAGAGACCGAGGTCTTCTTCTCCACAGTCCACACTGGCACAGAGCATGATAGACAGACCATAATAGGTGGCCGTGTCCTAGAACAGCAATAGAACATGCGGAGGTGTTGGAGTGGTTCGGGACTGTAATCAAAACATGGCGCTGCGGCTTCCGTCCATAACCACTGACCTTCCACTGTGGACCGTCACACTGTCCACTGGCAGTGAAGAAGGTCCGCTTTGCCTGCTGACAGACTACAAGTCTTCTGCAACACCTGCTGATCTCAGCAAGTTCATCTGAATCTAGATTGGCTTAAACCATTTTAAAACCGCTTCTTGTCTGGCTGTGTACAGCCCATCACTCTGGTCAAAAGGTCCATTCACCTCATTAAAATGCAAGAGTGTATGGTCGTGACCGTGATCACATGACGTAAATAGCAGAGGGTCTAGTGTTGTGGAATGTTAAACCATTACGCCGAGCACTGTCCCAGGAAACCGCAAATCAACAGCCAGCGTGCGGCACTGATACGGCCATCCTGGCTGGCCTTGTGCAGGCCCCACCCACCCTTATGGCCATGGTTTAATGCAAAAAGAATTCAACCAACTAGTTGTTCAAAAAACTGCATCTTGTCTGTGGTGTCTGAACACTGTCTATAATCATCTGTCCCCAGCATGGGAATCACACACACACACAACATGAGAATACAGAAGAACCACGTTGTCAAATACACATTTTCATTCAATACAAATTAAAACAGTGGAAATATTGTGAGTGAACAGGATGAGCGAGGATTGGTTCTGGTTAGAGGCTTCCTGAGGTACTGCCTCACCTGCCCTGACTCTGACAGGGATCCTACAGAAAACCAACACATCACTGACTTGAAAGACTTGAATGTTGTGCTCCAGCACGTGTCCTTATGACTTCTACTCATGGAACACCTTGTTCCCTCAGCATGACTGGCTAGGACCTACGCACATCATCGTCGTGTGCTTGTCTGAGGTTTTGGGCTTTTCTATTGGACAGACACACAAGCATAAGCTGACTGGTTGGCCAATTATCTGAGCACAGATGACTCCGTTTCTCCATCAGATGTGAAGAAACCCAGATGATTGAGATATACCCTGGGAGATAACACAATCCCTCTATCGAGGTCAAAACATATACATATATTTATCCAATTACTATTATTCAGAAAATACATTGTTTCCAAAAACACGTCATCACTTTCAGTGCGCCTGTTTAGCTTCATCTTCACTTCTGTCCTTTGTTCAAGTGTAGCTAGATAGATCCAGGAAACAGAAACCTCCATCCGGGGAGGCCTACGTTCCTGGGTCCTAGTGTCCTAGAGGTTGGCTGGGTTATTCCACATTGCTTCCGCAGCTCTTTCATAGTCAAGTCTCCTTATGAGGGACAGAACGTTTGTGGAGAGCAATAATGGACAGAACTTCCCATGACTGTCTGGTGGTTCTGAAGGCTTTACAGGCAGAGCCTTTGAAGACTTTCCCCTCAGCTCCATGTCCTCCTACTGGTGCAGAGATAGGGGTGTTTGGAGAAGGAGGGGGGCTGGGGTCCCTTATTGTTAATAATTCAAATTGATTTTAGAGTTTTAGAGTAGCCGCCTGAAAATTCCACAACTTAGGTGGAAAAACCGGTAATAAATACATTTTGAAAAAAAATAAAAAATAAGATTGTGATGGTCTGAGGGGCTGAAGGAGAAGATTAGACAGAGGCCCCTGTGATGTTCTAGAGTGACCAGTGCATCTCGTCAAAGTCAACGGCCTCGCCCAGGTTGGCGTCCGTCTCCAGCAGGCTCATGATGACCGCCATGGCGGCCTCGTCGTTGCTAAGGCCACCGAGCCCGGGACCCACAACACTGTCCAGGTCCAGCTGAGCGTTGTCCCCTACACAGAGGATGGGGGGACACGAGTCAGTGAACCAGCCAGGTGTTTTAGCTACAGCACTAGCTAGGTCTTCTCAGTACAGTAGTTAAATAGGATGCTTAGTTTCAGATGTTTTGGTCGGTAGATGTGTTCTTTATGTACAACGTTAGGTAGCTACTCGCAAGACTGGTGAGGTAGTTAGTAGTTAAATAGATAAGAGACAGTAGTGGCATAGTTAGCTAGGAATAGTGTATTTTAGGGATAATAATGATCTAAGTAGCTAGGTACTTTGGTAACACTAGTTCCTTGTTAGATAGGTATTTAGGCACAGTAGTGAGGTAGCTAGCAAGGTATGTGAGTGGTTAGCTCGGTCATTCAGGTAGAGTGATTCCATTGCTAGGCAGGTAAATACCCAGTGATTCTCCAGCAGAGACAGGACCATTGTGCAGTTCGTCCTCGGTGTTGGACTTTCCTGGCAGCTCGTTATCCATAACCTCTCCGTTTGGCACCTTGGTGGGCATCACACAGGTAAGTGCATGCACCCACACCAACGCACTCATTCCTCAGCATAAAGTCACACTAACGCATGTACGGACAGCACCAGTTAAAGGTTCGGATACACCCACTCATTCTAGTAGTTATTAACTATTTTTTACATTGTAGATTAACAGTGAAGGCAATGTCTCAAAACCATGAAATGACAAATGGAAGTATATAGTAACCCCCAAAAAGTGTCAAACTAATCAAAATGGATTTTGTATTTGAGATTCTTCCTGGTATTCGCCCGTTGTCTTGATGAGAGCTTTGCACACGTCTCTCAATCATCTTTGAAGTGATCCGTGAACGATCATCATCAAAAGCTGCTATTTTGAGTCAGGTTCAAGAACAGAGAACAAAATATTGGGGAAGACAGTTCGGTATCCATTAGGTCCTGCCTGCAGGTGAGGAGCGAGGGTTGGGGGGCCTAGTTGGACCACAGAGTAACGAAAAGCAGACAACAAGTGTGTGAACTCTTCTGGAAACCCCTCCAGGTGACCATCCCATAAAGATTACTAGCCCGACTCCCTCACCGCTCAGCCATCTTTTTTTGGGGGGAACAATATGATAGTTTTGAAATAGTCACTATTATTATACAATGTAGAAACTGACACAAATAAAGACAAGGCCTTGATTGAGAAGGTGTGCCCAAACGTTTGACTGGTGTTGTATGGGCTCTCTCACACACACATTAAATGTTGAAGACTCACGTTGCTGCTGGTCTGGGGATGAGTCATTGGCGACCTATCCTGATGCATGTTAAAGGGGCTAACATTACCACTGGATGGGGATGAGTTCATCCTGGAAGCGGAGCAAACACACAGAATTTCAGGACTGATTCTTCCCACATCAGTCCATAATACTGCACTTCTGTGGCAATA
>NC_140374.1:2972500-3090000 GCF_054491055.1 Hypomesus nipponensis
GCACACACAGTAAAAAATGAAACTTACTCTTGGCATCTATGAGTCTCTCACGGGGGTAGAGCTCCGAAGCAGACAGCTGCTCCTTCACCTTGCTGATGTCTTTAGGGTGGACATAGTCAAACAGACTCTGACCAATCAGCTCCGTCTGGGGATCACAATCACCGACCTTTAAACCGACCAATCAGCTCCACTGAACTATAACTAAACCTCAATTCTGACCCTGCAACTGCTGGCAAAACGTATGGGAGGCCTTCTGACAAGGACCCTAGCAAGTTGGTTCTAATCTGGTTCTAGTACCGGGGTTCCAAACACCGCTGAAGTACAATACTCACCCGACAGTAGTTGAGTATCTTGCTGACGGACTCTGAGACAAAGACTATTTTACCTCGATCACAGCCCACCACAAACAAAAACCCATCTGCAGCCTGAACAGGAGAGAGGGAGGAGAAGAGAAGGACTCGTCGAAATCTAAATGTTAAACTGAAATGTAACGCAGTAACATGTGTGACGATGACCAGACAAGAGAAAACGTATGGTGTGTTCTGCACTGAGACCATGTCTGGGGCAGTCTTTGGGAGGTCATGTCTGTGCTATGCTGGGGGGGGGGGGGGGGCAGTCTTTGGGAGGTCATGACTGTGCTATGCTGGGGGGGTGGGGCAGTTTTTGGGAGGTCATGTCTGTGCTATGCTGGGGGGGGGGGGGGGCAGTCTTTGGGAGGTCATGTCTGTGCTATGCTGGGGGGGGGGCAGTCTTTGGGAGGTCATGTCTGTGCTACGCTGGGGGGGGGGGGCAGTCTTTGGGAGGTCATGTCTGTGCTACGCTGGGGGGGGGGGGCAGTCTTTCACAGAGATGCTGTTCCCACTGGAGCAGTTGTGATGCTCACCTTGAGGACCAAGTGCTTGAGCTCCTCGTCGGGGAGGAAGGACGGCTTGTAGTTGGCTTCTGTGAAAGAACTGGTGGAACCTGGCGGAACGAGAGCAGGGACAGGAGGAAGAGTGAGAGCACAAAGAGAGGGAGGGAGAGAAGGAGTGATGGGTTGAGTCAGAGAGAGGAAATGCTACAACTGGAGGGGAGGGGGAGGAGACTACGGAAAGGTACGTAGCGCTCCGGAAACAGGTTTCAAAAGCCCTGCATTACAATGACCAACACTTTCAGGATAGAGTCTTCTAACCCAGTCTGACACGGTTCCTGCTCTGAGGCGCACTCACTGGCGGTACCTTTGAGAGACTTGAGGTGCTGCACAGCCATACGCAGCACCGTCAGCTTGTCCAGCTTGCGCGACATGGGGTTGCAGGTGGGGATCATGGCAGACAGCTCATCGATAAGGTTGTTCATCTTGTCTCGCCGTCGCTTCTCAATCTGACTGTGGGGCTCCCTGAGAACAACCCCAGCCATAAGACCAGCAGACGCTAAAGCTGAGCTAAGCTACTTCTTACAAATCTGCACCATTGTATACAAAACCCTAATACTCCTGCTGAAGTTAGAACAAATAGCAGAAATACCTGAAGCACTTAATCTTCACATGTTGATCCTCTCCTTCAGACCTGCAGCAATGGGAGGAAAGAGGCAGAACATGTCATTTGATGGTCAGATGATGCAAACGCTGAAACCTGGAGTGGAGTCCATGACCACGTACCCATCTGGCTCCTCATCCATCTCCACATCCAGGAAAGAAGACGATTTTGTTTCTCTGGGAAGACAATGCGTGGTTAAAAAAAAACTTGGATGATTGTTTTTTTGGTTGTTGACAATAGCACCCTTCATTTCAAGACCAAACATCTAGAAATGAATACTGTAAGCAAGTGTGACTAATACACACACACACACACACACACACACACACACACACACACACACACACACACACACACACACACACACACACACACACACACACACACACACACACACACACACACACACACACACACACACACACACACACACACACACACACACACACACACACACACACACACACACACTTACTGGGTGTCCATGCTGCCCTTGCGTTTGCGAGGAAGCTCTGTGCCCGAGGACAGCGCAGCAGCTGAGGAGGCAGGCATCAAGCTGGGCACCGACAAAGAGAGGCTTTGGTTTTGCTCCACCAGCACATCCCCTGGAACACACGCACTCACACGGTTCAAGGAACGGGTAAAGCAGGGGGCATTCCGCATCATCTTACCATGCAAAGACAACAACAAACATCATTAAAAAAAGGGGACTTGCGTCACAGCCAGAGCAACCGCAACCTGCACACTGCTGCTGGTTCACATACTCCTGTCTTTAACTCGGCGCTCTACAGACCCAGTAACCTAAATAGCCATTACCAGATCAACAGAGGCTGATGTTCTAAGCCTTCTCCGTCCAGTGAAGCAACACGCTGGGGAGCATCGCGCACCGCCTGGCCACGAACTCTTACCCCACCTGATCCCCTTTCCACCACCTCTCTCACTCCTCTGACCTCCCGTCTGGCGTGTGCATCCTCGCCAGATTGACAGCTTTGGCGTCACACAGGAACCCTTCAAGTAACTCATTCATAATTACCACCAAGACTTTTTTTTTTTTTTTTTACTACGTTTTTCACTCGTATTGACACCAGAAGAAAATTGCCGCATCACATAAGCGGAGATGGAGGAGGGTTTTCTGATAGGCTACACACCACTGCAATGATGCCAGTTGTATAAGCATCGACAACAAAATGAGGCTGTGTGAACCACGGAGGCAGGGGTGGGCTGAGCGGCCTACAAGTAAGTGCTGTCACCAGCGATGGTGCCAGGAAACACAAGAAGCTAAAAGGACACACAGAAATATTTATGGTATGCTGCAGGTCATGTCACCACAACAAAAGAAGGGGCCACAGCGAGCAAGGACAGGGTCTCTTCTGATTGGATGAGTTACAGATCAATAAAGACATGACTTGAGGACAAAGTCAGGCATGTGGCTGGAAGATAGCAGGATCTTCTTCCCAAACAAGGCTAGACCGTCTCTATATTTACACGCACAATGTCAAATAATGATGGGAGTTTATTGCGAACAACTGAAGAATTTGTGTTTGTCAAGTCACATTCTGAAACGTAACCACTGAAAAGAAGAATAACAGTTGTATTGATATTGATGGAGGGAAACAGAACAGAAGTGATCTGGGACAGAACGTGGAGTACAATAGGAGCTTGACAACACAACTCTTCTACCTCGGCCTGACCCCACGATAACTTCATTAGTTCAGGCCCATGATCGACTATACAAAACCATCACAGCTTGGCCAGGGGACGAAAGCAGTTCACTTTGACCATCAGTCTGACAGGGAGAGTTGTACCTCGCCCGGCGTGCTTCAGGTTAGCGATGATTATCCAGCTCGCCCTTAACACTGCATAACAGACTTTGCCATTGAACAACATCTCAAATGTTTGGATGCAGGCGTTTTCCACGTCGTAAACTGGTGATCTTGACCTACAAATCACTGCCTTTCCACACGAGTGCTTTGACCCTATCAACACACTCCACCTTCACACACAGCTTTCAATGTGACTGACTAACAGCCTCCATTTGTGAGAGCAGGAGCAGCACAGGCATTCAGAAGGAGAACGACACAGACATACTATTGGCTGTATACTATTGATACCTTCTACCCTAGAAACACAGGGCTTGTGTACCAAAGAACATGTCCTTTAAACAAATTAGCCTTCATTTGACATGACTTCCTGATGATGTCAGCATCAGAGGTTCGAGTCACTTCCTGGCTACTGAGATGGGCTTGGGGGAGGGTAGGCTCGTAGGTCAATGTTACAGAGATAGCTTAAGAAAACACATAGAAGATGTGTGTGCAGGCAGGGGCATATCCTTGTTAACACATAATCATGATACTTATTTTATTTAAAAAGGTAAACCATGTAACCAACTGTCATTAAGACCTAGTATTAAACCTGACACCCCATGACTACAATTGTGATGATGAACATGTCAATATCAACACATATTAAACACTGCCTAATCCTCCTTTACAAACAAAGAAAGCTGATCCATTTGAGATCCTATTTAAATCACCATGGGGCAAATAGATTGAGACATGTTAGTGCACTTTGGAGTGTTATCCAATATTACAGAAGTATCACACTTCAGAAATAACATAAGTTTCAGTATCCACACTTAAGCATGTTTCAGCTAAAGTAGATAAACGTGAGAGTATAACAAACCCAAGAGGATCCAAAAGGAATAAGCGGTCACGGTGGCCCATAACAAGAGCTGCTAGTTTGACCTACATATTATATAACCGTCACACAACTGCACGTACACGTGTAGGCTGCATAACAATACGACAATGTTTTTATTTTTTATTGAAATAAAAAAGAAACTTAATGCACCTCACCACAGAATGTGCAGTAAATATACAATTTTAACTAGATTTAGCAGTCGCTCAATACAGGTTACAACAGACATAATTAGGAATTATTCTAAATAAAAAACAATACGGTGAAGACAATAAGTTTTATATTATCCACAATTCAATTTGTACTGATAATGTATTGCTTTTTAAATTAACCCATTGCTCTCAAAACTAAGGCTAAATGTGTAAGCTCACAATGGCCCTAATTGGACGAGGACTGTGACACTAACCTACAAGTATAGCCAGTTTTTTTTTCTTCTTCTCAATAATACGCTATTGCAAAAAGGAAGACCATAAAAAGTGGCCTAACCAAACCACATCGAGAAATCCTCCTTTGTCACACAAACATCCAAATAGTCTCAGTTTCACATGCTAAACTTTCAACATACCGACAAACAATTCCAAATTGCGCAACTATTCTTTTAAATGTAACCGACCAATAAGGGCAATAACCTTTAATGTTTATTATTTTTAGCATATCATAGACATGGATGTTTATCGTGGGCCATGTTAAGATCCTATAGAATAATAGCTTAGGCTATAGGAGTACCTATTTGCAACTATGCTAAGCTATGAGCGCAAACCCTTACACACAAGCTTGTGATCGTGCAATAGTCCTCAGTTACCGTTGTAAACATCAACAGTGTTATATGTTAACAAACTAAATGTTCATTTTTGCTACATTTTTCAAAAAAGTGCCTTAGCAGCCAGTTTGCTCTACTGATCTACTGACCTAGTTTCGGCACACAGCGAATGGCTTATGGCCACAACCATTGATAAACTCCCGAACCGTTTCCTGGTAGCCCTACATACACTGCTTTGGCGAAAAGCCGCAACAAAAAAATAATACAAAATTGAATTTGCTATTATTTGAAAACTGACAGTGTCGGGTTTACCTGTCTGTTCCCCTATCGCTCTGTCACCGCCACCAGCCGCTGCATTCCTCGCCGACATGGCTGGAGCCGGTGCACCGGGGCCCAGTACTCCACTGCATGTGGAAGAAGCAGTATATGTTGATAGGAGAGGTAGCCGGGGAGGAGGGGGGAGAGTGAGTTGTATAATTGCCTTATTTTTTTTCTTCTTGGGGGGCGGGGGTTAGTGAGAGAGAGGGGACACAGAAACGTGCGAGGAAAGTACACGGTGTAATCAGAGCAGCAGCAGCGCTGAATTCCGGGAAAACGCGGAAGACTATTCGGTTTCATCACGCCTCCCGCCATCTAGTGGTGACATGCGGTAGCGACGCTCACGTGCACCGAGCCCAGATTGGATTTGAACTGCTTCATTTACCTTATTTAGAAACGCAAAAGCGATCGGCGCAATGGAAACATAGTTGTGTTTCGACTTTGGGCGATTAACTGCCTACTGTAGATGGAAGAGTCACACATTCTTGTCCACACACACACACACACACACACAAAAAACACAGACACGCCTACCTTTTTATAAATATCGGTACGGACCGAGCACGGAAAGTGATCCTTTTAAAATTGACAATGTGGGTTATGCCCCCATTGGTTACATTCGGGAGCAGCAGCGTGGGGATTTTTTTGGCAATGATTGAAAGAAAAGTAGCCTCTAATGCCATTATCATGTTAGCTACTCCTAATCTTAAATTTGTTGTGTGTATGTTCAACACACGGAAATCTGGAAACGCGCGTCACTGCTTCGCTTTACCACTAGATGGCGGTCAAGACTCTAACATCGACAGTAGGCTAGACCTAACTAACCCAGACTTTAATTGTCTGGTTAAAAATAATTAAAACATGACCGGGAGACCGTGGCTCAAATGTTAAGATGAACGATTAGGGGGAAAAAAACTATACAACGCAGCCTACACAATATTTAAGCAACAATTGACAGAACGCATAAAGGGTTGTAGACTACTGATCTTGTAACATGCATCTCCTGGCAGAAACATTCAAGTAGGGGATATTAAAGGCTACATTTCTACTCTTTGGGTCACGGCCTCGAACGAGAGAAAGATGCTTTCAGGCACCGATGGCATTATAGCAGCGGAGTCCAGGTGATTTGTGGCTCACGCCGGTGTTCCGGCCAGTAGCAGCAACAGCACCTGTAGCCTAAAACAAAGCCTGAGAGCATCCCAACCTGTCCTACGGATGAATCTTTAAATATAATTATCTGAATTTTAAAACAATTGGTGCATATTTAATGAGCAGGAAAAGGCGGGTTTGTCCTAACAGTTAATCATGCATTTGGTTAGGGGAATACCCCAAAGTTGCCGACAAAAAAGTGAGTGCAATTTAATCTGGCAGAAAAGTGTGACTGCGGGAATGGAAGATCAGTTTCTCATTTCATAGGCAGGCAGTAACGTTAATTAGCGCGTTGGCTGACCTGGATGCGCTGGGAAGGAATGGGGCGTACTTGGAATCTAATGTATACCTCTTAAATTACACCTGCGCACATGTTACACCGCGCAACAGACAACTAGCCTTGTCTCTGTTGAATGCGGTTTGTCAATCCTGTCAATATTTAATCCCTCATCCTCGGGTCTGGTGTCAAATGAACCTGCCTGTCTGGTTGACGATATGGCGCAAGGAGACTGGCGGGAGGGAGGATAGAGGGAGCAGGGGCGGGCACTGGAGGCCAGGTATCCCATTCCCTCCTCACCCAGAACAGTGGATCAATCAGATGAAGAGGACATCAGAGAGATCCTCTCTGTTCTACTGCAGCTATCCAAGCTTGAAAATGCCCAGCTGCTGAAGGATTCACTTTACACAATCTCTATCCCTGGCTCTTCGCTCGCTTTCTCACTCTCCTGCATTTCTCTTTTCATTTGAACATCCAAGAAATGACTCTACCCACTCCCCTTAGACCAGGGGGAGCCCATCTGACACATCACCTCAGCCATCTTACCCCTCCTCCCTTGCTGCCCACCCTTCGCTTATCTCTCTGTCAGACCTGCTGGTAGTTCTGCCCCTCAGAGGGGAGCGCAGAGGAGCAGCCTGTCTCACATCTCAGGACCCCTGGCACCAACCAGAGGAGCAGCCTGTCTCACATCTCAGGACCCCTGGCACCAACCAGAGGAGCAGCCTGTCTCACATCTCAGGACCCCCGGCACCAACCAGAGGAGCAGCCTGTCTCACATCTCAGGACCCCCGGCACCAGCCACAGGAGCAGCCTGTCTCACATATTAGGAGGGATCTGATGGAAGCTTGGAACTGTTGGACGATGAGCCACCACGTCTAGCGGAACAAACCGGAGCAGAGAGGCACAGAGATACAGTCTGAGGAAGTCAGAGAGGAGGAGGAGGGGAACGGAGAGAAGAGAGGGAAGATGCCGTTCGGGGGGTTTGCCGGTCTGAAGGAGCGGGTGTTGAATCCGGGGAAAGAGGAGGTGAAGAACACCATAGGAGACTCTCTGGGAAACATACAGAGGTGAGTTGGGAGGACGGGGAGCAGGACTGGGCGCACTGGACCTAGGGGAATTAGGAGGGAAGGAAATGGTCATATGATTGACAAGAATGGCACAGTTATGGGTTAAGACTACGGCTAGCACAACAACTCTGTTTTATAACATTTTATTGTAATACATTTCCTAGCCCTGAACAAGTCTGTTGAAATATGTACATATTTTACCATCCTGATTGTGCATGGTAAGAAACAATAGGACCACGGCGTCAGGACAAGCTTTGAGAGGAACCGCGCAAAAAACTCGAAGCCAGTTGCAGGTTCAGCTCAACATGTTCAGAGATCCTGAAGATACATGAATATTTGATTTGTTTGCTAGCCAGCCAAAGCAAGTAATGTAATCATGGAATTTCTTTTTTTAAAACAGAGGTGCATATTTTACAAGGAGAAGGAAGTATGGTACCTTCAGCATATGAGGTAGATGCTTGTCTTTCAGGGAGATAAAACATGCAAGTAGGCAATTTCCTGTGAAATGAAAATGAGTATGTTTGGAGCCAATGTGTTCAACTATACCTACTGTCAAATATGAAGATTATTTTACAGGGATTTGAAGAAAAAGAACTAATTTTACACTAACCCAGTATTTTTATTTATTGTGGACTATAGGATCACTAAGACAAAACATCTTACAACTAAAATCCATAAAATAATTATGAAATTATTATTAATAAATAAAACATAACACTAGAATATAAAAAACACCTATATAATCAGTTATATATTCATTCATTTACTCACTAATATTATTGGAAGATTGTATTGACTGAGGCTTAATTTTCCCTTGACAATGAAACCTGGCACGATGTAATCCAGAATGCTCTGGGAAACATTTGTATTATTCAAGGGCCATTTATTATTGATTCTTCTAAGCAATCGATCTTAGTTTATTAGCCGGTCTCTGCAAGCTTTAGGCGGGAACTCTGTGAGCCGTTGAGGACAAAATGGGTCCTATAGGTGTCTGTTTAATAATGAACACACCCCAAAAGCAAAATGGCAGACGTGATTTATGGTTCTTATCAGTCACATCACTCAGAACATCTCAGCTACTACGACTCCGGTCTCCATCTGTGGTCTTGTATGTGAACGCCTGATTAGAGAGATTGAGTGAGAGACTGAGAAACAGGTATGAGATGCATCATGATAGTTTGGTTCACATTCACGCTGTTTGTGCTCTGGTGGTCCCTAAAAAGCAGACCGTGGTCTAGTCCAGTCACAATCACTTTTTACTTACAATACCCATTGTACCACAGCAGAGATGCTAACGGTGTAAAGGCTGTTCTCTCATTACCACCATTTAAGACCGATGTCCTGTTTTAGTTAAATGTCTTACAGTAACATTAAAAAGGATAGCAAAATTGTTTAAGGGGTCCAAATGTTTTTCTCTCTCAGAGACAAAAATGGATTTTCAGGGACAAACGAGAGCCAGTATGTTGTATTAGCACTGTGTGGTCATTTCCTGTCTCTGATAATGATCGACTGCTTTCCTAGCTCGTCTTCAGGTGTATCTCAGACTTGGTGGAGTAGCACCAAGAGCAGGAGGAGGAGGGGGGGGGGGGAAATGTGTGTGTGTGGTGAGGGAGAGCAGTTTGGCCAGTGAGCACTTGTTCTTTCCTTGTTGTCTCCTCTGTTTGTCATCCATGAAGTGATGCCAGGCTGGAGAAGCACCCCCCCCCCCCGCGCGCCCGCACACACACACACACACACACACACACACACACACACACACCACAGTGAATGTCCTTTCAGAACAGGGGATAGAAAGGTCCCCCACACCCCGCCTCCCTAACCCTTCATTACATTCTGGAAAGGAACTCAGGTGCACATCAGAAACAGTAAGTCTGGGGTCCAGCAAAGAGGAACTCTGGTTAATGGAACAAGTGTGGGGCGGAATCACAGATGCGTGTTGACCTTATCAGAAGTACCTTCTGGGTTTGCCCGCTGTCTGAAAGACTGTAAAGTTATTCCATAGCCTGGTTGTCCTCAAATAATTTACAAACAGCAAAAGGCACATAGTCTCCCAATCTCATGATCATTATCTATACACACAGTACGTTAAATGTAGGATATTTCCTAAAATTTCCCCTGCAGGAAAATCGATGGCAGCAATGTGGATGAAGAGGACCAGATTGAGCTGACGGAGGACGGGCGTCCGGTGGTGGCCCCGCCCCGAGCCCCGCCCCTCCTGGACTGCGGCTGCTTTGGCCTGCCCAAGCGCTACATCATCGCCATGCTCAGCGGCCTCGGGTTCTGCATCTCCTTCGGCATCCGCTGCAACCTGGGCGTGGCCATCGTGGAGATGGTCAACAACAACACCGTCTACATCAATGGGACCCCTGTTCTCCAGGTACTGAAGGGCTGTGTTTATGGACCCCTGTTCACCAGGTGCTGAGGGGCTGTGTTTATGGACCCCTGTTCACCAGGTGCTGAAGGGCTGTGTTTATGGACCCCTGTTCTCCAGGTACTGAAGGGCTGTGTTTATGGACCCCTGTTCTCCAGGTACTGAAGGGCTGTGTTTATGGACCCCTGTTCACCAGGTGCTGAGGGGCTGTGTTTATGGAGGCCTGGAGGGACTTGGGATCAGTGAGGGGGTAGCTGTCCTCTAGGCTGGGTCATGTGTTCCCTTGATTAGGGGACAGTTGGTCTAAAATTGGGGACATTTGTTCCCCAGGTTACAGGATTCTGTAAATTAGAGGGTGTCTGTTCCCTAGTTTAGGGATGTTTTATGCATCAATAAAGTTGCTATTTTCTTCGTCAAGTTATGCATACATTATTCATAGAGGCACTGTTGGTTATTCTGCAATCACAGTTTTTACCATCACCAATGAAAGCTTATAAATATATAACAAATAACAAACAATTGTTACAAAATGTTCCATGTGTCCACTTATAGTAATTAACCCAATCAATGATGGATTGTTTGAACAAAGAAGCTACATCAAAAAAAGTGCACATTATTCGCAGCCTTTCATATCAAGTTCAAGTGGTCAGCTTCATCACCCAAACCTTCGATGGTCCTCAGTAAAATAATAGCTGGAAACACACCCAAACACACAGCACCATTTGACCAGACTAACCCTAACCCTTCTGTTCTCCAGCCAGCTCAGTTTAACTGGGACCCAGAGACGGTGGGGCTGATCCACGGCTCCTTCTTCTGGGGCTACATTGTCACTCAGATCCCTGGAGGCTTCATCTCCAACAAGCTGGCAGCCAACAGGTGAGGGACACACAGGGTCCCCTGGGACAGGACCCCCTGGGGTGTGTGTGACTGTGTGTGTGTGACTGTGTGTGTGACTGTGTGTGTGACTGTCAATGTGACTGTGTGTGACTGTGTGTGTGACTGTGTGTGTGACTGTGTGTGTGACTGTGTGTGTGACTGTGAATGTGACTGTGTGTGACTGTGTGTGTGACTGTGTGTGTGACTGTGTGTGTGACTGTGTGTTTGACTGTGTGTGACTGTGTGTGTGACTGTGTGTGACTGTGTGTGTGACTGTGTGTGTGACTGTGTATGTGACTGTGTGTGTGACTGTGTTTGTGACTGTGTATGTGACTGTGTGTGTGACTGTGTGTGTGACTGTGTGTGTGACTGTGTGTGACTGTGTGTGTGACTGTGTGTGTGACTGTGTGTGACTGTGTGTGTGACTGTGTGTTTGACTGTGTGTGACTGTGTGTTTGACTGTGTGTGACTGTGTGTGTGTGACTGTGTGTGTGACTGTGTGTGTGACTGTGTGTGTGTGTGACTGTGTGCGCGAGGTAAGGGTTAAGGCGGGGAGTGAGGTGATGTGCAGATAGCGGCCCGGCTGTAATGACAGCTCTGCAGGAAAGAGGCACATGCGGATGACAGAGTTAATAATAAAAGATTCAGAGTCTGATTCCTCGCTGAAACACCAGACGCTGGAATATTACAAGTGTCACGAACGACGCTGTTTTGGAAACGGGGCGAGTGGGGGAGGGGGGGGGGGCGGCCACGCTGGTGAGGAAGCAGAACTGCTCGGTTCAGAATGGCATCTCTGGATCGGTGTTGTGGGTCCAGTGTGAGGCCTGTCAGTCTGGGGTGGGGGCGTGGGTTTGAGGAGCGGGGGGGGGGGGGGGGGGTCATCACCTGTCTGATCAGAGTGCTGGCAGAGATGGGAGACAGGCAGAGAATGGGAGACAGGCAGAGGATAGGAGACAGGCAGAGGATGGGAGACAGGCAGAGGATGGGAGACAGGCAGAGGGACAGATTAGGATCTGTGACTGCTGAGATGGGAGGGAGACAGGCAATAAGGACGTAGTGCCAAAGCCACAAACCCATAAACCTGGATCACTCGGGCGTGTTTATGACACATCAACGAGGACTGTGGTGAACACACACACAAGTGTGTGCACATACACACTCTCATATGCACGGGCCTTAATTGTATCCTACAATCCAACGACGGTAGTGTTTCCGCAGGGTGTTTGGTTTGGCCATCTTCCTGACGTCCATGCTGAACATGCTCATCCCCTCAGCAGCCAGGACCCACTATGGCTGCGTCCTGTTTGTCCGTATCCTGCAGGGCCTCGTGGAGGTGAGGGGTCTCCCATCGCAAATCTCAGGGGAGGCAACACAGACGACCTTTGTGACCCCACAAAAGTTATATAAAAAAACAAAACAAAAGAAACATATACATCAGACATATATTTGGACATATTTCAGGTGTAAGAAGTAGTTGATGAACTTGTTGAGAGGATGTTGTCTCCCAATGTCCGCCTCTGCAGGGAGTAACCTACCCAGCATGCCATGGGATGTGGGCTAAATGGGCCCCCCCCCTGGAGAGAAGCCGCCTCGCAACGACCTCCTTCTGCGGTGAGCTCTGACGACACACATCACTGTCCACTCATTAGCAGCTTGTCTGGAGCATGTCGAAGCAGTGAATGGATGTGAGTTGTGTTCCTTGTCATTAGAATCCTTAGAGCTAATCAACATTCTCCAAAAACAGTGTATTCTATACCACGGTTGAGGATTTGAACTCCATGTGATAATAGCTACACTTATAGGTGACAAAAATAAGCAGAAGAAAGAGGTACTGACATCTGAATGTTTTGCAGATTATATACTAGTCAACACACCACTGTTTATTTTAACCACACACACACACACACACACACTCTCACATAAGTAGATACGCACACTGTCACACACACACTCAGACACACCACACAACACACACACCGTCACACACACAATTACTCAAATAGAGTAATTGACCTTCTACTTAGTTGTTCTCTCTGTGCAGAGATGTTTAGCATCCTGAGTGTGGCAGTTGGGGGAACAGGAAAGAGGGCTATTTTGTTTAGCAGATGTCCGCTGTTGTTCTCCTTGAAACGTATCCCAACAGACGTCCCCCACAATAAACTGATGCCATGACAACCCCAGCATGCAAACCCTCTTGCCGTGGCTCAGTGAATGAAGCCAGGATCACCTGCTCCCTCTGAAGTAGCTTCTCTCCCATTCAAACTAATGAAGTGACATTTTCCCCACTGTACAAAAGCACATTCATGCTTCCCTCTCTGTTAAGAACAAGTGTTTAGAAGCCTATCAGAATTATTAGAATGTACAATCGCGTACCGTCTCTGTCACGTTGTGCTACAGTTAGAATGTTGTTGATTCTCCTCCCCTGTACGAACATAACTGAATATTAGAGTGATTCAAAGGATAACTGAATCCTCCTTATGTAAACGTACACTATGTCTGTATATGTGTAAATACATACAAATGTCTCACTTATGTAAACTCACACAGCCAATCATTTAGACATTACCTGCACATGGATACAGTGCTCCAACTATAGAAGTGACTGAGGTCTGGTTAGTTACAGCATGGTGCGTACGGTATCTTCGGTACCGCTTCCTACAGTGTTAGCAGTGCTAGGGATTCAGGTGGCAGAGCGGTTAGTGATTCGGGCTGTTAATCAGAAGGTTGTCAGTTCGATTCCCGGCTGCGCCAAATGACGTTGTGTCCTTGGGCAAGGCACCTCACTCTACTTACCTCGGGGGGAATGTCCCTTTACTTACTGTAAGTCGCTCTGGATAAGAGCGTCTGCTAAATGACTAAAAAATGTTTAAAAAAAGCAGCAATACTTTAGCTGCGTGTATGTGTCTGATACAGCGTTTGTGTTGCAGGCTCCTATGCTGGAGCGGTGATCGCCATGCCTCTGGCAGGGGTGCTGGTCCAATACGTAGGGTGGCCTTCTGTCTTCTATATCTATGGTGAGAACATGTTATAGGGTGGAAAGAACAACTCAATATCTGGGTGGACCAAGTTTTGACCTCCCACTGTGGCAGAGCCCAGGACGCAACCGGCGACAGAAGAAGAAGGTGCATGTCAGGAGTTGTAGAACGTTCTATCTGAAGCGAAGCGAAGCCAAAGTGATGAGTCACAGATCAGTGTCTGCCTGTAGAGACTTCCATTGTCCAGGATGACATCAGTTAAACACATGTGCCGAAGTTTGGACAGTCTCGATGGAAATGACTCAAGATAGAGATTATTCAGACAGAGGTCTGGAAACTGGTACTTAATGGTGATGAACTGAATCTAAGATAAATGTAGAGCCTTAATTGGATGAGTTTATAACAACGGCCTTCAGAGACAGGTGACAAGGATCCACAGCTGTTGAGTAATGCTTCGTATAATGCACTAGGTGTCACTTTAGTGACATGCTAAAACAGTGTTAGTCCAAACCCAGCAGTTTTGACACCACAACTTGTAGCCCTCTAACTACTGTGGTTAGTAAGCTTGGTCCAATATCTGAGCTGTTAGCTAATCAAGATGGAGCCCACTCACACCGTCTCTGGACCAATAGAATCGCTGCAGCTCCTCCTTGATGTCATCTCATGATTAATCGACCAAAATGAACATCTCTTAAGCATGGATGACTAATCCTTGGGTGATTAATCTGTTCAGTTCAGAGTTCACGTGGTCTAATGAAATTCTGTCAGACTGTCTGAACTCCCCCCCCACCCCCCCACCCCCTGCACCAATTACATACGAGCACTAATGAGTGAATTTACTACAGAACACGAACATGTCGATGTCATCCCATGGGACAGAACTTATGGGGATCGGGGTGTTTTTTCATGGTGTTCTCCAGGTGTGTTTGGGTTCATCTGGTATATCTTCTGGCTGCTGCTGGCCTACGGAAGCCCTGCAGAGCATCCCACCATCAGTGAGGAGGAGAGGATCTACATCGAGACCACCATCGGCGAGGGGGTGAAGCTCCTGAGCGCTACTGAGGTAAGCTTCTCCGACCACGCTTGACAGCCAGCTTCTGCAAAAAATCTGGTGGTACAACAAGATAACTAGAGTTAGTCAAGGTTCAGGTACACAGTTTAAAGAAGCTTGGTTAAACAGATCAAACATGTAAAGTGTATGATGACCTTTGTGTCTGTTAAATCAGCCTCCTTCTACCCCCCCCCCCCTTTCTTTGCCACCTCAGAAGTTTAAGACTCCGTGGCGCCGATTCTTCACATCCATGCCCGTTTACGCCATCATTGTGGCTAACTTCTGCCGCAGCTGGACCTTCTACCTGCTCCTCATCAGCCAGCCCGCCTACTTCGAAGAGGTCTTTGGTTTCCCCATCAGCAAGGTCGGTTTTGATCGTCAGTAAGGTCGGCTTCCCCATCAGCAAGTTAGGCTTTACCAATCAGCAACTTCAATTCATTGGGGTTCATCGCTAATGCTTGTCTTAACCTACAGTCTTCCTGTCCTCTGTGTAGGTGGGTCTCCTGTCTGCAGTGCCCCACATGGTCATGACCATCATTGTGCCAATCGGGGGCCAGCTGGCAGACTTCCTCCGCAGCAACAAAATCATGTCCACCACCAACGTGCGAAAAATCATGAACTGCGGAGGTAGACAACTCTTCAGTCATTGGGTACCCCCAGAGGTGGGGGTGTTACGGCTGTGCGAGGCCTCTCCTCGAGCCATGTGACGAGGCCTTGTCTTGAGCCTGTGTTCTGCCCCCCCCCCTGCAGGGTTTGGGATGGAGGCCACCCTGCTGCTGGTGGTGGGCTTCTCCCACACGCGAGGCGTGGCCATCTCCTTCCTGGTCCTGGCTGTGGGCTTCAGTGGGTTCGCCATTTCCGGTAAAAAAAAAAAAAAACCCTGGATGGTCTGATCAAGTGTGTCATGCTATTGGCATGTACTGGACTTGAGTGAAACAGGTCTAAGAGGCACAGATATGAAGGCTAAGTGGTCTTGATCAAGTGGTCTTGTCGTCATGCGGTCTAGTTATGTTGATTTCTGTGGCGTATCTTTTGCTTTCGCGTCTCCTCTTCCATTGTTGTTCACAATTGCCTCATGAACAGCAGCTGAGAGCAAACGGCAACACTCTCCTTTGAGTCAGAGGAGGAATATTTTCAACTCTCCACTCTACTTCCCTGAATATTTCATAAACTGTTGGCAGGGCAACGAAAGAGAGACAGATTTCAATGTTTCAAGCTGCAGTCATAGACTGCACGGCTATGTGGCCTACAACGAATGGCTGTAATTACAATTCCATTGCCGGCAGACATTAATATTATTGAAGGCGCTGCTGGTTAGAAACAGTGGTTAGTATTCCTAATCATGGACTGACCACGTCCTCCACTCCCTTAGGCTTCAACGTAAACCATTTGGACATCGCCCCTCGCTACGCCAGCATCCTCATGGGAATCTCCAACGGGGTTGGAACCCTGTCTGGGATGGTCTGTCCTCTGATCGTCGGGGCCCTGACTAAAAACAAGGTTAGCCTGAATAGGATAAACCATGATGCTAATCATTTTACATTTACATTCATTCATTTAGCAGACGCTTTTATCCAAAGCGACTTCCAAGAGAGAGCTTTACAAAGTGCATAGATCACTGATAATAACAACAAGATAGCCCCAAAGCATTGCAGAAGCACACATTTTGAACACACATTGTTTATGACATAGAATAATACTTTTTTAAGACGAATCATGTGCATAGTTGGATTACGTTAATTCAATACCTGAGAACTTCACAACATCATCCCACTTGTGGAACAAAGCAGCTAATGCTTCTGTGAAAATAAAATATAATATAGATTATATTATAGACCTCTAAAAAACGATATTATAATGTTACTAAACTGTTATTGCAAGGATGAAAGCCATCTTCATGTAATATGCCTGTATTATAAGGTCACATGTTCACTCTTCCAATGTATGATAGACTCGTCTGGAGTGGCAACATGTGTTTATCATCGCATCCATGGTGCACTACACCGGAGTGATCTTCTACGCCATATTCGCTTCGGGGGAGAAGCAGGAGTGGGCAGACCCGGAGGACACCAGCGAGGACAAGGCCGGCATCTTGGACGATGACGAGCTGGCCGAGGAGTCGGAGCTCAACAGCAGCGGCTCCCTGGCAAACCAGAAGAGCTATGGCACCTCGGAAACCATCGTTGGCCGCAAGAAAGGCTGGAAGAAGAATAGAGGCGTGACCATGCAGGAGGATGAGGATGGGAACCCTCACTGTGGGAATGGGAACTTCCAGGACCAGTACCAGTGATACCCCCTCCGGGGGTCAGAACTTTCCCTCCCCTATTCCCCACAAACCTGGGGTCAAATGCCTGTGGGACTGTATGAGGTAAAAAAAAATCACCAATCTGTCGGTGATGAAAAACTGGCTTTTTGTTGTTGTTTAATCCATGATACTCATTTGACGGTTTTACCTCATACTTAAACTATAGTTTGTATTTGTATTTTGACTTGTCTGACCCGTGAACTGAATGTGCAGATGAAAACATAGTTTGGCGTACCTATGATGGTTGTACATAGTTTTGTTGGAAGATTTTGTGTCAGCTATGCAAGTAAAGAGTGTGTGTTTCTGTGGAATGTGAGTGGTCCTGTGGTGTTAGCATTCAGCTCGGGAGAACATCAACCACAGGGTTAGATTTACAAGCTTGCGCTGTTTTCTTTTGCTCATACTATTTGGGGTACCCCCTCGCACCCCCTGATGCAGTATTTTCAGACTTGTAAACTTTATTCACATTGCCCTAGACAGCCCCATGGCAACAGAGGGCTGTACACATACAGAGGACAGTCTGAATACAGTCATAATACAGAGGACTTGTATAGGTGGGTACCTCTAACTGACCAGACAGAACTTACATTGTATCTCTGACCATCGTGTTTTGTTTCTTTATGAATAAGGAGTTGAACCCAGACACTTCCTAAAGCACTGCAATCCACTACTCAGAATAAGGCATTTTCACAACAAAAAAGTATGAATTATGAATCTTAAAATGTTTAATTATCCGAACATACATTATTATAGAAATATGAAAGGGAATATGAAACTAATAAGTTTCTTTTGTACATTATTTTCTTTCTGTTTGCTTTTTCATTTGATATGCACTTTAATATTTAGAGCTTTTAACATTGATATGGTTGATCCTGTATTGGGTTCACAGTTTTATGAATCTACCATCCAAAAGTCAGAAATAATCATTGATCATTTCTGACCATTTAGTCATGTGACCATTTAGTCATGTGACCATTTATTTATGTGAAAACAGCTGTTCTTCATCTTAACTTCGGAACTCGTTGATGATTCAAAAAACTTGGATAACATTACCCATTAAAGTGCAATTTGTCATACGCTTTAATGGAAAATAAAACAACACCGTCTCAAAGCAGTATATTGAAAAAGGGCATGTGATTATGATAATGACAGCAATGTTAACCACTAAAATTCATTATTGTGGTAGTCCACAGTCCTGCTAGCACTAGGGACAGTGGCCCAGTCCTTCTAGCTCTAGGGACAGTGGCCCAGTCCTGCTAGCTCTAGGGACAGTGGCCCAGTCCTGCTAGCTCTAGGGACAGTGGCCCAGTCCTGCTAGCACTAAGGACAGTGGCCCAGTCCTGCTAGCTCTAGGGACAGTGGCCCAGTCTTGCTAGCTCTAGTAGGGACAGTGGCCCAGTCCTGCTAGCTCTAGGGACAGTGGCCCAGTCCTGCTAGCACTAAGGACAGTGGCCCAGTCCTGCTAGCTCTAGGGACAGTGGCCCAGTCCTGCTAGCACTAAGGACAGTGGCCCAGTCCTGCTAGCTCTAGGGACAGTGGCCCAGTCCTGCTAGCACTAAGGACAGTGGCCCAGTCCTGCTAGCTCTAGGGACAGTGGCCCAGTCCTGCTAGCTCTAGGGACAGTGGCCCAGTCCTGCTAGCACTAAGGACAGTGGCCCAGTCCTGCTAGCTCTAGGGACAGTGGCCCAGTCCTGCTAGCACTAAGGACAGTGGCCCAGTCCTGCTAGCTCTAGGGACAGTGGCCCAGTCCTGCTAGCACTAAGGACAGTGGCCCAGTCCTGCTAGCTCTAGGGACAGTGGCCCAGTCCTGCTAGCACTAAGGACAGTGGCCCAGTCCTGCTAGCCCTAGGGACAGTGGCCCAGTCCTGCTAGCTCTAGGGACAGTGGCCCAAGCCGCCTCACGGCCAGGTTGTGTGCGCCCCCCCCATGTAAAAACACACCAATCACTAAGACTCACACATTCCTGTAAAATAAGTTTATTAAAATAAACTGAAAACCAATGAAACCCACCACTACACAGGTGTACAAAATAATTGTTTCCACACCATCTCTAATGAAATTGACGAATTAAATAATGAAAAAATCATCATTATCCCCTGCTTGCACCCATGTTCTGGCAGAAACCAGACAGCCGCCTTCAGCAGCTGTTTGTTGACCGGTGCTGCCCTGACTCCCCACAGACTTTTGACTGCTCTGGTTTTAATCTCTCACAGTAAACATTCTCAAGCTTATCGTGTCTGTTAAAAACGCCAGTAGTCTGCATCACTCTTTCTAAAGCCCATAATTAGTCGGACACTTTATCCAACCTTCCACAGAAGCGTTGTCTTTAGTTAGACAGGCTATGCCGTCGGATTGCAAACAGACACCAACTAACTGTCTGTTGCATGGCTGTGAATGAGTGCTTTGAGAAAGAGAGAGAGAAATGCTGTCTAAAGGCCTTCTGTCTTTAAAGACCAGCACGGCGTTTCGTTATCTGCCATTGTATGCTAACGAGTGGCTGTGCTGGTAGGGTTCAAGGTCACGGACCTTGTTATCGTAGCGTTTTTGCGACAGTCCTTGAAAGCTTGTTTGAGGAGGGAGCATGCCCGGGTCCTGCCAGGTCTGAATACTAGCACGACGTTTGAACGGCTTATCTCCTCATCAGGGATTTTTACAGTTTGCCGGTGATTCACATCAGGACATAAAGATGAGAGGGAAAAGTCGTGAAACAGGAGGAGAAAGAACTCCCAGGTATGGTGGCGTGAGCTTCCGTGTCAGATCAAATCCACGTCAGCGCTCATAAGTTAGTCAGAACAAACAATATTAAAAATAAACCCCCTCTCAAACACGATGTGACCACACAGGAGCCCCGAATGTAGTATAAACACTGCCCATGCCTCCAGAACAATAAATACAAACCATTACCGTCATAGTGAATCAATACAGGAAACAAAGCATGAGACAGTTCAAAGCACAGCTGGTGGACCAGTAGGGGGGTGGTGTCACCCCTCTTGAAGGCATTCACTGCACTGTCCCCCCATACCATCCCCTCCCACCCAATTCTCACTCCCATCCTACCCCCAGCACAAATCAGATAGAATCCAAACAGACAACGGCAAAGGTTGTGTTTATTTCTGAAGGACGGCATGTTGACTCAGAAGGGTCCCGTGGCTTGGAGCAACCACCCTATCAATGATTAATCCCATGTTGTTAGATACATTAAAGGATCATAGAGATGCAGAAGCTTCCCTCATCTGAAATAACAACCTTTTCTACAGCTTGAAAACAAGATGTCTGACAGCCCAACGCCTCAAAAGCCATTGTGAGAGGGGGAGTGTCAGTCAAGTAACATCCAGGACATCATCTTGGGATGCAGGGTTGAAGCCAACCTCTGGACCATGACAACACCTCCAGGAGCCTGACCTACACCAGACATCTCATGTAGTCAATTCCATGGCAACCAGGATCTCATAACTGTGTCCTTAAACTCTCGCATCCAAGCGGTGAGGTCCAACATTCGACTTTCACTATTCAACGCGACACGTGTTTGGTATCAATTGTGATTAAAGCAGTTCGGGAAGTGGTTTCGATGAATGAACTGAGTTTGTGCTGTGTTTTCGGCTGTAATCGGGGATGTGGGGGTTTGTGTGTGTGGGAGGGCGGGCTAGACACCCTGGGAGTCAGCTCTTGGGGAGACACGGAGGCTGGGTGAGTTGTTGTGGAGGTCGGGGGGGGGGCGCGTAGGGGGGGGGGGGGCGCAGGGGTCGGGGTGGGGGTGGAGTTGACGGGGGTAGGGAGGTTGGCTGTGTTGCTTGTGGAGGGAAATGGACAGTTTAATTAATAACTATCGTCCCTGTTCTCCATGACCCCAGTCTGTCACACACATCTCTCCGGGAGGATTCTGCCAGATGCTCCAACAGTCATTAGCAAACACTGATGGTGCTGGACTGCACAGTTTGGAGATCTGAAGGCGGACGCAGGCTGGACGGCACCGAGTCATCCAGGCGCAGGCTGGACAGCACAGAGTCATCCAGGGGAGACAGAGGTAAAGACCACGAGGTGGGAATCTCTCGGAGCTGCCAGTGGAGTTGAGGCGTCTTTGATGTTGATGAAACCAAGAAGCTAGGCAGAGAAGGAGAGAGAGAGAGAGAGAGAGAGAGAGAGAGAGAGAGAGAGAGAGAGAGAGAGAGAAGAAAGAGCGAGACAAAGAGCTTTGTGAGAAGTCGTTTCTGTGTTGTAGGTTGTCAGACTGGTCCTAAGGCTATGGTTTGTATTTTGATGTGGGTTGCAGCAGCTTGATCTCAGGGGAAATTAGTCCTGGATAATTAAAAGTCAGGTGAGATTTATGAGCGGTTCACCGGTGGCTGTGTTATCACATGACACATCAGGACTCAATGTGGCCCACTGTCAGGTAACACCTACACAGAGAAGCCACAGTAGAATCTCACTGTGTCACTGACTGTCTCACTATCTGTCTCACTATCTGTCTCACTAGGTACTGTCTTATGATCTGTCTCACTATCTGTCTCACTATGTAATGTATTATGATCTGTCTCACTATCTGTCTCACAATCTGTCTCACTATTTACTGTCTCACTATGTAATGTAGTATGATCTGTCTCACTATCTGTCTCACTATCTGTCTCACTATCTGTATCACTATCTGCCTCACTATCTGTCTCACTATCTGTATCACTATCTGCCTCACTATCTGTCTCACTATGTACTGTCTCACTATCCGTCTCACTATCTTTGTCTTTCTGTCTCCTGTCTACCTGTCTCACTGTTTCCACTGTCTACTATCTACTGCCTCCACTATTGCCTCACTGTCTTCAATCTTACTATCTACTGCCTCCACTATTGCCTCACTGTCTTCAATCTTACTATCTACTGCCTCCACTATTGCCTCACTGTCTTCAATCTTACTATCTACTGCCTCCACTATTGCCTCACTGTCTTCAATCTTACTATCTACTGTCTCCACTGTCCACTGTCTCTTATCACTATTGTCTGTTGTCACTGTGAGCCCCTCTACCATTACAGGAGAGGGAAATGTGCAGTTGTGGCAAAATGAAACAACCATAAGTGGCGTGCAGCGTGTCATCAAGCAGCTTCTTATTTACATGAACTGAATCACCTACTCACCGATGCATTCATGCCTTTTGCAATGTTACAGGATTGGACGGAAGGGGAGTTTACTGGTGGATTCTTTCCTTGTTCTGGGTCCAATCATATCTCCACAACTTTAAGTTGGTCCTGCACCATGGCCTAAAATGAATGAGTGGGTGGGCCCCGATGTCAGTGTGGGGGGGCCAATACAGATCCCCATTGATGGTTACTCTCTTTCTGAGACATCCCACTTTGTAGGTAAGTGGAGTCAGTGACCAGATCTGACATACATCGCTGTCACAGTCTAACCTTAACCTTAACCTTAACCCTCAGACCCTTTGATCAGCGTACCTCAACAGTAACTGGATAGCCAAGTCAGGACAGCTAGCCACACAGGCCAGGCTAGGACAGCTAGCCACACAGGCCAGGACAGCTAGCCACACAGGTCAGGACAGGACAGCTAGCCACACAGGCCAGGACAGCTAGCCACACAGGTCAGGACAGCTAGCCACACAGGCCAGGACAGCTAGCCACACAGGCTAGAACAGGACAGCTAGCCACACAGGCCAGGACAGGACAGCTAGCCACACAGGTCAGGACAGGACAGCTAGCCACACAGGCTAGGACAGCTAGCCACACAGGCTAGGACAGCTAGCCCCACAGGCCAGGTCAGGACAGCTAGCCACACAGGCCAGGACAGGACAGCTAGCCACACAGGCCAGGACAGGACAGCTAGCCACAAAGGCCAGGCCAGGACAGCTAGCCACACAGGCCAGGCCAGGACAGCTCGCCACACAGGCCAGGCCAGGACAGCTAGCCACACAGGCCAGGCCAGGACAGCTCGCCACACAGGCCAGGACAGGACAGCTAGCCACAAAGGCCAGGCCAGGACAGCTAGCCACACAGGCCAGGCCAGGACAGCTAGCCACACAGGCCAGGCCAGGACAGCTCGCCACACAGGCCAGGCCAGGACAGCTAGCCACACAGGCCAGGCCAGGACAGCTCGCCACACAGGCCAGGCCAGGACAGCTAGCCACACAGGCCAGGCCAGGACAGCTCGCCACACAGGCCAGGCCAGGACAGCTAGCCACACAGGCCAGGCCAGGACAGCTAGCCACACAGGCCAGGCCAGGACAGCTCGCCACACAGGCCAGGCCAGGACAGCTAGCCACACAGGTCAGGCTAAGGATGGCAATGCAGCTCATGCAGCTTGATGCATCCGTCACACAGCAAGGTGTAACGATGCAGAGAAATGTGCCTAGCGGGTTAATGAGTGACCATGGCAACCTTTGGCCCCCTTGGCACTCCTCAAGCAGACAGCAAGGTGTCCTGTGGGCATGAGCTGCTGCACTACTGTTTCTCTGGGTTTGAGGAGACACTGGGGATCAGAGAGAAGCATGTCCAAGGAGAGGGGCAGCCAGAGGTAGAGAGAGAGGGGAAAGAAGAGAGAGAGAGGAAGCCAATCCTGGGAGAGCTGGGTCTCACTAAAATGGCAATGGTCCAGAACAAGTCTTCAGGAGGTCAGTATCTCACCAAGGTTCGAGGCAGGATGTATGGATTGGCTGATGTAAATACAGCTGGTGACAGTATACGTCAGATTACATATTGCATTTGAGGGAATTTTGTCACATTTTTATACTTGTCAATCTACATACTTTGATAAAAAAGAAAAATGAACTGTAAGAAATCCTGTTCAACCCGTAAATCAAGATGAACCGTAAATGCTAAAATTTGAGAGTGTGTCAACTTGGGGAAAAGCTTTAAGGCAAACGTACGCTGTTTTGGGGTGTTTCTGGTTTTGGGGTGCTTCTTGTTTGTGAGTACAGTAGATGTTCAACCTGGGCCCTTCTATCAGTCCATGGTATGTTCAGACAGCAGGTAACGCTAGTTAATTATTGTTGGGTTTATGTGGCAGTGAAGATTACTATCCGCACTTACGTTAAAGTTTACATGCTATTGATTAGCTCTCTACTGTATGTTGATGCTCACACTGTCCCTGTGAAGCTGATGATAACGTTTCATTGAAATGTAAATAGGACCATGTCACATTATTATCCCTCACCCCAGACATTTTGGCAGACCAAGGAACTTCTCTTCTCCAAGACCAGGAGGTCCTACCCTTCTCCAGCTATTCCAGCATGCAACCGTACCCCTCGGTGGATCAAGATCAAGATTCAAGATTAACTTTGCCCCCTATGTCGTCCCCTCCCTACTACCCCGGACCGCCCTACTATGCCCCCTACAGCGGGGAGGACTGGTATGGCCCTGCTGCCATGTACGAGCTGAGGAAAGAGCCCCTGGAGGGCGGCTATGGCGGCGAGGTGGACGAGGCGCCGGCAGCGTTGGCGCCAGTGGTGTGCCGGAGGTCGAGGAACGCCTCTCTCGCAGGGCGGGTGAAGGGAGAGGAACTGTGTGTGGTGTGTGGAGACAAAGCATCAGGATACCACTACAACGCTCTTACGTGTGAGGGATGTAAAGGTAGGAGGACCTGAGGACACAGTTACGTGTGAGGGATGTAAAGGTAGGAGGACCTGAGGACACAGTTACGTGTGAGGGATGTAAAGGTAGGAGGACCTGAGGACACAGTTACGTGTGAGGGATGTAAAGGTAGGAGGACCTGAGGACACAGTTACGTGTGAGGGATGTAAAGGTAGGAGGACCTGAGGACACAGTTACGTGTGAGGGATGTAAAGGTAGGAGGACCTGAGGACACAGTTACGTGTGAGGGATGTAAAGGTAGGAGGACCTGAGGACACAGTTACGTGTGAGGGATGTAAAGGTAGGAGGACCTGAGGACACAGTTACATGTGAGGGATGTAAAGGTAGGAGGACCTGAGGACACAGTTACGTGTGAGGGATGTAAAGGTAGGAGGACCTGAGGACACAGTTACGTGTGAGGGATGTAAAGGTAGGAGGACCTGAGGACACAGTTACGTGTGAGGGATGTAAAGGTAGGAGGACCTGAGGACACAGACACTGTTGTTGCTTTGGCTCAGGCAGTGGAGCAGACATTGATTGCAATTGAAATATAATTGGATTTGATTTGTTTCACTTGTTCAAATGCTACTCTATGCGTGGGCTTGGATCTAACCTCGTGTTAATCCTAAACAAGTGCATCGCAGCTGTTGTTAGACACTAAACACTTCAACTTCTCCAGCTGATCTCAGAGAGAATGATGTTCATTAAGACGAGAGCGGGCTGGCTACATTGAAATATTCCACAGAGGAAATTTGATTGTGAGGTGGAGAGGAGAGAGTGCAATCGGTGACTCACAAGTTATGTGCTGTTGACAAATGACTTGGAAGTTGTCCCGCACTTATGAATGAGTGTTTGTTTCTTGAACTGTACTTAATTTTAAAGTTCCATGATGGCTTTATGTGTGTGGCGAGAAGAAGCTTTCACTTTTGGTTGTTCAGAAAGACTTGGTGTGTTAACTAGTATATCAGAATTAGGTAAATACTACCAAGGTTATTTTATGAGTGACTTTGGCACCCTACCAAAGTAAGAATGGCCTTACCAGTCACATTACAATTCTGAACTTTGTTGCTTTGGGTCCGGTTTTCCTGTTTTGGTGGGGTTAGCTCTTCAGGGTTGTTCTGTCCTGGTGTGTCTGTTCTGGTGTGTCTGTTCTGGTGTGCCTGTCCTGGTGTGCCTGTTCTGGTGTGCCTGTTCTGGTGTGCCTGTCCTGGTGTGCCTGTTCTGGTGTGCCTGTTCTGGTGTGGTTTGTTCTGCATGGTGGTTCTGTCCGGGTGTAACAGCCAGATCAGGTTCCCTCTCAGCTTACTGCTGTACAATGGGCCAGAAAACATGAGCTGGGCAGGGTTAATGTGTGTCATTGTGCTCATTGCCAGGTCCCAGAATATGGAATTAACGGTTCCTAAGTTGTTTTGTGAGCAAGTGTGTGTGCGTGTGTGTATGGTGTCTTTATGTTACATCATTTAAACAACGTGACGTACTCTTGGTGGTTCCATTGCAGAGACGTTGAGAGCGTCTATAAATAGCTTCCCTCAAACCAGCCACCCAGTCAATTAGAGGGTCCATTACAGCAGTCAGCAATGCAAAACGTTCCGAAGGTATCATGTCAGAAGTTCCCATATTATCACAGAGTTCAACGATGTGTGTTACTGTGAAAACGTGAAGGTTTCTTGTGGTTGGGTGTTGGATTATTCCACTATGGCAGCATGGTAATCCTGTCCCCTCCCTCCCACCTACCCCCATCTCTTCCCCCCTTCTCCAGGCTTCTTCCGACGGAGCATCACTAAGAACGCCGTGTACAAGTGCAAGAACGGCGGCAGCTGCGAGATGGACATGTACATGCGCAGGAAGTGCCAGGAGTGCCGTCTGAGGAAGTGCAGAGAGATGGGGATGCTGGCCGAATGTGAGTCTGCAGCTCTGGGGCGCCAGCGTGGGCGGGCCCTCTTCAGACATCCTCACATGCAGCACCATACCCAGTCTAATAAGGGATCTGGTTACATGTAATTAAACAGACTATATGTTCATGGTATATATAATTACAGCAGAGTATCAACAAAGCTACTTACTGTACTGCAGTACTTGAGTGGTGGCTTGGTAAATATGCAAAACAAAAATTTTCAGGTTATAGACAGGCTACAGAGACAGAGACAGACAGGCTACAGAGACAGACACAGACAGGCTACAGAGACAGACGCAGACAGGCTACAGAGACAGACGCAGACAGGCTACAGAGACAGACGCAGACAGGCTACAGAGACCGAGGCAGACAGGCTACAGAGACAGAGGTCTGTCTAGAGGCTTCTATAGACCACTGCAGCTCTGAGGACGTCAGTGTGTCCCCATGGGGACCCTTTGGGACCCGACCATATCAGCAGTTACACACAATGCATTAGAGGCCATCCGAGAAAAGTTCATTGTGGAGTCTGACATGCAGCAGACTGAGGCAAAAGGACATTGTGGGACGCCTCACACAATGGGGGGGGCTCGGCCCCGTTCATGGAAAAACTATTAAGGGGCGGGATGGGGTGGGGTTTGGGGGGCAGAGAGAGGGGGGGGGGGTTGCACATAGGCTGGGGAATAAAGTCATAAAGAACTCTCTTCGTAGGATGAAATGGGAAATTGTAAACATGATTTAAGAACGGTTCACTTCAAAGTGGATTCTCCCGTGTTGGTGTAGTCATGGAGGAAACCCAGGTAGCAAGTCCATTTGGATCTGTCAGGAGAGGAGGAGAGCGGAGCAGGAGAGAACGGAACAGGCTCACGTTACTCATGAATTCTGCAGGGGAAGTTGTGATGAATATTGCAGGCAGTGGCCTGTTCTGAGCCCCGGCCCATAGAATGACTAGCTGAGATGGGACCGCGGGCTGCCAGGCAGATTCCCTGCTGCCCAGACGTTGCTCTGGTGTCAGGGACTGGAGGTGTCTGGCATCTCTGTTTCAAGACAGAAGCAGATCTTTGACTTCAGCCCAGGTTGTCAGCCCGGAATCCACAACAAGATATTTCTGAATCGCAAAAAGAAAAATCACAAAATCGAAATTTGATTTTACAGTGTGATTATAGATGTCCTCAGTATGGCTGAACACCATCTACTGTTATATGTTCAGTATTAGCACAGATTATATTTGAATTGATGAACGGAAGCAATTAAATAGAGTTTGCACCAACACCAAGTATTTATGTATCTCTTTCTTGACTAAGGTGCGATTAGCATTGTCCATTGACCTCCTGGCAACTGTTGCTAGGATTGCATCACTAGAGAAATGGGAGCAGTGATGACGCACTCCATCAGCCCCCTCTCTGACCCCTGACCCTTGACTTCTGGACCCCCCCCCCCCCCCCCAGGCCTGCTGACGGAGATCCAGTGCAAGTCCAAGAGACTGAGGAAGAACACCAAGGCCTCTCCAGGGAGGTCAACAGGGGATGAGGCGGAGGGGGGGGACATCTCAGACACGAAGCAGGTTACATCCACCACCAGACTATCAAAGGTACACCCTCCTCCCTCGGCACTCTCCACAATCCTACACACCCGTCGGTGTTTAACAACAGTGTTGAACGTGTCGGCAAGGCTTTCCAATGTATCTCACTTCAGGACACCAGCGGATTTGCTGATCGACTTAATTGTTGTTATTATTGTTGTTGTTATCAAGTGTACACGGGTTGCTAAGTGTCCCAGTTCAACCTGTGTACAGGGTTGCTAAGTTTCCCAGTTCACCCTGTGTACAGGGTTGCTAAGTGTCCCAGTTCACCCTGTGTACAGGGTTGCTAAGTGTCCCAGTTCACCCTGTGTACAGGGTTGCTAAGTGTACCAGTTCACCCTGTGTACAGGGTTGCTAAGTTTCCCAGTTCACCCTGTGTACAGGGTTGCTAAGTTTCCCAGTTCACCCTGTGTACAGGGTTGCTAAGTGTACCAGTTCACCCTGTGTACAGGGTTGCTAAGTTTCCCAGTTCACCCTGTGTACAGGGTTGCTAAGTGTCCCAGTTCAACCTGTGTACAGGGTTGCTAAGTTTCCCAGTTCACCCTGTGTACAGGGTTGCTAAGTTTCCCAGTTCACCCTGTGTACAGGGTTGCTAAGTTTCCCAGTTCACCCTGTGTACAGGGTTGCTAAGTTTCCCAGTTCACCCTGTGTACAGGGTTGCTAAGTTTCCCAGTTCACCCTGTGTACAGGGTTGCTAAGTTTCCCAGTTCACCCTGTGTACAGGGTTGCTAAGTTTCCCAGTTCACCCTGTGTACAGGGTTGCTAAGTTTCCCAGTTCACCCTGTGTACAGGGTTGCTAAGTTTCCCAGTTCACCCTGTGTACAGGGTTGCTAAGTTTCCCAGTTCACCCTGTGTACAGGGTTGCTAAGTTTCCCAGTTCACCCTGTGTACAGGGTTGGTGCAATGTGCAAGCCACTGTGTTTTGTTTTTCCAAAGGAGAAGGTCACACTGAGTCAGGATCAACAGGCGCTGCTGAGCTTCATCGTCGATGCGTACAACAAACATCGAATCCCTCAAGACATGGCCAAAAAACTGGTACAATATTGCTTATTTTCCCATATCAACCAGTAGCATTAATGTAGTAGGCATGTTTGTGTGAACATGATTTTGAGATCTGTTGTCTGAGTTTGTGTCGGGCTGACAGATTCTCTCTGTCCTAGTAAGAGGCGTGCTGTGTTCTCCCTGTGTCAGTGGGGGTTACGGTACTTTTATCAGGAATTCGAGGCCTGTATCTCAGTCAAGGTTGGCCATGTATTGTCATGCCAGTGTTTTAGACTGTTTTAGTCTTGAATTGTTTGTTCTCTTCTTTTCTGCCGCTACAGGAACACTTCAAAATAAAAGTGATCTTACAACTCATTTTGTCACCTTGTCTGTGCAGCTACAGGAGCATTTCAAAATAAAAGTGATCTTACAACTCATTTTGTCACCTTGTCTGTGCAGCTACAGGAGCATTTCAATGCAGAAGAGAACTTTATGCTCCTGACGGACATGGCCACCAGTCATGTTCAGGTTCTGGTCGAGTTTACCAAAAACATTCCAGGTCTGCATGCCCTCAACATTAGAATGATGGTCTTTTGTCTTTGATGTACCGGAAAGGAGCTTCGCTCATTATGTCCATTGATAAACATACACACATATCAATCAGCTTATATTTAATACTGCAATAACAATAAAGATAACAGATCGTTTTTTTTGCTATACCTAAACTGTGTAAGCTGGGTGTGAGAATCAGAAACGATCCAATAATGTTTCCTGTTGAGTAGTGTGTTAACCAAGTTGGTGTGTGTCTTCCAGGTTTCCAAGCCCTGGACCACGAAGATCAGATTGCCCTGCTAAAAGGCTCAGCAGTAGAGGCCATGTTCCTGCGATCGGCCCAGGTCTTCACCAGGAAGATGCCCTACGGACACACCGAGGTCCTGGAAGACAGGATACGCAAGAGTGGTGAGATAGATCACAACACCCCAGCACTGATCATATCAGCGACACACAGTCTTATTACAAGGTTTTAATACCCGAAAGGCCGGCAGGCAGGCAGGTAGATAGGAAGACACAGAAAGGCTGGCTGAAATATAGCCGGGCAGTGGGCACACAAATATATAAATAGGAAGTTTGGCAGATAGACAGGCGGGCGGACAGACAGATAGGCAGACAGACAGGGATGGCCAGCGTGAATAATAGAAGGTTCCGAGTGAGGACTTCTAACCTGTTGATCTAGCAGGCTTGTGTTACCCGTGTACAAGGAGCCAGACGGCCCCTACTGGCTACTGTTTCACTGTGCTGTGAGCCTGGTCACGCTGCCAGGCAGGGAGCTACAGGAGGCAGGCTGGACAACTCACACCAGCCCATCCCCAGATATCAGACTCACACACTGCAGGTGTTCGTGTTAGGACCGGGAGTGGGGGAGATCCGGGAGGTTGGTGGATTTGTCGACTTGCAAAAGATTTGTCTTGTCGCCAAGCTTATTTATACATCTTTATTCATGACTTGGGTCACTTTCAGATCTGAGTGCCTCAGCCTGGCTGTCTTTGATCCAAAGTCATCCAACCCAATATGTTGTCAAGTGCAGTCTGTGCTGTCAGCCTATCTGAGCTGTCACTGCTGTCACTTCCCTGCCTGGACAGCTGAAAGCCAGCGTGCCAGAGCTGGTCCGAGTGCATGCGTCACCACGATCCCCTGGCGCCAGTCCAAAATAATAACCAGGGCCTGAGATATTCATGCTAAAGGCCAGTGAGGGGGAGAGGAAAGTGATGCTGTCTAAACAAGCCATTGTTCTTTATCTAAACATCGAGGGGTTATTGTCCCGCTCTCTCTGCCTCAGAGCCCCTCTGGCATTTCTGAAGCCTTCAGACTTTGGCCTGACAGGAGAAGGGCTTCAACCACCCCCTCAGAATTTTGATTCTGAATAAAATCCTCGGAATGATAAAATAGCACGGACGTCCAACCGCTCCAATGTGTCACGGCGCTCATATATATATATTTTTTTCCTTTTCTTTTTTGTGTCATTGGCAGGAGAATGTGTTGATGTTCTTTTGACAGTCTTTGTTTGCTCTGGCCATTATATATCCAGCACTGCCACCCTGTGGGGGTGGGGGGGGTGGAAGCCGAACCAAAGGGCCCACTTCATTCAAGACATGGACCCCGGGCTGCTTACAATATCTTCCCAACTTCTTTTTTTATGGCAAATATCTCGATGAAACCATACTGTCCATTTTGAAACATCTATGAGCAAAGGTGGTGGTAATATCGAGCTCAAAGGTTAGTCTAGTGCTTGAGTTGACTGAGACCGGATCAAATCTAGTACATTTCTGCCGTCTGTTTGGGTCGCCGGTGCCTCCTGGTCTGCCAGTAGAATCCGTCGGCTCGATTCTTCTCCAGAAACAAGGAAATAGCAAACTTTCATTGGTTTGACGGACAGATGAATTGCTGAATGACATTCAGGGCTTTTGTCCCTTTGCAGGGGATGTGTAAGAATGGTATGTGCATTTGTGGGTGTGCCCCTGTCACTGTTAAGCTCAAAGTCAAACCTTGAATGTGTCATCTTTGCATAGTGTCACAACACCTATCAGGAAGTTGACATGTTAACAAGCCTAATATGTAATGAAACTTTTTACAATGAAGTCATGTGTTTGATCCACAGGCATATCAGAGGAGTTTATCACACCCATGTTTAACTTCTATAAGAGCATCGGAGAACTCCACATGCTGCCAGAGGAGCATGCTCTCCTTACCGCCATCACCATCCTGACCCCAGGTCAGTGTGGCAGGGGACAGGCAGGGATACAATAAGCTTCCTCTTCATCAATCAGAACTGGGTGGAATGTTTTTGATACAGTCAGATTTCGTGTTGAGCTTGATCTGTCTAGCCTACTGCAATCAAATCCATTCAAATCTTAGGCAAATGAAACGCACCTACTTTCAGATACTGCCCAGAATAACCGCCTTGGTCAATCCTAAGGCAGTGTCTTTTCTAAGTTTTCATTTAACCTTAATTTTACCAGGCATGTCAATTAAGAACACATTCTTATTGACAATAATGACCTGGCAATGTATGAAAGAGCTCTTGTGAGGACAATGTGGGAATGAAAAGGTCCTATCCCCCCTGTCGCGCAGAGCGCCCATACGTGAAGGACCAGCCGGCCGTGGAGAGGCTTCAGGACCCCATGTTGGAGGTCCTGCAGAAGTTCTGCTGCCTGCAGCACTCGTCCGAGCCGCAGCACTTTGCACGTCTGCTGGGCAGGCTGACGGAGCTCAGGACCCTCAACCACCACCACGCCGAGATGCTCGCGTCCTGGCGCATGAGCGACCACAAGTTCACTCCGCTGCTCTGTGAGATCTGGGACGTGCAGTGACCCCCCCCCCTCCCCCCCTCCTCCACACACACACTTGCAGTGACCCCCCACACACACACACTTGCAGTGACCCCCCACACACACACACTTGCAGTGACCCACGCACGCACAAACGTTTCAGACCCAGGATGATCATGTGACCATCTCAGACGATGCGCGAGCTCCTGAAGGCTCTCAGGGCAGACAGGCTGTTGGACGCGTCGACTGTTGTCGTTTTTACATCATGTGTATGCTGATGTCATGTGATGTATGTGAGTTGAGGATCTGATGTGTGCACGTACAGAGGTACAGAGGTACAGAGGTACAGAGGTAAAACCAAATGTGACAGTATTTAAAAATAGGCTGTATTGACTCATTTAATGTACGAATGACTGACACCCTTAGTATATAAACCTACATGTAATCCCCTCTCAAACGCGTAAGGCCTAGTCACTGTTGACACTCATCATATTGTACCTGTGTTTTCATGTTGCTACTTGTCTGAATTGTTGCTTTGGAGTGACAATTTGAAATTACTTGAGTAATACTGGACATTTATCAGAGTGTTTCACCAAAAAAAGATAAATAAAATAATTTTGGCTGTGTTGAATAAAAATACAAAAGACATACATAATACTAAAACATTAGTTTATATACAACAGCCAATAAAAAACGTGTGTTTGTTGTATGTTTTGTGTAAAATATATTTGATTTACAGCCACTGAAAAACCTGACAGGATATATATCTGTTCCTGTTGCATACTCCGACCAGAAACTATGCCATGAATTAAGTATTCAAAAACATCTAGGTGTATAAATTTACTATTACAGTATGCCTTCATTTGTAAAAATTGTAAAACATGATTGAAGATCAAAGTAGATTTAACTTTTATCCTGTAGATATCTATGCCACTCATTAGTATTCAGTATAATCTGAATCTTAATGTACTGGTGTTTCTTGAGTTTTCATAGTTATTATTATTTTCTAATTTTGTAAATGTTTTACTGTAACTTTAACCATTAAGATATACTATATACTATCAGGGAGGACCTGGTCAAACAGCACATGACAAAAGACTAGAAGGGTTGTTTTATTTACGAAGTTGATTTTCATTTAATATAATGTGATATGTTGTGTGAGTGGTGGATGTAAGGTGTACGAAAACAAAAACAGATCTAGAGTAAACTAAATAAGATAATAATAAATAGATTTAATTAGGTTGACTTGTAATGTGTCTTGAATGGTTCTCAACACAACAATGATCACAGATACCCCCCCACACTGATAACCAAGATTAATTTCCTCTTAAACTTGTTACACCCAGTCAGTGTTTACTCCTTTGTAAATAACAAAATCTATCAAGTTGGATACTGAAAGTGATTATATTCATCATAACTCACTTTTATCTCACCACCGTCATCATATCCAGGAAGGCCACCCTCATCCAGGTGGTGTTCTAGTTAGAACCCTCCTTGCCATCGTCTCTCTGCCCTTATCGGACATCATGACCAAGGTCCTGATCCTCAACGGTGCCAGCATCCTCTCACCCACTCTCCTGGGGGCCTCTCAGATGGTCACCAGTAGAATCCCTCTCTGAACTGGTGGGAGAACCAATAAAAGCTTGTTTGTTTTTAAGTACCTTCAGTAAGGAGGAGCCCTGTCTTTTCCGTAAGATGCCCTCCCTCCCTCCCTCCCTCCCTCCCTCCCTCCCTCCCTCCCTCCCTCCCTCCCTCCCTCCCTCCCTCCCTCCCTCCCTCCCTCCCTCCCTCCCTCCCTCCCTCCCTCCCTCCCTCCCTCCCTCCCTCCCTCCCTCCCTCCCTCCCTCCCTCCCTCCCTCCCTCCCTCCCTCCCTCCCTCCCTCCCTCCCTCCCTCCCTCCCTCCCTCCCTCCCTCCCTTCAAAGACAAGAAGAACATTTGTCTCAAGAGATCTCAAGAGAGGTCTCAGGAGTGTACCTCCTGGCTGTTCCAAAGCACTACTGTGCGAATGACAGGTGCAGCACTCGTTTTTGCTGGAGGTCGAAGATCAAACAGGAGCCAAAGGAAAGTGATACCATGCTTCTGATGGGGGAATGGGATGATGACAAACTGGACAGGACAACACGAGGCAATGAGCACCACCTAGTGGTTGGATGGATGTACCGTATAATTAAACCAGCCGTCAATTGTAAGAAACATTTTAAGTAAGTAAAGATCTATTGCCCTCTTTGGTGCCATTACATGTATAGGACATTAACAGTTTTATAAGATACAGGTGACATTCCTCTTCTTCACCTGCAAAGCCTGCTGGTAACATTCTGCCATGTGCTCATCAAGTCAAAGATCTTCATCCAAATCCCCAAGCTGCACAGGACTGGCTCCCTAAATAGGGAGCAGATGAACCGGGGTCCCATAGGTCTCATGTTCCTTCAGGGGTTTGCACTCCTCCTTGGGATGCAATATATATTTCAGAGCTTATATATGATATATACTTAATATATATATATTTTTTGATGGAATTTTCTCACAAATTGTCATATTTTTGTATTATTTAAAATGTACACAGCCTAGGGTTGGGCCTAGGGTTCTATCACCGATAGCTGATGTTTTCAGAACTTTGTGGGCAGTCTAGTGGTTAAATCAGCCTGTAGATCCGTGATCCACATGGAACCCCGTAATTCCCTAAATCTTGATGTAAAGTTGACCAGACAGATGCGTGTTGTGTTTTACTTTGAAGTGTTGAGTCCAGGGGGCCCTCAGGGCTGCACACTCAGTCCTCTACCCTGACCATGAGTCCAGGGGGCCCTCAGGGCTGCACACTCAGTCCTCTCCCCTGACCATGAGTCCAGGGGGCCCTCAAGGCTGCACACTCAGTCCTCTCCTGTAAGCCCTGTTCACGCTGGACTGGGCATATTTTGGCATCCTTGTGTGTTTTTTGATGCTGTATGTATTTATTTCAGTTTTGTGTGTGATGCTACTGCATAGAGGATTCTTGCAAGGTCACAATAATTTCACTATACTGATGATGCCATGCTATGTTTGACTTGGAATTTTGTATTTAAAATGGTGTGTTCCTTTTATTGTAAAGAAAATACTGTTTGACAAGAGTGTAAGGTTTCTTATTATTTATCTTTTTATTCTTCTTTTTATTCATCAACCAGTTAAACACACTGTGCGATCTAAAATTATATTCTTAGCCATCTTTATATAACACTTTTTTTAATGTATTCATATCATATACAGTATATACAACAGTCTCTAGTCTACGGTAAAATTCCTGTCCTTGTACTATGACATATTATCATTCTTTTCACAAGGAGAAAAATTATATAGCCTCGTGAGATAAACTACAAATGACAATGTTTATTGCCGGTACTCAATAAATGATTTAAACAGTGTGTGGCACAAAATTAGTCTATAAACATATAAAATAGGTTATAAAACAAAACTACTTAACATCCATAACTTTCAGTGAACCAACACCAATCCTGAAAAATGTTTGGTTAACACCTCCAACCATACAGACTTGTTTAAAGCACGACTACAGAAAAATGTCCCATAGTAAATGGAGCTTTGACACATTTCCTTTTGAGGGGGGAGGAATATACCACGTAAGGACAAAAAAAAGGCACAGCTCCATCTAGTGGAGTAATATAATGTTTACAGGTATTCATTCTGTGCATGCAGGACATGTTTTGGCAATAGCGATGTGTGCATGAGATGCATGGCATACATAGGTAACGTTTTGGTTTTTGGATCATAGCACCATTTATTGGAGGGCCCAGCCTTTGTGCTGTAGCTGTTCGGATCCTCAGAAGTTTGTTCTGTCCAGACTGGGCACAGAGGGATTTGCTTCTGGGTAGACCAGGAAGCCAGAGAAGGTGATGTAGCGTCCCTGGTTGCTGTAGACGGCATAGCGGTCATCCTGCTGGCTGTAGAGCCACACACTGTCACCCTGACGCAGGGACAGCAGCAGACTCTGGCTCTGCATCTCCCTCCTCCTAGACATGTCCTCGTTGAACACCATGGCCTGGACCTCCCCATAGCCCTTCATCAGCTTCACCGACACGGCCCTGTGAGGGTGCTTGCCCACGGTGAAGGCAAAGTAGTAGGCCCCGGGGAACTGGCAGTTGAAACGGCCTGTAGACTTGTTGAAGTGACCCCCGATGTTTACGTACTCCACGTCAAAGGTCAGAGGCTCCTTCTTCTGCTGTGGACCACTGCTCTCCCCCAGAAGCGGGGACGTCCGGGCCACGGAGAAAGCCGAGCGAGGCTCCTCGGGGACATCCCCTCCGGCCCAGCTGTAGCGCTGCTCCCCAGGAGGGGGGCAGTCAGGGTGGGGCAGCCCCGGGGGGGCCAGGTGGTTGTTGACGTAGCTGGTAGTGGAGGTGTCGGGGTACACCAGGTATCCAGTGAAGGTGATGTAGGGCCCAGCATTGCTGTAGAGGGCATACTGGGGGCTCCCCTGAAGCATTAACCACACAGTGTCCATAGCCCTCAGGCTGATCATCACACTCTGACTCTGGACCTTCCTCCCTTTCTGCCGGTGGTCGTCATAGGCAATGGCCTGAGCCTCCTGTCCGTTCTTCACCAGAATAACGGACAGCATTTTCTTTGGGAACTTCCCCACAGTGTAGGAGAAGTAGTAGGCGCCGGGAATGCGGCAGCGGAAGTGGCCCGTGTCAGCGTTGAAGTCGTCCCCCATGTTGACCAGGAGCCTGTTGAAGGTCACTGCCTTTTGGCCACCGCCAAGGACGCTGTTCGTCCGCGTGGCCGAGAACGCGGAGCGGAGGCCTGTCGTCACAGGAGCCACATGAAGGGGGGAGACTGAGCCCAGGCAGGACAGCATGCCTAACAGACAGGCAAGACGCCAAGGATGATTCCCTGGGCCCTCATTACCTGGGGAAGATAGACCACCTATCAGTAAAGCTGACGTCTCAACCCATAGTTTATAGTTTAGGAATCTTTGTGGCAAGCCAATGAGTCCTTTCACTTTTCAAGACACCATATCAAATATATATACAAATGCTGAAAGAATTTCAGTTCAGATTTTTGTAAAACACAAAGAAAAAAAATTGCCATGTTTTGTTGTCCAGTAAGTTTTGGGTTAAGGTGACTGCATACCACATAATGTTTGATGGGCCGGCTGAAATACTACATGAGAGGGCTAGGAAGTGTGGTTGAGCCCTGTCAGGACAGATCCTGTCTCTCAAATCAAACAGCTCTCGGATGCCCTGGACCCTCTAATTCAGCTGGTATTGTCTGTTCTCTCTGTGCACTGAGAGAAGGGACTAGATTAAGCACTGGTTCGTCTGCTCCTATGTGTCCAAACAATAGAAGATATTGCAGGGGGGTGAGGCGAGGCAGGGCATCAAGGCCAAAATGGGTTAGCAGCTATCTTGTTTTAGCTTAGACCCTAATAACAAAGATTAGCAGGTTAATTGGAAGACTAGAATCTTTCACAGGAAAATAACTACAAGAACTCATATAAAGGCACATTCAGCATCAAGGTTTGTCTGTTTGTGTGTGCACTTCTCTTTCTCTTTGTCTCTCCATTGAATACATTGCATTGCAAATTTGCTTCTTGCGCTCAAGCACAGTATTCCCTTATGTTGAATTTTTAACTCATGTCAATTTAGGTTTTCTGTCCTACCTCAAGGTTTGGAAGATTTTTTCTAGGATAAATTAACTGATATTTATCGAGTTTTATTGAATAAAACTATAAATTATATAAATCCTGTTCTGGGGAGATATTGGAAGTTGCTTAGGATAAAAGTGTCTGCTAAATGAATAAATGATATATGTGTAGTTACAGGCTGACACTTTTGTAACCATTCGTCCACCATTTAACTGCACTGATATACACTGACACCTACTTAATGTCACAACATTTGAAAAGTAGTCTTATAGAATTGCTAACAACATCACTTGTGCCACTCTTATCATATATAATTGTAGGCACAATACAAAGAGTTCTCAGACAAAGGGGTCTCACAAACATTCGATTTGTTTTATCCAACAGCAAAAAATATTCCTGTTCTGTATCACTATAAGATTTCTGACTTGCTTTTCATATTTATAGTGGAGACTCTCCGATTAGCATAAACAGCCTACAATACCTGTTCTTGTTTGATGGTGCAGAGAGTGCATGCCTGTTGTCATCTGGTCTCCTGATCTCTGTCGCTGCTCTCTGTCCTGCTACTGTGCTGGCAATCCCCTGACTTCAGGCCTATAGGGGCAATGCCGTAGCCCATCTGCGAGAGGAGGAGCTCCAAATGCATCCTAGTCCTGGGTGCTATTAAACCAGTGACAGACTCACTGCCAGTTTGGACACTAGGGACTTCCAGGGGTGTATTGATCCACTTGGGCTTTATTTTGCATGTACTGTGTTGTGTTTCAGGGAGAGGAGAGCAGGTTATTCAGTGTTATATTGATTCAGGGAGATGTGAAGCTAGCTGCGGTGCTGCACCTGAAACAGACATATTCAGAAAGTCCATGAAATGATCTCAAATATACTTTTTATCTCCCATGTTCAGTGACAGTCCATTTAGGAAGTATTCACTAAAATGTACTGAAAATAATCAAATTATATTATATTTAAATGTACCCCTAGCAAGGTAGTGATTGTGTTTGGGATGAGTGGTATCTCAGGCTGGCAAAATCTGTGTTTTCATATATTACATTTACACAATATGTCATGGTCTCATGACGCAAAGGGCCGAAGGACGTGCACGCCTTCGCTGTCAATGCGAACGAAAGAGAAGGAAGAACGGATAGTCACACAGCTGAACCTCGCTTTAAAGACAAGATGGCAGGACTGCCCCGCAGGATCATTAAGGTATTTAATGTGTTTAGCAAGATATAAGACTGAATATCTCTGTAGTGTGAAGCACATAGAAGATTAACGGTGAATTTAAAATTATATGTTTGCCCGCTCTGTTAGCACATATGATTTCAATTTTTCTACTAGAATGCTAGCTCGAATGCTAGCTGGTCATTGCTAGTCAGCCATTGCGCTTGCATTAAAGTTACTTCCGTTTAGTGTTAAACCGAAAAAGGGTGTGTTAAAAATATACCAACGGTTGATAAAGATGGCGGAGAAATGTTGCTCGTGTCTGGATGCTTATTTGCTAACACATTTCATACGCCTCTATTTTTACCTGTTTTGGGTAGTGATGGCATAGGAAAGCTACTTGGCTAGCTAGCTAGCTTTCATTAAATTGGCATGCTAGCTTGCCGCTAGCTATGCTAGCTAGCCACCACCACACTCACAGACATGCTAGCTAGCCACTGCACTGTTAATTTCGTTAGCTACTAGATTCTTTGAAATACACCGTCAGCTACTCCCACCCAATTTGGATTTTGATAGCATACTAGAAGTCTATCCAAATAAATATGTATTCATACAACTTAAAAAACTAGTCTTTAACATATTCAACGACGTGTCCATGTAACTATATTCTTTTTTCGTATTAGGGAGCTATTCATTTGACAAAATGTGCCTTTGTTGCAGATCTTTGTTGTTGTGGCCTTGTAAGTCGGTGCGCTAGCTGCTAAAGCTAATAATTATAACTTGCAAAGTCTGATTCTCTGTATAGCTCTATACCATTTGTGATTTTCTAGCTAGGTCCCAGCCCGGCACCTGTTTTAATTTACGGTGTGGTATTAATTTAGCTGGTTGTTTTGCTTGGGAACAAATTGCTGTTGGTCATGTAGCTTGCTAGCTAGCCAGACAGCCCCATGATGACAGGTGTCATTGCCTAGCGCACTGTTGGTTGACACCTTTCATGTCATCATGCTGACCAGTTTGTGACAAGCTAACTCATTTGTATACAACAAGCTAGCAACATGGTTTCATAACGTGAGCCTACAGTTAGAAGCAGTCTACCACTGAGTGCAGACATATTAGTCACAGTTAAGTAGAATAGCCAGTGCGCATGTTATTCACTACCAACTCTCGGTAGTTGCCACTATCTCGCTACCGTGGTGCCACTTTTATTGTCAAAATGGCCATTGTATTCTGATACAAAAAAAACAAGATGTGTCTAATGGTCTGTCTGCATGATGTACACTTTCACTGTTTTTGCGCAGCTACTAGGCTAGTGGTTGTGTTGAGAGTTGCGATTACAGGAAAAGAGGCCAACCAGCTGGCCAGGTGAAGGCCAGAGAAGGGAGGGTTGACCAAGTGGTCCAATAAAGCACTGTTCCACTCAACGCTGATGTCATTTCAACTTTGGATCAGCACCAGTGAGGTTTGCTTCTGCTAGACATGGTAAATTGATTAGCCAACCATCCACATCATGAAATGCGATGGCAATGGAGCCGATGTGGATTGGTAAACTCAGGCCACCCGCGCCAGCAAAGAACTAGCTTTTTACTGGCGTATTTGTTAAGGACTCGCGCTTGCAAGTCAGAGGTCCTGGGATAAAGTACCAGTGAAGAGGAAAGATCAGGAGGACTGATGAGTAGCATGACTACCACCCTGAAACAGCAGCAGCGTTAAAAGGTCTGAGAGGATCGTGATGTGGTAAGTGATAAAAAGCAAGTCGTAGTAGAGATGGCGGGCGGGCTGGGAACCGTTCCCAGCGTGGCCTGGCCTGCCCCCCCCCCCCCCCCCCCCCCGGCTCGTGACCGGGTCCTGGGAGCCCCTCTGTTGTCTGTGTTTTCACTGCGTGTTTTTGTTGGTGGTTTATCTGAAACATTTCAGGAATCTCCCTCTATGCATAAAAGGGGCATAAATCAGTGACTGTATGGAATTGTTTTTTTTCGGGGGGGGGGGGGGTCTTTTACTTTGCCACTGCCATTATTGTCTCCCTCTCCCTATTTGTACTCGTGCAGATCTAGCTCAGTGAGTGTGCTGATGCAGGACAGTCAGTGACTATAAAACATGTAATCATCTATTTATTTAGCGAGCGCGTTTATCCCAAGAGATGCACAAATAATCAATGACTACAAGTGATTGAACACGAGAACAGCAACGTCGAAAACATGTTAAGTATAACATCGACATGATTGCGTTCGCTGAAGCATGGTGAAAGTCGCATAATAAGGTCAAGGTAAAGCCCATGCCAAGGTAGGTTTGTAAAACCAGCATCAGGCTGACAGACACCCTCTCCTTCCTGCGAAACCCAACCAGTCTCCAGCCTGCTAGGACAGCCCCAGTCTGCAGTGTTCCAGTGCACCTCTCCCAGGTGTCGTGTCACCCAGTCTGGCTCATGCATACCAGAGCCCATATCAGATGCCTGCCGGTCACCGCAGAAGGGTGTGTGTTTCCACGAGGCCCCTGGGTTGTTCGACTGCCTCAGCCAGCTCACGGTGGGCCTTGCTGCTGCAGTGGGGTGGGTGGGAATGGGAGTAGCGTATCTACGGTGGTGGGGGTCACCTCTACAAGCCCTTATCACTGCAGAGGACTTCCTGCTATTCACCTTCCCTCCCCTGTGGTGTGGCCGGGGCCAAGCCAAGCACACCACAATGCACCTCTTGGCAACCGCCTCCCCTTGGTGGGTGTGTGGGGGCGTGATTAACAACTTTGTTAGCGAGTCCTGAGACCAGGGGTGCTGTGAGGAGAAAGGCAGTGGGCTAGCTGGATCTGCTTTTCTTCCATCACCCTCGTCCCTTCACCCTGCATCGTCTGTGTTGCTAGGCAGAATCTCACCAATCCCAACAATGATGGGAGTATCCCAATGTGTAGTATTGACTTACTGGCTGCCTTTTTGTAACCGGTCCACCAGGAAGATCAACCTATGGCTGTGACAGCGCCCGGGTTGTCACAGCAACATTCTTTTACAGAAAGCCCATGAGGTGGGCGGGGAGTAAGGCCCTACATCTGAGGACATCTCAAAGTGGGGGATGGGATGGGACGTTTTCCTTCCTGCAAAGGCTTGATTAGAGTGGCATTAAAAAAAAAGGAAGGATCCTTGTTGAAGGATTGTTTTTTGCCATGCGTTTCGTAGTTTATATCAACGTTTTCCAATCCTTTTTTAGGGAGTATAAATGTAAGTAATGTAAAGTTCACAGTTTCTAATGAGGGCTGATTCATGTTAGTTCCATACGACGCTCATTGCTCCCCACACTCACTCTGTGACACGCTGCGTGTAGACAGTCATTATTTACCCTGTGTGTGTGTTTCAGGAGACCCAGCGTCTGTTGGCGGAACCTGTCCCAGGTATTAAGGCGGAGCCCGACGAAGGGAACGCCCGCTACTTCCACGTAGTCATTGCTGGGCCCCAAGACTCTCCCTTCGAGGGGGGCACCTTCAAACTTGAACTCTTTCTCCCTGAAGAGTACCCCATGGCAGCTCCGAAAGTACGCTTCATGACCAAAATATATCACCCCAACGTAGACAAGCTTGGAAGAATATGCCTAGACATCTTGAAAGGTATGACATGTGGGGATGTGGACTGTAGGCCCTGATATGTGAAGGTGTATTAAAGGTATTGGATAAACAGATTGTTGTTCACCAGTTTTTCTACAAATGATTACACACAGACGTCACGTCTTGCTCGTCTCGCTGTGGTTATGCTCAACTGAACACGAGGAGTTGGTTAGCACTGTCATGGTGTTTGTTTCATCTGATCTACCTAAACCTTCTCGTTTCAACTCTGATGTGTTATCCTCCCTTCACCTCCCCTTCCCCCCTGTGAACGCGGATCTGATCTCTCGTCCTCAGATAAGTGGTCCCCGGCCCTGCAGATCCGCACAGTGCTGCTATCCATCCAGGCGTTACTAAGCGCTCCCAACCCTGATGATCCTCTAGCCAATGATGTTGCAGAGCAGTGGAAGTCCAATGAGGCTCAAGCCATAGAGACAGGTGAGGCTGTCCTCCTGTTGACCTGGTCTGACCTGTCCACACAGGCCCACTCCACATGCTGTCCCCTTTACAGTACATCCCCACTCTGTCCTTTTCTCATGGAGCCAGCCGTTTGAAAAGGGCTGTGTGGACCAAATGCTCATCATTGTAGTGTAGCGCCACAATGAAAGAATGCTGACAGGCTACAGAGTCAGATTTTTTGAAACCTCGGTCTGTTCAGATTGATCAGAAAGATATTGTGCCAACCCGAACCCCTCAACTTTTTAATCTGTTTTATTGACGTTTAGAAAAATAGCTGCTGCCAAAATACGGACGAGTGCTTAGGCATTGCATTGAGTAAGAAACACAATTCAGGCCCCCCCCCCCAAAAAAAAAAAAAACGGTATAGCGTTACTGTCATCGGGTTCATTTATGTCTGTGGTTCACTATATGATGCATTATAATGAGCAGGATAGGTATTCTGCGGTATCCAAAGCTGAGGGAACCCGTCTGACTTCCTCCCTTGTTCTTTTGTGTTCCAGCACGGACCTGGACCAGGCTGTACGCGGGGAACAACATCGAGGTGTAGACTGGCTCACCGGGCAGAGGAGCCAGGGGGAGTACAGTGTGCAAACAACTCACGTTCTGCCAAGACTCCTACCACATTTGCATTTAAAGGACACAGTCTTAGAAAAAAAATGTCATTTATTATTATAAAATAACCAATAAGGAATATATTTTAAAAGGCAATTGGTGATTTAAATGCACATTACAGAAGAAAAAAAACAACTTTAAAACAAAACAAGAATCTGACCATGTCTTTGTCCTAATTCACTACTGTTCAAATGCATGGGCAGAGGCTGCCTTGTCATCCGGCTTTCTTTGTCTATTGATTTGGGAGGCTCAGTCTAGCCTCTGCAGCCTCTGGTTTAAAACAGTGCATTTAGGTAGAAAAGAAAAATGGGTGTGATTTGTCTGTCCCATGTTTATTCTTTTCTGGAAGGAGGGAGGGGGGGGGGGGGTTGTCAACACGACGTGCTTTTTACTTTTTTTTTAACTTTTTTTTTTTCTTGTGATGCTGTTTGTCTATAAAAATAATAAAAAAGCAGCTAACCTAGCCCTACTAGTCCCACCCCAAGAGATGTACGACGGACCGCTGTGTAGAAGAGCCTAACAGGAACGTCTCCAACATAGCGTAGCGACTCCTCTTTTAAAATCCACCTGACTTGAACATGGGGTACAGAGACGATCATACGACTTGGAAAAAAAAAAATATATATATAAAAAACAGTCGCATGAAAAATACTTCGCCATTATCACATTAACCGATTGCAACCGCTGTCAGCATAGACCATGAATAATGTAGGCTTGTGACCTTGTGGGTGGGGTATGCCCTCCATACTTCCGTCTTCTCTTTTAGGTATATGGTTTGGTATTCAGTCTGCTCCTTTTATCTTTGTTTCGATCTTTCCTGCAGTCGCCCAACTAATTAGCCTACCCTCTAGCTACATGGTTCTCTTGCTCTTTTTTTCTTTTCATTAAATTCGTCCCTTTCTCATGCCGCAAGACATCATTCTTCATCGCTGTGCTTCCTTCATGAAATAAGGGTTGTGTTGGAGTAGTCAGTTGTTGGGCGATATGGGGGGGGGGGGGGGGGTTGGTTGGGAGGAGCGCAAGTTCATGTGAGGGAAGAGGTGGTGAAAGTGGGTTGTAGTAGCAGGCACAAAGTAGATGAATGAAGGCTCTCTCCTGTCACGATTGGTCTTGGTTTAAAAAGTGTGTTGAATTCACTGTTTTGTAAATTCATTCTTTCTATTAATCTGGAGAGGATAATTGTTTTCCTGCTCTCGGAATGCTATGGCAACAGTCAACCTGCATACTTTTGTTTTTCTGTAAATAAAATATGTTGATTAATAAGAGGATAGCTGTGTGTCTTTTATTTTAAGTGTGAAAGTACGTACTTTTCCATATCTCTTGACAGAGACAAGTCGGCCATGTGGATTCACGAGAGGCACTGACACTAAATCTTAAATTCTCCAAAAAATGTAATGCTGTGTCATAGATCAATGGAGTCAGATGGCTGAGTGGATAGGGAACCGGGCTAGTAATCTGAAGGTTGCTAGATCGATTCCCGGCTGAGCCAAATGACGTTGTGTCCTTGGGCAAGGCACTTCACCCTACTTGTCTCGGGGGGAATGTCCCTGTACTTACTGTAAGTCGCTCTGGATAAGAGCGTCTGCTAAATGACTAAATGTAAATGTAAATGTAATTTGCTGCAGTTGTCGGTTTGCATGCACTTAAGCTTGGTCACCACCAGAGGGAAGAGCATACTAGCAAGCGCACACAACACCGATCACTTCGTCAATCTTGTCATTTTATTTAAAACATTTTTTAAATATAGTTTTTATTTTTTATGAATTCCTATAACACACAATGCTTTGTAGGTTTAAAAGCTCACCGATCAGTTGAAGCTAATTCATGATTGAGAGCAATTTAATCAACGAAAATGTTTCTATTGATGTCGGTCGTCGAACTCCCAGATTGTGCAATCGCAGATTTACTCAACGAGTCATTCAATTCAGATTTAATTAGGAAAACTCCTAATCATCCGCTTTAACAGACATCTAATCGTGGCTTGTAACGTAGCTGGCTTGATGCTGATAGGTAAACTGTAGATGGGCTGTCCGAGGCAGTCCTCAGAGAAGCTATAGCTGACCACAGTTGACGCTTAGCCATGCATGTGGACAGTGTGGGTAACAACCATGGTAGGTAGAAGATTTAGTCAGGGACACTGGACATGTTCTGTTTTTTGAGTAAGTAGATGTGTAAGGTTCAAAGTGGATTGCTTACCCTAAAGACGTGCTTGGGAATATCGTGGGGCTTCGCTGTCGCGATTTTAGCCAGCCATTGGAGTCTTGTTCCATAGGCTATCCTGATTGCAACCACCTTTCACGTTTCTTTTTGTAACACGAAGATTGGGACTATATGATGAAGTTTAAGCCCAACCAGACGAGGACTTATGACGGCGAAGGGTTCAAGAGACGAGCGGCGTGTTTATGTTTCAAGAACGAAAAAGAGGACGAGGTAGGCAAGAGCGAACATGGTTGGTTCACCGAACCATAATGTGTAGTTTTCCTCACTGCGCAAATTAACACTTGAGACGTAGCTGAGGCTATTGGTTTAATGTTCTTCAGACCGAGAAAACATGTTATTCAGCGTTTGTTATCAGTCCAGCGGGCTACTTATCTAAGTCAAACTATTTAGCATGTTCAAGGCATATTTTTTTCCAAAACCTGTCTTGACACTACTGTGACAAATTAATTGAATTCGCGATAATGGTTAGGTCATGGGAGAACTTTGGGAGTTCAGAACAGAACACGGTGTCCGACAAAGCGACACGCTCTGTCTCTTCGAATGTATAGAGAATACTGCAGTAAAAGACAAATTCGCAGGTTGGGACAGTGGTAACCACCAATTCCATGTAAACTAGATTAGCTAGGACCCAAACAAAAATTCCTATAAGAATGTGCTCGTATAGCCTAGTGACAGACATTGGTCTCCTGACTATTACTTGCCTGAGCCACAATGACACTTTGATGTTATTTCAGACATGTCTTCCGGTTTGGGAAGTAGGCTACTGGTGGTAACACGATCATTTGATTTCACAATGACACAATGCTTTTATTCAGTCACACTAGACGGATTTAAATGGTGTCTTCGAAAGTGTGTGTGTGTGTGTGTACACAGGAACAGTGTGATTTAAGGTTACAGAGGTATACCTATAGGCAATAGCCTACAATTGGTTGTGACGTTATCACTAGAATCATACTGACACAACTAAGACCATTTTACCCACACCACTCAGTATGGCCGTTGCGGATCCAATTGGTTATATCTACATTTCAACTGCAATGACGATGGTGTTAGTTAATTTACGATTACACGTCATTGAGTTTTAGCTTGTTCGGCCCAATACAAGGTAGTCTACACCTCCGTCTATAAATACGAGAGTGTGTTATGAAATCAGGCATCAGCAATGGTGTCGGAAACATTAGCTGTTCGGTATAGGGTGAATCCATGTTCGGGTCCCTTACACGTGTTAATTAAGAATATGCTCAAGCACCGCAGAATACCAGAAAGGGTTATGCACATACTTTATGAAAACGTCCCATTTGCACCGACAAATGCACTATAGGAAAATGCACAGTGTTATTGTTTTTTTTCCTGTTAGTTTGTGACTACGTGTAAGGCAGTAAAACAGGGCCAGTCTTCTACGTGGTCATTGGACCATCTTTCAGTGCAGTGCATGAACTGCCATAGAGAGATGATAAAGGATACATGTGACCATGGGGGGGGGGGGGGGGGGATATGACTGTGGGGGAGATAAGGCCCCTTTTGAGTGTGAGTGAGGGGGAGAGGTCAGGGAGATCACACTATGTGCCTAACACCAACTATCAACTGCATAGAAGGGAGACCCGATCTGTCCCCAGATATCCTCTCTCTCTCTTCTCTCCTAACTCCTTCTCTCCCACTTCCCCCCCCCTCTTCTAAATACCTCCTCTTTCTTCAGTCCATCTCTCCCTCCTCTCCCAACTACCTCCCTCTCCCCTTTCTAAACACCCTCAACTCCCCCTGCTTTCCTGATACCCTCTCTGTGTTACTGTCGTTCTGTTTTTACTCTCTGCATTGCTCCTCTTTCGGGTGACAGGGACAGAGTACGTGCCTTGGTAAAGCCTGTGATTACTGACGCTGTAGTAAAGCACACATTGCTCCTGTCCCTCACTTGTGGATTGGCTTTGATTCCTTGTGTCACTGGGGTGGTGGTGGCGGTGGGGTCACTGGGGCGGTGGTGGGGATATGCCTGCTGAACGCTGCTAGACAGGAGGACGAAGTCCGACTTGTGTTTCCCGCATGGAAACATCAGTCCGTGTTCCGTCTCCTTTCCGCCGACATCATACAGGAACCGCTCGTGTGTGTGTGTGCACGTTAGCATCACTGCCACTCAGCAAATGCACCCCCAGGGTGTCCTCTATGGCTGCTGCTGCGTTCAAAACACTACACTGATACCAATGAGACTAACCAGCTGATATCATGTTACGATATCTACCAAATGATTTCTAAAGTCCAGTTGAAATGTATGTGGAAAATGGCACGTTCCGGTGTCTCTGTCCAAGCTTGGCCACGATGAGGCTGTCAGTCTGAGGGGGTTCTGAAGCCAGACAGGGTCATCCTGCTGTTCTGCTAAGCTGTTTTGGTTTTCATGTAGAAAGACAACTGCTGATCCAGTGATTTTACAAAGCCCGTTTGGCTGTGCGTGTGTGAAGTGTGTGTGTGTGCTTGTGAAAGAGTGTGAGGGAGAGAGGTGCCAATGTTTCCACAAAACCCTGCTGGAGTGTATTGAGTTAGGCCTGAGATGGCTCATTGCCCGCTCTATGATGCTGTCACACTCGGGGGCACGTCAAGCATTTTAGTTCAATAATCCCAGGTTGTAATCAGGTATTTTTGTCTTTGCTTGAGTTGTACTTTAATCGTTTGTTAATTATTTTGAAGGTACACACTGGGTCTATTTTAGCGACTTGACAATCCACACTAATTCAGGGAATTTGTACAATGGATAGAATATAACTGGGTTAGACAAAATTGCATCAAGATGGAAGCCAAATTTAAGTGTCAGTTTTGAACTTTTGAATAATTCTTCAGTTTCTTTCTTTCTTTTCCTGAGCTAGTTAACCTGACTGTGACTGTTTAGCAACTGGTCTCTAAAGTAGGTCTGAACTCTGCTCTCTCAAAGACTATCCTTAATATTAGTGTTGAGAGAGAAATGTTGTCGTTAGTCATATTCAGAGAACTGTGTTGCCATGATGTCGAAGCTCTGCAGTAGAGCTGGTTAGACTTGGGTCAATTACAGGAAAGTATTTTACAGTTATTGAGGGTAACTTTATTTGATTGTTGTCGAGGTGACTTTGATTTATAGTTGGCACTAATTGGGCTATGCTTTTGCCTTCACTGCAGTGACTAATACATATTCAGTATATTGGGCACTGCGTAACATTTCACTGGATCAGGGGTCACGAACAGCAGCACTAGTAAGATGACATCTCCCTAAAACTATATAAATCGTATTCATTGTTGTGACTGATTGTCCAACTGTCATATCAGATTTGATGACATGGTTATAAATTATTGCATTTATTAGGCTACAAAGCCATCTGGGTAGGGTCTTCAAGGACTAGAATCCCATAACTTGCTGGCTATTGCCTCCCAGGACTACAAGCTCTTAACCTGCTGGCTAGGGGCATGGGTAGATCCAGATATTGGTCATTAAGCTCAGCTGGACACGTGAGATTTGTGCCATGACCTCTGAGAGAGAAACAGCAGCTGTCAGACCTTTTATTTATGATGAGTGACTCCAGGGAAATATGATTGCTTACATAGTCAGTCCCGAGGTATTCTAGCCCATCAAGCAGTTGCGCCCTTTAGAGATTCAGTGCAAATATACCATGGCAGGAATCGTTTTTCGAATGATTGATTGATCGACTGATTGCGTTTGTTCTAAATCAGGCTTCGCAGGTCACTCAAGCGAGCCTCCTGTATGTCCTACGTTTGTGTGGCGTTTTCCCTAAACCTTAATTACTTCATGTAAAGGTAATTTGAGGTGTGCTTGATTTGTTTCACAGCTGCAGGGCAGTCAATGTTGACATACTGTATGGGAGCATTTCCACGGGACCCAGCAATCCGACACGGGGTGTTTGGTTCCATGATAGTGGGCAGAAAGGATCAGCAAAACCCGCAGTGTCAAGTAATTTAAACTGTTCTGTGGGTCCTGTCAATCATAAGAATGCAATACTACGATTTGTCTCGTATGACCTCACTATTCAAAGTCCGAGGCCATTAATAAAACGGCACAAGGTTTGAAATGTTCATCTTGTCTGTTAGCCTCAGCTAGCGTAATCCTTGGGCATCAGCGCCATCCGAGTGCTGTCTCTCTGTCGCTGGGTCGTGACCCGCCTGTATCCTGTCGCCTTCCAGGTGCTGCTGGTGAGCAGTAGTCGCCACCCAGACCAGTGGATCGTACCGGGAGGGGGCATGGAGCCGGAGGAGGAGCCATGCGGCGCTGCCGTCAGAGAGGTGTACGAAGAGGTAGGGACCGCTAACGCCCATCGCATGCACTGGCTCACACACACACACACACACCTAGCAATGGCATTTTCATTGTCACGTTTCCAACTTGAATGGTAGACCTGGAGTTCCATGCCTGGTTTCTGGCTGAGAGGGTGACGCAGCCTGCCAAGCTGCTAGCTAGCTAGCTAGCTAATGGTTTACTGACTAAGTGAGAGGGGTTTGGGCCAGAGGGGACTGCCTGGTTCTGTGCCTGAGGGAGTAGTGTTGACAGCTGTAAGGTATGGCGGTGACATTTAGACAAGGTGTCGGGTGACAGACATCGTCCTACAGAGAAAGACGTGTCCATGAATAGGGTTAACGGAGTAGGACACCAACATCATCTGTTAGGAGCTCATAACTCACATGGGATCCACTCTTAATATTGCTCTGTCAGGTACAAGACCTCCACTCCACTACCCCAGAGCCGTTTAATTCGCACCAGTTATGTTCACACATTTTGGATCCTATCAGACTGATTGTTTACATGTACAGTCTATGTCCCTGTTGGCACAAGCTAGTCAAATGAGAAGTAATTCGTCAGGGTCAAGGTTTTCTATTCTGAGGGAGGATCTTGTCCTGGTCTTTTCATAAAACTTTCTTTAAGTCCCTGACTACACCCTGGTGGCAGCGAGCTGTAATGTACCCGTAGTAATACTTGGAATCATATTAATAATATCAGCTGACCTCTGTTTGTCACTGGACCCGGAGCTCTTTGTAACCCAAGCCCCTGTGGGGGGATCCTGGGGTTCACAGGAAGCCAACCCAGAGGGAGGCCCACCCCTGGGTTTGAAAGAGCCGTGTGGGGCCGGGGTCCTGGTATGCAGCCAGATACCCAGGCTAGCTAAATCAGCCAGGGAGTCACATGAATCTTTTAATAATTTTCTCATGCATAAGCTACATCATGTTTCCTGTGACACTCCTGTACTGTGGGAGTTATGTCTCAGACTATTGCCAGCGGTTCTCCACCGTGGGAACACATAAACCTTCTAGACTGCTTCTGAAACAGAGGTTCAGGGTTGATGTGGATCCCAACACTTAGAGGGTTAGCACAGTCAAATATCCAGCAAAGCAGATAGACAAGTAAGCTGGCAGACAACCAGCCAGGCAGACAGGCAGGCAGACATGCAAGTTAGCCAGACAGACAGGCAGGCAGACATGCAAGTTAGCCAGACAGACAGGCAGGCAGACATGCAAGTTAGCCAGACAGACAGGCAGGCAGACATGGAAGTTAGCCAGGCAGGCAGACATGCAAGTTAGCCAGGCAGACAGGCAGGCAGACATACATTCAAGTTAGCCAGGCAGGCAGACAACCAGCCAGGCAGACATGCAAGTTAGCCAGGCAGACAGCCAGGCAGACAACCAGCCAGACAGACATTCAAGTTAGCCAGACAGACAGACAACCAGCCAGGCAGACATGCAAGTTAGCCAGACAGACAGGCAGGCAGACATGCAAGTTAGCCAGACAGACATTCAAGTTAGCCAGGCAGACAGACAGGCAGGCAAACATTCATGTTAGCCAGGCAGGCAAACATTCATGTTAGCCAGCCAGACAGCCAGACAGCCAGACAGACAGGCAGGCAGGCAGGCAGACAGGCAGGCAGACATTCATGTTAGCCAGACAGGCAGGCAGGCAGACAACCAGCCAGGCAGACATGCAAGTTAGCCAGACAGACAGGCAGGCAGACAACCAGCCACGCAGACATGGAAGTTAGCCAGACAGACATTCAAGTTAGCCAGGCAGACAGCCAGACAGACAGGCAGGCAGACATTCAAGTTAGCCAGACAGACAGACAGGCAGGCAGGCAGACATTCATGTTAGCCAGACAGACAGACAGGCAGGCAGACATTCATGTTAGCCAGACAGACAGACAGGCAGGCAGACATTCATGTTAGCCAGACAGACAGGCAGGCAGACAGGCAGGCAGACATTCAAGTTGGCCCGGCAGGCAGCTACGCAGTTCAGCAGACGGTTTGCAAGCCCAGCAGGCAAATAGGTCAGCACAGGGCAGGCGAGATGCTGCCAGTGGCAGGAGCAGAGACACAGTGTACCCATCCATACATCACGTGTTGTGCTCCATTGAAATTCCAGCAGCATGGAAATATCCCACAGTAGGTGTTCCCATCAGGCTCTGTTAGTGGCTGTCAAGCCTTGGGGGCTGTCTCTGAAGGGGGGGGGGGAAGGGGGGGAGGGAAGGGGGAGGGGGAGGGGTGGTCACCAGCAAAGGTGTTTTTTTGTTTGTTGAGACATTCTAATGCTATCTTTGATCTATGGTTTATTTGAGAGACTGTCCAGTCACTGCATTTCATAGACGTGTGTGTGTGTGTGTGTGTGTGTGTGTGTGTGTGTGTGTGTGTGTGTGTGTGTGTGTGTGTGTGTGTGTGTGTGTGTGTGTGTGTGTGTGTGTGTGTGTGTGTGTGTGTGTGTGTTGCAGGCTGGCGTGAAGGGCAAGCTTGGCAGGCTCCTGGGAGTGTTTGAGGTAAATCCATACGTGCCGGTCTAATCACACCACACGCTGTGGCGTGACACTGCACGTCACACACACCATCACATCATGACAACGCTGTCATGACAACCTTTGTGATGAAGACTTTACCTAGCGGAGGGATCGTGTACGCTGGCAACGTCTGTCTCGTACACCAAACATATCTGTTATGGCTAAATAGACATCTGTCCTGTTGTCGGAGCACAGAGCAATGTAGACGTCACACAATCCCTGCATGCAGAAACGATGAAGCTGGGATGAATCAATGTTTTTGTTTTGGTGTCGCCCTCGCCGTCTAGCACAACCAAGACAGAAAGCACAGGACGTACGTCTACGTCCTGACGGTGACGGAGACTCTGGAGGACTGGGAGGACTCGCTCAAAATCGGTAGGCTTCCACATCGAGACCAGGTCTTGCTCAGGGAGAGCGGGTTGCGTAATCTGCTGCAGTAGTCTGCATGGGCTCCCTTAAAAAAAAGAAAAAGAAAAAAAAAAGACACCGCTCTCCTCTATGAATAAATAAAGTTTCAATGAAAAATGAATATGTGGCTCTTATCGGGACACACGGGCTGAGGCTGTGGATGCATTTCACCCTGCCCTCTATTTCTGTTCCTCCTTTTTGACTTCTTAAAACGTTCTCATCTCGTTCTCACACTTCCTAACCCCCACCCTAAGTCTGTGATGTAGACATCAAAACCTAGAACACAGGCTCATTTGTGACTCAGTGGCCAAAGGGGGCGGGGGTTGATCTCCACTGCTCCTGGGGTGCGAAATGAGGTTTGGGGAATGTTTTTACACTGCAGTGTTATTTCTCAGGGTCATGGATCCTAGTTAGCACTGAGTCACAGAGACAGGGTTGTTGTCTATGCCTCTGGCCTCCAAGTCATTATTTAAGTCAGTTAAACTGAGAAGACCGCTAATGTCTGCATCCCGCCTCGTCATGGTTGATGAAACCACGGAGGTGAGAGGGGTCGATGTCAAGTTGGACTATTCTCTCGGTGCAGAGTGTAGACTATTCTTTGCATGTGAAGCTTCCAGAGCTTTGATGTTCCTCATCTTTATAGGGCCTTCTCGCATGACACACACCTCTTAGCTGAGGTCATGACAATCTCCTCAGGGGATGGGCCGAGGATGCCTGTCACCTGCTGTGAAATGACTGATGGGGGTTGGCCCTTTTCTTCTGAAAGTTTGATTGGGGCCACAGTATGGACAAGCTCAGGCCCGGTGATAAACCTCGTCTGAACATGGATACGTTGACTGGAGACATAAAACACAAGAAAGTACGCTCTTGTGATTGGCAGGAGGGCTTCTTTTATCCTTTTGGAAAATGAGCAACTGGGACATAGTTCCATAGCCTCACACATGCAATTCATGCCAATTGGGCCCCAGACATCTGACCTATGACCCTAAAATTTTGACTCGAGGATATGCTTACACTCGTTGTTGCTTGTGTCCATGTCTGGCACCTGTTAGCCGTCAGTAACTGCACTGCTTTAATGACCGCGTTAATGACTGGCTATCAAGTGGGAGTCGGGTGGCTGAGCGGTTAGGGAATTGGGTTAGTTATCCGAAAGTTGCTGGTTCAATTTCCGGCAGTGCCAAAGGACGCTGTGTCTTTGGGCAAGGCACCTCACCCTACTTGCCTGTACTTACTGTAAGTTGCTCTGGATAAGAGCATCTGCTAACTGACTAAATGTAAATGAGGAGGGGCTGCTTGTTTAATTCCAAAACGGTTATAAAGAAATTGTTGTCATCATTCTTTGTGTGGTGAGCGCTGAGTTTGGGTGTTCATTTTATATGATAACTTCCAGGCTTTGTTTGTTTTATTGATTAACAGCTCAACGGCAAAGCAGAAATTCAGAAATGAACCACACACCTGTTCTCTCTTTTTAGACTCGAGACGATAACAGTGATTTGTTTAAGGTTTAAAATATAAGTATTTGTAGCTGGCCGGACAAAGTGGGGATCTTTCACTCCCATACCCAGTATAAATAGAATAGAGCCTGTTCAGAAGGGACATGGATGTTTGCTATACACAGTTGTTTTCCAGTCACTCTGTCTGTTTCTCTGTCCTCTCTCTCTCTCTCTGTCTCTCTCTCTCTCTCTCTGTCTCTCTCTGTCTCTCTGTCTCTCTCTGTCTCTCTGTCTCTCTGTCTCTCTCTGTCTCTCTCTGTCTCTCTGTGTCTCTCTCTGTCTCTCTCTGTCTCTCTCTGTCTCTCTGTGTCTCTCTCTGTCTCTCTGTCTCTCTCTGTCTCTCTGTCTGTCTCTCTCTCTGTCTCTCTGTCTCTCTCTGTCTCTCTGTCTCTCTCTGTCTCTCTGTCTGTGTGTGTGTCTCTCACTGATCCTGTGAGTGTCACACTGGGCTCCACTCTAGTTGTCTTGTTTAGCTCTCACCTCCTCCAAACCTCACGCTTGCGTTGGATCTCTTGGTGTCAGTGTCCATACTGAGCCCTCCCTCCCACCACCCCGCCTGACACAGACCTCTTCTTAATGTCAAAGGGTGTTCTGGGAATTCCTTTACTTCACATACTGTTTTCAAAGATGACACTATTGAAGTCAGGGAGGAAGTGGTTTTCAGGAAGTGTATAAATAAAGCTGACTGGCAGATGGACTCTTTTATGGATGCCGTTCGATGGGAGGGTTGGTGGGAGGCTGCGGAGGAATGTGAGACGGTCGTGACAGTACGGCTGTGGTTGCTCGTTTAGAGGTGTTACTGTATGTTTATTTCAGATCTCGTTGCGTAAGAGACTCCTAATGGGAAACGCAGTCACAGTCTTCAACTTCATCAGTGGTTGTTCAAAAACAACCCGTGCAGCGTTTTCTTCCTATAAGCATACTCCTACCAACATTGGCTGGGTTTCCCAGATTCGTTAAGAAGCTCTTAACGCTAAGAGCTTCTTAAGAATGTTCTAAGAGCGTTCTAGAGCGCTTTTCGAACGTTTTTAAGAAGCTCTTAGCGTTAAGAGCTTCTTAACGAATCTGGGAAACCCGGCCATTATATGCATCCAACAGAGTTTAACCCCAGTAGGACCTGATGGACAGGGAGGGTTTGGCGGGACAAATTCTCCGGGCTGATCCTGTCTGCTCTTCCCTCCTTTTTTATAGGTCGAAAACGGAAGTGGTTCAAGATTGACGAGGCCATCCGGGTGTTGCAGGGTCACAAGCCTGTCCACGCTGAGTACCTACGGCGCCTCACCTCCACCTGTAACCCCCCCTGCAGCCCCACCAACGGCAACACCCTGGTCCCCCCCGCGGCAGACGACAACTCCCCCCACTACGTCACCACCACACAGGGGTCTGGCCTGGTCACCAGATAGGAGGAGCCAAACCATTACAGGAACCAGGAACCAGATGGACACGCTGGACTCCAGAAAGTGCTTCCTAACCATGGACATGTGCATGCCTTACAATATTCTCATCGTTGACTCTTAATAGTTGTACAGAACTTTTTCTAAAGAGGTATTAAGAACCCTGTTCACCGTGAGTTTGGAGTGTGCCAAGATGTGTTGAAGTGATTTGGGGGAATTGTTTTTTTTTTATTTATTTTTTTATAGTCACCACCAACCAATGGATAGATGCATTATGGACCTCAAACAGCTTTCACTTTTATCCTTACATTTTTATTACAAATGTTGGTGCTTGAAAATTTTCGTTGGTTAAGACATTTTTACAGGCCAGCAGAGGGTACTATTGGTCACACAATTATAAGAAACTGTATAAATGCAAAACCTTTCCTCTATCTAAAAAGTCACCTAGTGATAAATGAATCGAATCAACCTTCCCCAGGGAAATCTCTCATATTATTGTAAGATCACTGGTTTTTGGAGAACAGGAACAAGGGAGGCCGAGCGAGCATGGAAAGCGTGCAGGTGCGTGATGCAGCAAGAAATCACTTCATTGAGATAATGTCAGGTTTGAGATCAACGATAAATAAAATAAAATCGGGCTAGGCGTATCATCCATAAGCAAAAGTCCTTGCATAAATGTAAAGCCTGAGGATCATTTTAACAAGCATTTAGCTCAAGTAAATCAGAAAGGGTTTTATAAGTTATATGGGCTTGTATGTTTGTCCAAGAGGGTAGTTCTGAGCCCATGATGGAAGGGGATCCTGAAAAGTGCCTTTACACAGTAAGAAAGGGTGCTGACACATTTGGGTGTGAATACTATGCCAAAACAATACTTTTGTTTTGCCTTACACAAAACTTTATTTTTATTTTTTTCGGGCTGTATAGAAGTTTTGCCCAGACACAGACGAGATCTAAGGATCTTCAGGTCTTATGATGGTTTTTAATAGAATCTCAATTTAAATAAAATATAGGATGGGATCTCCTTTTGATATTTCAAGGGAGAAGGGTGATTTGAACAATATGTAAAGTTTACAGTCAGAAACATAATGAGCTATGAGACTAGAGCGTGCTAAACATTGACGTGTACAGTATTTTTCAAATGTCTTTATTTATTTTAATGTTACGATCTAGAATAATACTCTAAAACCTAATATGAGGTTGGACATGACTACCTAGTATGTGTCTGGTACAAACATCTGTGTTTGTGGTCAAGATTGGTTAACTGGAATGCCTATACTATTATTATTTACACTGTCAGTCACAGTGAGAGTGGGATGTAAAACAAATGGGTGGGATATTGTTCTCTACAGCTTCACTCTTAATCAAAATAAAGATACTGTATTTCAATATAAACTGTACATGTTACTTACTTGAACTTGATGCTTTTAAATGGTATGTTGTTACTATTCTTGCCCTCATTTCAATATCCGGACACTTGGTTGACCGATGGTGTAATGATGGATAATTGAGTTTAGAGTGTAGTCTGTCAATCTGTATTTTTAAATTTACGGTGATTGATACGGTTGCATTGTACAGTTATTGTGAAACACCATCGGCTCTTGAACATACCCCGTTTATTTCTCGCTCGGCGACCCCGCCCCCTGCACTGCTGAAGCTGTACCGAGTCCGACTGCCAAGCGGGCTTGGTCAGGTGCTTGGAGAACCCACGACGACGTAAACTTTCCCTTGGAAACATCAATCAACATATTTTTAAAATTCTACTTAAGAAAAACAAACACCGAGACCATGCTTAGACGGATTCTCCAAATGGTAAGGCCCTTACATCAAAGGGACAGTCGTCTTCATGAATTCACATTTGATATGAAACCGTTTCGGTTGCTTGCCCAGGCAGGCCTCCCTTCTGTCTGTGTGTCAGGCCGATATAATTAAATCATGGATGTTGATTCTGGTTGGTTACATGTGAGCAGTGAATTCAGTGCATCGCACATAGTGAATGAACTGTGAAAGGTGGCATTATGTTTACCTCTTAGGACCTAGCTTTCGGTGTTTCCATGTGTTGTCATTCATTGCTAACGTTAGCCTAGCTAGTGCTAATTAGCTACAGGTTGATGTGAACGTAAGATCGTCAAACAACTAGCTAGCGTCTAGCGTACCAAGAGGTACAAACGTTTTGATTCCAAGGGACTGCCGTTTTGTAAAGGAGGAGTTAAAATCCTATTGTAAAGGCTGTCAGTCATTCTGTTGAAACAGTACATTCTTATGAGACAGTGAGACGAGAAATGTACAGTGCAGAGTGGGCGACAGATGGATGGAACGTGGAATCGGTATGATATGTTTATAGGCTACGAGATACGATACTGACATGCAGCTCCACATCTCCCCCGCTTGCGAGAGAGGCGGACACTGACAGCTAAAACGACTGTGTCATATTTTCAATGAAACAAAAATATTGGGCATTTCATGTCGATGAGTCTAACTAATTGTGTTGATACCATTTTTCAGGGATTCGTTTATTTGAATTTCATAGTTTTCAAAATACATCCGAATAGTAACTTCTAAGAACTATACAGCAAGTTGAATAGTTACCCGAATTTGCAATCGAACCACTGCCTAACTGTGTAGCCTAGCTAGCTTGTATGCACACGTTTTTATGTGGTTTTACCATACACAGTGAAACGTAGCCTATATCATTCAAATTATCGTAGAACGTAGAGCTGAGCATGATCCAGATATAGGCTATGGTAAATAGACCTGTGGACATGTCAGTTAGCAAAGAGAAATCACGTCGGTACAACGGCTTTGAAGTCACAGCCTAGATGACAGAGTTTAATGACCTGTTCTTACACAGCACATAGATTATAGCACAGACGTGGGGGCATTCAGGTATTGTTAACATGGTGGTTTTCATGAGTGTGATTAGTGTGGTTAGGTCTAACTATGCAGCGTTAAAGTGTATCTGGAATGTTAGCTTCAATAGCTTGTTTTTAGCCTTCCTCCCACGAGTGTTCTGTCACACTGCGTAATGTGTCCTGAAGTGACTCCGCTGTAATTGCCTAGCCTTGCCCTTTTCACCACTGTGAACAGTGATTCAGTGCAACTCCCATAGCAAGTCACTCCCTCAGTAGTTGCATTTGTGTTGAACTGGGTGCTTATCCCTGAAATTGTTCTCCCTGTATGCCTCCCCTTTCCTCCCATCCCTCCACCTGTCCAACAGACTCCTGGGAAAGGAGGTTCCCAGAACTCTGAGTCTGACCAGCCCAGTTCTGACCTCAACAGTGACCAGACCTCTGAGGTAATAAACTGTTTAACCCCCAGCTGCTGATCATTTCTCAATAGGGATATCACATTGTACTAACTGTGTGTGTGTATATGTGTGTGTGTGTGTGCGCGCGCACAGGGGTTCATCTGCCCTCAGTGCATGAAGGCCCACAACTCAGCAGAAGAACTGTTCAAGCACTATGAGTTGTTCCACGAGGCGGGAGACGCCCCCCCACACCTGGGCCCTGGCCGGTAAACCCCTCCCCCCTCCTGTGCTCCACTAACCCTAACCCACACCCACCAGATTCAAGCATTCACTACTGATAGAGACATAGGTTTATACAGAGCAAACGTTTGTCCACTGCCCAGTATGCTAGCCTGCCAATGCAGACCAGTTTGCAAATGTGTTTTAGTCTTCAAACCCTCTCAGTTCATTTAAGGTTTCCAAGGGGTGTTCTAATGGACGCAGACCAAAATTCCTTTGGATGCAATTATATAGATATAACTGATCAGAGCAACAAAACTTGGTTGTTTACGAAAATGTCTCAGTGGCGCTCCTCTGTGCAGCCGTCGTGGTTAAACCCCGCCCATATCAGAAAAAACGACTGTGATTGGCCCAGCGCTTCCCAATGCTGGAGACAATTCTGTTTGAATGGGACGGGGGCCACAGCAATAAACCATGAGCTAGCTTGACAGCTGGTTCCCAGGCTACCAGTATGCCATCCCGTAACTGTGTGCCCCCCCCCCCCCAGGGAGGACCTCATGCTGCTTAGACAGGAGCTACAGGATCTGCAGGCCTCACTCAAGGTACAGTCAGACACGCTGGGCAAAGTCCCCTTTCAACTATCTAACATCATTGATCTAACATCAATGGCTTGCCTGTCTGGTGGTCTGCTTGTCAGGAGGAGCGTTGGTTCTCTGGGGAGCTCAAGAAGGAGCTGGACAAAGTTCAAGGACAACTGAAGCAAGTAATTCCTTTTAGATGCTTAAACATCCGAAGATAGACTCTCACATCCAATTCAGGAGTGTTCACGCTTGTCTTTGTCGGACAGTCCAATTCAGAGGGACTGTGGAAAAGTGTGTGTGTGTGTGTTGGGGGAGTGGGGGGTGGTTTGTTGAGAGAGTAATACAGATCCATGTTGTACCTCTGGGTCCACAGGGTGACGGCCAGCCAGGCTCAGACGATGCAGGTGAGGGTGATCGAGGTCTTGGAGAGTTGCTGTGCTCTCTTTGCCCTGTGTTACTCAGGTTGTGTACTTCCGTCAGTAAGATCTGCTGCTCTTCTCTCTCTCCCCCGCCCCCGGTGCAGCCCTGGAGCTGAAGTTGAACGAGGCCGAGACGGAGAAGTTCAACATCAAACAGATGAAAGATCTGTTTGAGCAGAAGGCTGCCCAGCTGGCCACGGAGATAGTGGGTGAGTATTGGATTGGAGGGCTGAGCGTTGAGCTGGGGCTGGGGGGGTCTGGGGCTGGGCTGGGGGGGTCTGGGGCTGGAGGGGTCTGGGGCTGGAGGGGGGGGGGTCTGGGGCTGGAGGAGTCTGGGGCTGGAGCGGGGGGGTCTGGGGCTGGAGGGGGGGGGGTCTGGGGCTGGAGGGGGGGGGTCTGGGGCTGGAGGGGGGGGTCTGGGGCTGTAGGGGGGGGGGGCTGGGGGGGGGCTGGGGCTGGGGGGGGGGCTGGGGCTGGAGGGGGGGGGTCTGGGGCTGGAGGGGGGGGTCTGGGACTGGGTTGGGGCTGGACTGGGGGGCGCTGGGGCTAGAGGGGGGAGGTCTGGGGCTGGGCTGGGTGTGGGCTGGGGGGTTCTGGGACTGGGGGGGTCTGGGGCTGGAGGGGGGGGTCTGGGACTGGGCTGGGGCTGGACTGGGGGGCGCTGCGGCTGGGGGGTCTGGGGCTGGGCTGGGGGGGGGGCTGGGGGGGGGACGGGGGTTGTGTGACGCTGCTCACCACCAGCCTCCTGGAGACACAGTGCTTGTGACTGAGCTCCGTTCCGGTCTGATTTAAGACCTGCTTCGCATGGCACACACACAGACTAATACCTGGTAGTGAATCATAGTCTAGATAGAGATATCTGTGGAACGGCATTTTTCCCTGAAGGATTAGTATGAGCATGAAGCCAGGAAAGTGAGATTTTTTCTGACTTTTCAATTGAACAGTGTTATTTAGATAATAGAAACCCGTTGGAATTAAATATCCACCGTCAGGATTCACAAGCCTACATACAACAAATAGTATAGGTATTATTAGATACAGAATTGGGATGTTGTCATCCAAGATTTTTCCCTAGGCGGTTGTATGTAGTGGATGAAACTGATACATTTAGCTTTAAACAAAATCCCTGAAAAGTATTTTGTTAAGGATCTGGAAATGTGAAACAACAGCCTTGGTTTTTTTCATCTGACTTTAATCTGTCATCTTAGTGACAACAGAGGATTGTGTCCCAAAATAAGTTTTCAGTTGACCCTGACTTTTTTTTGACTAAAAGCTGGTGCAGAGTTGAGTGTGTGTCCTCACGACTGTGTTGGTGACTCCTCAGAGATCAAGTCTCGCTACGACGAGGAGAAGAGCCGGAGAGAAGCTGCCGACCAGAGGCTGGCCAGCCTGACCCAAGACCTGCAGGGAGAGAAGCAGGAGAGGGAGAGGCTCCACACAGAGCTGGTAACACCAACCCGCCTTGAGAGCGTGACTGTGTGCAGTGCTGATGACCCAATGGGTTTCGTCATGTACCTCCTTAAAACTAGCGCTCATACGATCATGCGAGGATCTCAGCGAAGTCATCCGCTCTGGAAGTGGTCAAGTCTCATGGATATGGATGACTGGGAGAAATGAGGACAGACATGCCCCCCCCTCCCCCCCCTATAGGGTCCCCCTTTTCTAGTCTGTTGTCATGGCAACGCGGCGTATTCAACCGGAGCGCTCGGCAGCGAAGCGTTTCCATGACCACCCGATTCACTGTGTTTTCTTTTGTGTGTCGGCGCTTGTGCGGCTGATTTAAACTGGTTCCACTTGCATGCCGGCTCTGTTTGTAGTGGATAGAGGTAAGACACCAAGGACCGCCCCCTCTCTCCCTGCTGCCTTCACTAGCAGTCTAACCTCCCCGAAGCCCTCCCTTCTCGAAAGTAGAAGAACTCTGCAACCTCTCCTTCTTGCCCCTAGCCCCCATGTCGTCGCCCACCCACCCCACACCCACACACACAGACAGATAACCTGCTGTCTCTGCTGCCCCTAGCTGCAGCGGCCGGGAGTGGAGGACGTGGAGGTGCTGCAGAGGGAGCTGGTGCAGGTGCAGACGCTGATGGACAGCACGACGCGCGAGCGCGAGGAGGAGGCGGAGCGCCTGAGGGCCCACTACGAGGAGCTCCAGGCCAGCTACTCCACCTCCCAGGTGGGCCGCGCTCGCTAAGGGTGGGGTGCTTGCTAAGGGTGGGGTGCTCGCTAAGGGTGGGGCGAGCTCGCTAAGGGTGGGGCGCGTTCGCTAAGGGAGGGGCGCTCGCTAGGGGTGGGGCGCGCTCGCTAAGGGTGGGGCGCTCGCTAAGGGTGGGGCGCTCGCTAGGGGTGGGGCGCGCTCGCTAAGGGTGGGGCGCGCTCGCTAAGGGTGGGGCGCGCTCGCTAAGGGTGGGGCGCGCTCGCTAAGGGTGGGGCGCGCTCGCTAAGGGTGGGGCGCTCGCCAAGGGTGGGGCGCTCGCTAAGGGTGGGGCGCGCTTGCTAAGGGTGGAGCGCTCGCTAAGGGTGGGGCGCTCGCTAAGGGTGGGGCGCGCTTGCTAAGGGTGGGGCGCTCGCTAAGGGTGGGGCGCTCGCTAAGGGAGGGGCTCTCGCTAAGGGTGGGGCTCTCTCTAAGGGAGGGGTGCTCGCTAAGGGTGGGGCTCTCGCTAAGGGAGTGGTGCTCGCTAAGGGTGGGGCTCTCTCTAAGGGAGGGGCGCTCGCTAAGGGTGGGGCTCTCGCTAAGGGAGTGGTGCTCGCTAAGGGTGGGGCTCTCTCTAAGGGAGTGGTGCTCGCTAAGGGTGGGGCTCTCTCTAAGGGAGGGGCGCTCGCTAAGGGTGGGGCTCTCGCTAAGGGTGAGTTGCTCGCTAAGGGAGCGGCGGACTGACTGGAAACGCTCGTCCACATAACCTTTGCTCCCTGCGTCCTTATCCCGTCGTTTGACCTCCGCACGCATTCCTCTGCGCCCGGAGCCAGACACACACACACGACCGTGATTTATTCACGGGGTTAAGATAAGGCTGTCCACTTCATAGACTTGGGGAGAGGCGAGGCCTGTAGCTAGCTGTAACAGGCTCACTACCTCTCTCTCAGTGCTAGTCTTCCTGCTATTCTCTCTCTCCTATTCCCCATCACTGAAGCTGATTACTTTTGAATATGTAAATGTTCTGGCCTGGGCACAGGCTGTCTTAATGACACAATAGCCCTCAGAAATCATTATCAAATGCACTCTTTGTCTCTGTAGCACTGACTGTCTGGGACACTAGTCTCTTGTTACAGCAGATCCTTCCATCCTGTAGCACTACATTACCCACAACCCAATGCTGCTGTTGTACAGAGCATTGCTATGGAGACCTTTACTTTACTCCTCCTGCTGAGGGGCTACCTGAGCAAGGTGCCGAGCATTCTCCCTAAATACATATCTGCCGATTTTAGGGGGGGGGGGAGGTAGGTAGCTGTCATGGTCTGGGTTCTCTGTGCCGTGTTTCTGCGAGTACTTATCTGTGTCCTGTGTCCCCCCCCCCCCATCTCCTCCACCCCCCCCCCCCCCCTTTATCTCCTTAACTCTTTATGGAAGATTCGTAAACTTGAGGTAACACACCCTTGTTTCAGTCAAAAACATCCCTTTTTTCTGTTCTGTTGCCCAGTGTGTGTGTGTGTGTGTGTGTGTGTGTGTGTGTGTGTGTGTGTGTGTGTGTGTGTGTGTGTGTGTGTGTGTGTGTGGCTGGACACCGGCGGTGAAACCTTGCTTGATTTCTTAGTTGTGCCTCCAGTGTGAGAGAGTGTTGTGTGCCTGCGGCCACTGTGTTTCACCTGCCGTTTCCAGAGATGTAACACCCCACCCTAATGTGTGTCAGACCACCGTCTCCCAGCTGAAGGCAGAGCTGAACAAGGGTCCCCAGGAGACGGCCGTCTACACCCAGCAGATCCACCAGCTCCAGAGCTCTCTCAACAACCTGCAGCAGCAGAGCCAGGTACACACACACACACACACACTCTCACACACACTCTCACACACAAAGGCATATCAAAAAACGAATAAACCACCACAAACGCTCTAGGTATTTGACAGCACTGCAGCACCAACATGCCTGTGCCAGTGCGCTGAAGCCGCTGTTATGTTAACAAGCCCTACCAAACACACGTTTGGTTTTAAACCTGCCCCCCCCCCGCTCCTCCCCCACACTCAAATATAAAGCCCTCCTGTCATCGACCTGGTGGGCCCAGTTCACTCGTTGACAAACCCCCCCAGGTCTATAATTAAACCAGCAGGGGGTGATCTCTGTGCTGTCACTGGACCTGAAAAACGACTACAGGTAAGCCTCTATGGGTAAGGGCTGCTGTGTACGTTGCCAGACAGGGATTATACCCCCTTTCGGGTCAGGCGTGTTGGTCGTGCCACCGGCACGGCTGCTCGTCAAACAGAAGTGGGCATCCGGAGGTCGTACCTTAGCCCTCCCACCTTCAGACAGTCGTCAGCCTGACCCGATTCCGGACAAGAAGGGTCAAACAGAGCCGAGAGAGGAACTTGGCATGTCGGGAATGAACGCGAGGGGAGAGGAGTATGGTGAGCCTTGAGGATTGAGACTGAGAGAAAGCGACAGAACAAGGCCAGGTAGACGAGCAGTGGTCAGAGGGAGAGGGGGAGAGGGGGAGTGAGCGAGAGAGGGGGAGTGAGCGAGAGAGGGGGAGTGAGCGAGAGAGGGGGAGTGAGCGAGAGAGGGGGAGTGAGCGAGAGAGGGGGAGTGAGCGAGAGAGGGGGAGTGAGCGAGAGAGGGGGAGTGAGCGAGAGAGGGGGAGTGAGCGAGAGAGGGGGAGTGAGCGAGAGAGGGGGAGTGAGCGAGAGAGGGGGAGTGAGCGAGAGAGGGGCATCGACAGGAGCAGCTGCTGTGAGTCGGACCAGAAGAGCAGGGTCTGTGAGGAGACGGCAGCGGCTCTGTCCCACTCTCTAGTTAGCAGATCTCCCGTTAACACCCCCCATGTTCTGCTGCTACCTGCTGTTCCATCACGGACATCCCCCCCACCCCTCTCCACCAGACCCAGACCTCATAAATGCCCCCCCCCACACACACACGCTCTGCACTTCAGCCTGGAGTTTACTGCTGAGGTTTTCCATGGGCTGACATATGAGCCTGGAGGCTGGAGCTGCAGGCAGGTCCCACCTGCTGCGCTGCCCCCGGCTAAGTGCTCGTCTCCGGGAAAGGAGATCCAGGCCGAGGGGGCGCCTGTGTTTACAGCAGAGCTGTTAACTGCTGCGGCTGTGGAGGGCCTTAGCTGTTAGGACGGCTGGGTTTCACCACTGCAATGTTCTTCCTTAAGCTCCTTATGTCCTTTCTGACCCCTACCTGCCCTCCTCTCCTTCCCTCCTCTCCCTCCTCTACGCCCCTCCCTCCCCTCCGACCCCTGTGTGTCCCTGACCCCTCACCCGTCATCAGAAGTGTGTTGGCTGAAGCTGTACTCTCTCCTCCTGTCTCACCTCCATACGCTCCTCTCCCCCTGACTCCCCCCCCCCCCTCCAGACCCTTTCCGAGAAGCTTCTCCGCCGGGAGAAGGAGAACCAGGAGCTGGAGGAGGGCCTGGCGGCCGAGCAGAGCGCCAAGAAGGCCAGCCAGGCCTCGCTGCGGCAGAGGGAGGCGGAGCTGCAGGAGGCGCAGGGGCGGGCGGCGGCGGGCGAGGCGGCGCTGCAGAGGGCCCAGGCGGAGCTGGGGGAGCGGGGCGAGGAGGCAGGGCGGCTGAGGAGGGAGCTGGGCGAGTTGGAGGCGAGGCACGGCGAGCTGAGGGCGGAGAGGAAGCTGCTGCTGCAGCAGCGGGAGGAGAAGGAGAGCCAGGGAGCTCAGCTGCAGGGCGAGGTCGCACAGGTGGGGGGACACGCACTCGCACGCATTCCCCCCCGGATGGATGTCTCATGGCGAGGGTCTTACTCTGCGCGTTTTCTGGAATGTTCCTCCTTTTTCTCCCTCCCTCCCTCCCTCCCTCCCTCCCTCCCTCCCTCCCTCCCTCCCTCCCTCCCTCCCTCCCTCCCTCCCTCCCTCCCTCCCTCCCTCCCTCCCTCCCTCCCTCCCTCCCTCCCTCCCTCCCTCCCTCCCTCCCTCCCTCCCTCCCTCCCTCCCTCCCTCCCTCCCTCCCTCCCCTCCCCTCCCCTCCCCTCCCCTCCCCTCCCTCCCTCCTGTAGCTCCACGCCAGGCTGCTGGAGGCGGAGCGTCAGCTGGGGGAGGCGGACGGCCGGCTGAAGGAGCAGAGGCAGCTCTCTGGGGAGAAGCTGAAGGACCGCGAGCAGCAAGTGGCCGAGCTGCAGCTCAAACTAGCCCGCTCAGAGGAACTGGTAGGAGCCCCTCCCTGGAGCCATGGGCCCTGGAGCCATGGGGTCGGGGGGAAGCATTTGCTTTCAAGAATGACTAGATGCCTGGTCGCTGAGTTTCCTCACGTGATGTTTGACACTGTGTGTCTATGTGTGTAGCTGAAGGAGAACACCAGTAAGAGCACAGACCTGCAGCACCAGCTGGAGAAGGTCAGGCAGCAAAACCAGGAAGTGCAGACACTCCAGCAGACGACCAATGGGAAGCTGCGAGAGGCCCAGGTACCCACGCCCATCTGAGAGCACTGCTCTGAAACAGGACCAGGTCCTGGGAGTGGAACATTCCAGTCCTCACTTTATGGAGCATATTGATCTCCTCCATCATTCATTTTAGTGAAGCTATGCTGTCTTATGTTTCCGTCGTGTAACTTTTGCGGAAGGACTTCTATCAGTCATGTCCTGTCCCATCTCCCTGCTGTGTGTGTGTGTGTGTGTGTGTGTGTAGAACGACCTGGAGCAGGTCCTGCGTCAGATCGGGGACAAGGACCAGAAGACCCAGAACCTGGAGTGTCTGCTGCAGAAGAGCAAGGAGAGCGTGGTGCAGCTGGAGGCCCAGAGGGAGGACCTGTGTGCCCAGATTCAGGCCGGCCAGGGGGAGACCGCCCTGCTGCACCAGCTGAAGGACAAGAACCACGGACTGCAGGAGCAGGCACGCACACACACACACACACACACACACACACACGCGACTGCGGCGACACTGTTAGTCACACCATAAGAGCATTAGCATCACGTTCACCAGATAGTCAGGCGTATGCTGGCGTATACCACAACGGGTCATTAAACTGATTTGATTGGTCGGTTCCAGGTGACCCAGTTGACGGACAAGCTGAAGAACCAATCGGAAAGCAACAAGCAGGCCCAGGACAACCTCCACAAGGAGGTGCAGGAGCAGAAGGGGCTGCTGCGGGCGTCCCAGGACCGGGCCCAGGCCCTGGACAGCGCCCTGGGGGAGGCCCAGGCCCAGCTGGCCCAGAGCAGGGAGAAGCTGGCCCAGCTGGACACACAGGTAGGAGGGGGGGGGACTCCTCCATGGGACATGACCTGAACACACATGACCTGAACACACACATGACCTGAACACACACGTCCTGGATACACGTTCAGCCTGTTGTTCCTGGCAGCTGAAGGCCAAGACGGAGATGCTGCTGTCCGCCGAAGCCGCCAAGACCGCCCAGCGTGCCGACCTCCAGAACCACCTGGAGACGGCCCAGCATGCACTGCAGGACAAGCAGCAGGTGAGCTGACGTGACGTCATGGCTGTGACGCGGCCAGGATTGGAGGTCAGGACTTGTGAAGTTTAAACATCCCACACCCCCCTCCTCCCCACCTCTTCTCTCCCTCTCTTCCCTCCCCCCACCTCTCTTCCCTCCCCCCTCCTCCCCACCTCTCCTCCCCCCTCCTCCCCATCTCTCCCTCTCTTCCTTCACCTCTCCTCCCCTCCTCTCCTCCCTCCTCTCCCCCCTCTCTCCTCCAGGAGCTGAGTAAGAGCCAGGGCCTGGTGGAGCAGCAGGGCAGGAGGCTGCAGGAGCGTCAGGAGCAGGCCGCCCAGCTGGAGGCCGCTCTGAAGGAGGCCAGGGAGCGGCTCCTGGCCTCGGAGCAGCGCGTGGAGCTGCTGGAGACCCAGACCAAGGTACGACAGACAGGAGAAGCCTCCTGAAGACCTGCTCTGGATCCACGTCTACTGGCTCACAGGACCTAAACCTGTGTGTGTGGTTGTGTGTGTGTGTGGTTGTGTGTGTGTGTGAGACAGAAAGCGGAAGCTCAGGTGATGGAGCTGCATGCGGGGAGGGAGAAGGCTCAGCAGAAGTTGGCCAAGATCCAGAAGGAGGCGTCAGAGGTCAGGGGGAAGGTGAAGGAGCTGAGCAGTCTGCTCGACACGGAGAAGGCGGGGTAAGGCACGCGCCACGCCAGAGGAAGGCGTCCCCCTCCCCAGAGTCAGTATTGACACTGTGTACGCGTGCGTGTGTCCCAGGGCCGCGGCACTGCAGGAGGAGCTGACCAGGAAGACTTCGTCCCTGGGAGAGAGCCGGCAGGAGCTGGAGCGCTGCGAGCAGGAGAAGGGCGCCCTGAAGGCCCAGCTGGAGCAGTTGGCCCAGGAGGGGCAGGCACGGCAGGCAGAGCTGGCCAGGACACTCCAGGCCTCGACCGCAGAGCTCCAGAGGAGCCAGAAGGAGATGGAGGTCCAGGGGAAAGAGCTGGCCCAGGCCAAGGACGGCGTGGCCAAGGCCTCCAAGGCCCTGAAGGACAACCAGAGCCTCCTGGAGAAGGAGAGGAGGAGCAACAAGGCTGCCCTGGAGGAGAAGGTCAGTGGAACTTTAGAGTGGGGTTTGGAAGAAGAAGATGATGTTATCTGAAGACGAAGAATGCAGGGGAGAGTGTTTGGGAGCTGGAATATAACCAGGTGTGCTCCGGCAATACCATTCTGTTGTCATCGTGTTATTGTTGAGTCATAGACATTTGGCAGGGGTCTGCAAATTCAAGGATTGAATTCCGGCATTGAATGATTTTCAATCATTCATTATTGAGGTTAGAAAAAGGATGTTAAGACTGCAGCGTGGCATCTGAAAGGTGTGCTCTCCCCCTGGCAGGACAAGGCCCATGAGCAGACCAGGCAGGAGATGCAGAAGACCCTGGAGGCGTCGTCCAGGCAGCTGACAGACCTCCGAGCCCAGCTGGAGAAGGCGAGCGAGGTCAACCCTCCAGAGCATCACCACACCTCCTCCCGATGCCTCCTTAACCACGTCACCAGACAGAACCCTGTGTGTTTGTGTGTGTGTGTGTAGGCAGAGGCAGGGCTGAGATCCCAGTTGGCCGGGGCGACAGAGCAGCACACCAGCGCCCAGCAGGCCCTGGCGGAGAGACAGAAGCAGACGCAGGAGTTGCAGGCCCGCCTGAAGACGGCCCAGGGAGCCCTCGCCCAGGAAAGGACCAAACTGGAGGGCCAAGTGACAGAGCTGCAGGGAGCCATGGCCAAGAAGGCAAGCACCCAAACCTGGACACACACCGGCTCACTCAGTCCCTCTCGTCACGTGTTCCTGTTCAAATCTGGTTGGGTTTCTCCGGGTTGTGTGTGTGTGTGTGTGTGCGCTCCAGATGGAGGAGGGCGCTCTGCTGAGAGAGCAGGTGTCTGGGCTGGGCCAGGAGCTGGGCTCTGAGAAGGCGAGGGTGGCGGAGCTGCAGCGAGCCCTGGAGCAGAGCCAGGAGAACCTGGCCTCGGTGCAGTCCCTCTGCTACGGCAAGGAGTCGGAGGCCTCCTCCCTGAGGCAGGACCTCCAGGTGGGTGTGTTGACGAGGGAGGGTTACCACGCGTCGGTTGCTACGACGCGTCATTACTAAGGGGGAGGGGGGGCATCGTTACTGAGTAGCAGAATACCATGTATATGAGACCACTGTAAGCCCTGGGTGTTTAACCTACCTGTGTGTGTGTGTTCACCCTGCTTATCCCCCCCCTCACCCTGCAGACTGGTGAGAAGAAGCTAGCCCAGTCCCTGGAGGAGTTGGCAGCTAACCGGACCCAGCTGAGCGGCCTGGAGGCCCAGGTCCAGGAGCTGAAGGAGAGCCGGTCGGCCCTGGACAAGGACCTGGGCCAGCGGGACGAGAGGCTGCAGCAGCAGGCCGACAGCCTCCTGGAGCTGCAGAAACTACAGGTCAGTCGTGCCCGCCAGCCTGAGAGGCGGAGAGTCCGGCGGTGTTAGCTCTGTTCTGGTGTTTGAGTTGGCTGTTGGTCTGTTGTTGTAGAAGCGACTTGTACAGTTGGCTATTAGTCAGGTTTGTTAGTGCAGTCATTAGAGTGAGCTAGTTCTCTTACACTCAGGTAGCTAACTGTACAAGCTAACTCCACTAGTTAACTTGGTTAACTGCACGGAACACTGATATGTTTGGTTTCTCTGTGTGTCTCCTCCACCCCCAGGATGAGACCCAGGAGCAGCTGAAGGGGGAGAGGGTGCGTGTGGAGGAGCTGAGCCAGGCCAGGAGCTCCCTGGAGAAGGATGCCAGCCGACTGACCTCTGAACTCAAGGCTTTGGGGGAGAGGAGTGAGAAGGTCAGTAGTCCCTTCTTCCTACCTCATTCCCTCTCTCTCCCCGTTATCGCCCTCTCCGCCTCAACCGTCCTTCCTTCATTCACTTTCTTTTCCTCACTTCACTCCTTTTGTATTCTCTCTCTCTCTCTCTCTCTCTCTCTGTCTCTCTCTCTCTCTCTCTCTCTCTCTGTTCCCCCCCCCTCCCTCCAGGAGTTGAGGGAGCTGCGGGAGGCCAAGAAGCTGCTGATCCAGCAGAAGCTGGAGGCTCAAGGCCAGGTGGAGGCAGCCCGGGCTGCCGTGGAGCAGGAGCAAAAGGACCACCAGGCCACCAGGGGCAGCGTCGAGCAGAGAGAGGAGCAGCTCCGCGCCCAGACCAGGGAGGCGCAGGCTCAACTGGTAAATTCCCCTCAGCGCCAAACTGTTGACCCACTCTGTGTTCCCTTTTTCGACGCCGCGTAAAAATAAACAAAGTATGCCGTCATCGCCGCTTCGTCACTTCCGATACTCAATGTAGGGTGTGCGATATTGCAACGAAAGGCCCGCGCGTCCCATCAAGATACCCTTGTTTGTTGGTTTAACCACTGACCTACCCCCACGCCCTCCGGCAGGCCTCGCAGCGGCAGGCGCAGGAGGAGCAGGCGCGACGCGGGGAGGAGGCGGAGGCCAAGCTGGGCCTGCAGGTGACTGCGCTGAACGAGAACGTGGCCACGCTGAAGAGGGAGTGGCAGGGCAGCCAGCGGCGGGTGGGCGAGCTGGAGAAGCAGACGGACGAGCTGAGGGGGGAGATCGCCGTGCTGGAGGCCACCGTGCAGAACAACCAGGACGAGAGGAGGGCCCTGCTGGAGCGGTGAGACGGGGAGCGTGTGTGTGTGTGTGTGTGTGTGTGTGTGGTCTGGTTTAACTACCGTTGTGGGGACCAAATGTCCTCGCAAGTATTCGTGAAACATGAAAACCTTGACCGTGACCCTTTCGCTGGCCCCCATAACTTCAAGTGTTTTTTAGTGTTAGGGTTGGAATTACATTAAAGTAAAGAAGTGAATGTCCGGGCCCCACTAGGATAGAAAAACAAACCTGTGTGTGTGTGTGTGTGTGTACCAGGTGTGTTAAAGGGGAAGGAGAAATGGAGAAGCTCCAGACCAAGGTGCTGGAGATGAGGAGGAAGCTGGATGATACGACAGCCGCCATGCAGGAACTGGGCAGGGAGAACCAGTCGCTGCAGGTCAGACCCGCCCCTCTCCACCACATCCCAGACATTTACATGACTAGCTGTTCATATTAATCACTGCTGAGAAGAGCTTCGAGGGTGGTGCCGGTCATGTGCCAGTAAACATCCTTCCTATTGGCTGCAGATAAAGCAGTCCCAGTCCCTAACCAGGAAGTGGGCGGAGGATCACGAGGTGCAGAATTGCATGGCTTGTGGGAAGGGCTTCTCAGTCACAGTCAGGAAGGTGAGTCTCCGACCTGCTCTGCTTAATGTGTTTATGGCCTCCAGGGGAGGAGAGGGTGCCATGTACTCTATCGGTGTTCATGACTTGTCACAATATCCAATTCAAATCATTGGCTGGTTAACAAGCTGAATCATGTTTCTAACAACTAGGGTTGGAGTGAAATACTACTTTATACTACTATAATCTTTCATGTAGCATTACACACATAGAAAGGACAGCTGAAAGACCTGCTAAGCGTGAAAGGGAGCTATTCGGACGCAGCCTAGATGTGCAGGAGCAAGTTCCCGGACCACGTCTGCACAGCTGACCATGTCTCTCTGTCTGTCTGTCTGTCTGTGTCTCTGTCTCTGTCTGTCTCTCTGTCTGTCTGTCTGTCTCTATCTATCTGTCTCTCTCTCTCTCCATCCCTCCTCTCAGCACCACTGCAGACATTGTGGGAACATCTTCTGTGGAGAGTGCTCAGGACGGAACGCCCTCACCCCCTCCTCCAAGAAGCCTGTGAGGGTGTGCGAGATCTGCTTTGAGGAACTCCAGGGATGATGCCTCACGCCATCTCACTGCCCCCTGTCCCCACCCCTCCCCTTCTTCCCCACGCTCCTGAACAGTCTGGTCACAGTGTTTCATCATTGTTCTATGTGCTGGCTGAGGGATAGTCTGGGAATGCCCCCCCCCCCTCCCCCCTCCCTCTCTCCCCACCTGGGGGCCTCCTTAGCTCACCCTGTGGGGTGGGGGTGGGGGTGTGGGTGAGGGTGGGGTACAGCCCAGCACAGAGGGACTCTCCAGGGCATTGGGGGTGAGAGGGTGTGTGAGTGGCTTGACAGCTGGTCAGCCATGCCAGGGGAGCCACAAAGAGGTGACATCCCTCCATTCACCTCTCCTGTTTCGGCATCTCGCTGTCTTGATTTGGTGTTGGCAGGGGGAGCAAGGCTGGGCAGGGGAGCAAGGCGAGCAAGACGTTAAGTGTATGTCAGGCAGAGAAGTTAGGGCAGGTTGAAGCAGGGGTCTGAAAGCAAAAAGCAGGTTTTCTGAAAGTCATTACGGATGTTGAGGTGATGTTCATCAAAGGAGGGGGAATTTAGTCCAGTTTATGACCAAAGAATGTATGCAAAGTCTGAGGGTGGAAACTAAACTGGAAACCTTCGTCCTATTTTTATTTTATTTTTATTGTTGGTAAATGCTTTTTATTTTTTAGATTATGATTTAAAGTTTCTACATTTGATCATGAGTTGTCAGATATGTGACAGGTATTTATTTTGAATTTTGTTTGCAGCGCAACTCATAGTTGTACAAAATGGAATGACTTTGTTTTTAAGTCACCGGTGTTCAGTGGGAATCCTGGAGCTTCTTCTTCATGTGTTGAGGAGGTGTGCGTCCACCTGTCTTCTTCATGTGTTGAGGTGGTGTGCGTCCACCTGTCTTCTTCATGTGTTGAGGAGGTGTGCGCCCACCTGTCTTCTTCGTGTGTTGAGGAGGTGTGCGTCCACCTGTCTTCTTCGTGTGTTGAGGAGGTGTGCGCCCACCTGTCTTCTTCATGTGTTGAGGAGGTGTGCGTCCACCTGTCTTCTTCATGTGTTGAGGAGGTGTGCGCCCACCTGTCTTCTTCGTGTGTTGAGGAGGTGTGCGCCCACCTGTCTTCTTCATGTGTTGAGGTGTGCGTCCACCTGTCTTCTTCATGTGTTGAGGAGGTGTGCGCCCACCTGTCTTCTTCGTGTGTTGAGGAGGTGTGCGCCCACCTGTCTTCTTCATGTGTTGAGGTGTGCGTCCACCTGTCTTCTTCGTGTGTTGAGGAGGTGTGCGTCCACCTGTGTCTGTGCAACATAGTGACCATGCCTGGAGCTGTCTGCACTCTGCTTCAAAGCAATAACTGTGTGTGTGTGTGTGTGTGTGTGTGTGTATATATATATATATATATATATATATATATATATATATATATATATATATATATATATATATATATATATATATATATATATATATATATATATATATATATATATATATATATATATATATATATATATATATATATATATGTATGTGTGTGTGTATGCACGTGTGAGAGAATGGCTTGTGTGTGTGCTGCTAAAACCTAGGCGATGGAGATGTCTGTTCTGATGCAGGGCAGTTGGGTTTAACTGTCTCCGACCTGTAAAATATATCACTGAGAACACTGTACAAATGAATTTCTCGTGACCTTGTACTACCTGCTGTCAAACTGTCAGCTTCAGAACAAACGAGGCGAACAAGAAGGGGATGAGATGTACTGTAGTTATGGCAACGCTGGCGCTAGTTTCAAGAGGGGGGGGGGGGGGGGGCGGGGCTGTGGCGTCTCTGCCAGTGTGCGCATCCAACAAACAGGCGGTCACAAACATAATTATGGGCTGCCACTGCCCATCCGGGTTCATTTCCAGTCCTACCTCAGACTGTCACTGAAGCAGCGCTGGGAAGCCTGAAGGATAACGCCAGTCTCCTGTCCCTGGCCTGTCAAGCCTGGCAGAGGAGGAACCTCCTGGAGTATTATGAAATGGGAGGGGGACACACGCCAACCTGTGTCGACCAATCCTGGACCTTGGAATGACGCCGGCGGACCAATTAGGAGCGCTCGTCTCAGACCAGTGCTGACCAGTCACAGAGCTCGTCTCTGTTTGTGCCATAGGGGATAAAGGTGAACAGGCACAGCACCACTGTCCACGAGTCTGTGCACTGCATCTTCACGACATGTGGCTTCTATCCCGCTCACCTAAAAACAAGGCTCTCGTAATTCATGTTTTTAACTGTAAGAAGATATGTATGAGATGTGTAAACCCTTGTGCATAAATGTTGACAGCAAACGTACAAAAAAAAACTAAAAAAAAACTAATGTCTTACAACTTTAAGGAACAACACCATACGACACTAAATTGTGGCTTGTTTCACTTTGATGTCAGCTGTTGTGCATGTGTCAGTTGGCTTTCGATCTCTGTCTCCTGGGATGGTTTGGGGTTCTGTGGGTGTGCCTTATGCCAAGCTGTGGCGGGGTCCAGCTCTGGCCCACAAGGAGGCTGTGGGGGGGGGGGGGACTAGACGGCTCTAGGACAACGCCCCCCTTCCCCCAACTGAACAGAAAAAAAGCTAAGTAATGTAATCCACGACGCACCAGATGTATAATTTGTTTGCTAATTTTTCCATAAAGACTTGACAAATTAAAACATGTAAAATGTTAGCAAAAAGCCATCCCCTTTTTTTATGTTTTATGTCCATCTCACGCCTACCTGGTTGACACACACTAAGGTGTACCTTGTCTTACAGTGGCTCTTGGTTGGCAACAAACTATTTAATCATACAGTCATCAGTTTATTGTAATAATTGACACCCATTCAAAGCAAACATCCAGTTTACAAAATGATTCTGCTGGTAAATTTACAAGGCTTAAACAGAACTCCAGAGTGCATGGTGAGAATGATGATGAACGCTGAGTCATATCTGGGAGGATTCGGAGTTCTTCACCCGGGGCAGCTGAGCGTCGATCTTCAACAGTGCTGCCACAGCGCCCTCTAGCTTCGACATCCACACCCTCTGGAACACACACGCGTCACAATGGATGCAGGAGGAATGTAGCGGACAACGTTCCTGTATATCTCCAGCTAACTCAAACAGATGGTAACTTGAGGCTTGCTGGGTTGCGAATGACACACTGTTGGACTGCTTAGCTCAGTCTTTACTCAAGATAAGAAGCTAAGAGTTATACAATGAACACTTATTAGTTGTTAGAATGAGGCATTGATAAGGAAGGACTTTACATGACAGTAGTAAACTACCAGATGAATGCTAGGAGAGAATAAACTTTGACCGTCTGTTTATGTCAGCTTTAGATAACACTGACGCCCAGGTGGCAGATCAAACTGCTGGGCTGAGTTCAGAATCAAACCATTAACCCTACACAATTACCCTACACCAAAATAAAGTCTGAGTTTCGGGGTGAGTGACGTGCAGGTCTGCCATCCCACTAACATTCCAAACAACCCAATGCAAGATGAGACTCAGCTGGTCCTACTGCTGTACACATGCAGATGAGGCAGCTAGTCCTACTGCTGCACACATGCAGATGAGGCAGCTGGTCCTACTGCTGCACACATGCAGATGAGAGGCAGCTGGTCCTACTGCTGCACACATGCAGATGAGAGGCAGCTAGTCCTACACATGCAGATGAGAGGCAGCTGGTCCTACACATGCAGATGAGAGGCAGCTAGTCCTACTGCTGCACACATGCAGATGAGAGGCAGCTGGTCATACTGCTGCGCACATGCAGATGAGAGGCAGCTGGTCCTACTGCTGCACACATGCAGATGAGAGGCAGCTAGTCCTACACATGCAGATGAGAGGCAGCTGGTCCTACACATGCAGATGAGAGGCAGCTAGTCCTACTGCTGCACACATGCAGATGAGAGGCAGCTGGTCCTACTGCTGCACACATGCAGATGAGAGGCAGCTGGTCCTACACATGCAGATGAGAGGCAGCTGGTCCTACACATGCAGATGAGAGGCAGCTAGTCCTACACATGCAGATGAGAGGCAGCTGGTCCTACACATGCAGATGAGAGGCAGCTGGTCCTACGCATGCAGATGAGAGGCAGCTAGTCCTACACATGCAGATGAGAGGCAGCTGGTCCTACACATGCAGATGAGAGGCAGCTGGTCCTACGCATGCAGATGAGAGGCAGCTAGTCCTACCTTGATGGACTCGGAGGGAGCCTGGAGGATGAAGGCACCGATGTACTGCTGGTACCGGTTCTGGTGCATGAGGATGAAGGAGTGGGGCAGACCCGACGCTGAGGAGAGAGACGTCAGATGACATTTATTCTTTGAGCTGATGCTTTTATCCACTGTGGTACATTCAGCAGATCATCAAGGACTAGAAGTGCACAGTTCTAACAGTATCACCATGGATACTGCAACCAAACAGTCAGTGCTTGACTGTCCGTTTGACAAAACAGCGCAGCAACATCGTACACATAATTACAGCATATACAGCTCTGAGAAGAATTGAGCAACCACTGCACCTTTTTCTTAAAAAATTTTTGTGAGTTGAGAAGGACAAGGTAAAATTAGCAGTGGCCTCTTAAATTTGACCCTTCTGTTATTTACTCAAAATTGTCCTTCCCAACTTTGTAAAAATGGAAACAAAAAGGTGCAATGGTCTCTCAATTTCTTCCAGAGCTACATTATACATATATTTTTTCTATATCTATCTATCTATCTATCTATCTATCTATCTATCTATCTATCTATCTATCTATCTATCTATCTCTATATCTCTCTCTATCTCTATATCTATATCTATATCTATATCTATATCTATATATATATATATATATATATACACACACACACACACACACATATATTAAAATTGTTTTATTCTTAGATTGTTTAGTTCTTAGAAATAGTTTTGTACTTTCACTTAATTTAAGATTCGTATATGTTTATTGTTGGCACCTCTGTTTACTGTCTGTCTGTCTGTCTGTCTGTCTGATAGATAGATAGATAGAGAGATAGAGATAGATAGAGAGATAGATAGAGATAGAGAGATTGAGAGAGAGAGAGAGAGAGAGCCAGTGGATCATGGGGGATGGCTTGGCACACCCACCAGTGGCATTGAGCTGGTCTACGTTCTTCATCTGCAGACGGTCGAGGGAGACAGGCTGGTCCAGGACAGTGAAGGTGCAGCCCTCCTTCAGCAGCTGGTCCAGCTCCTGGCTCTGGGCCGGTCGGAGAGGGTTCTGCTCCCCCACAGACTTCTACAGCAGGCAGCCCCGACACAAGTGGGTGGAAGAGGACCGAGGGGAAGAAGGAGAGAACCCTTGTCAGTTCAACTAGAGCAGGGGTGTCAAACTCATTGTAGGTAAAGGGCCACATACTGTCCACTTTGATCTCAAGTGGGCCAGACCAGTAAAATCATAGCAGAGTAACGCATACATAACAACAATATTTCTTGATGTTTAAATCATTGGCGAAGGTTTTTGATGATAAACCCTATTTGAAGGTCTTTCTACAATAAACTAGAAACAAAGATCTGCCTGGGCTCTCCTCTGCTGATTCCCTTGCTTTGTGACGCGTTTGTCATCAAATGCGTCACAAAGCGAGCAGCGAGCGTTGCTGCCTGTGGCAATGAGCACTTCTGCCAATTACTGGATCAATTAAAACAATTACTAAACGTTTCTACTCATAAACTTGCATATGCTTAATAGACATTTGGATTGGGAATAGCAGTTACTTTTATAGAAATACGATTTATGTTTTTCTGTCATTTTCAAACTTAGCAAAGACGTCCCACAGGCAGATCTGGATGCCCTGGCGGGCAGTTTGACACCCCTGAACTACACCGAGTGAGAAAATGAGGAAGAGAGAAAGAGAGAGAGAGACAGAGAGAGAGACATATGGAGGGAGAGAGAGACAGAGAGAGAGATATTTGGAGGGAGAGAGAGAGACAGAGAGAGACAGACAGAGACAGAGAGAGAGACATTTGGAGGGAGAAAGGGAGAGACAGAGAGACAGACAGAGAGACATTTGGAGGGAGAGAGAGAGAGACAGAGAGAGAGGGAGACATTTGGAGGGAGAGAGAGATTTGGAGGGAGAGAGAGAGATACAGAGAGGGGACATTCAAATGCCCCACCTTCTTATTCCTCTTGATCTTGGTGATCAGCAGGAACTCATCAAACAGGAACAGGTAAACGTCGATCAACTTGGCGTTGTCTAGCAACATAGCACAAAGCAGGTGTTTAACGCTCTGAAGCAACAAGCGGGTGATCGTTACAATAACGATCGTGTCCTCCACAGGCGTGTCTGAACACAGATCGAAACACAAATGCAGTTTAAAAACAAACATACATCTTAACGCACACGCACATCTAAACACACACATGCAGTACTGTGCTAAGGTCTTAAGCACCGACAACTGGTTGAAAAAAAAGAAAAGACAAGAAACGCACACATACATGCAGTTCTAAATGGACGTCAACATACTGTATATCTAAACTGCCGCGCGTGCATAAGCTGCCATACAGACCTGTGAGGACCAGCCTGCCCTCAAACAGCAGGCTGCGATGGGAGATGAGGTTCTCCAGGGTCACCGCCTTCACCAGGTGCTTCAGGTTCTGCCCAGAGAGCAGGTGAAACACTTGGGTCACGGCACGCATATATCGTCGACACGACAACATCAGCACGCATCGTTTGTTGATCGGTATCTGGCGGCACAATCTACGCCTTATCTACCGTAATACTCTTCCTCTAACCCTGTGGCACTGTTGTTCTGTAAGGTGTTTTCTAATCTGAAAGCGTTCTGAGAACGCAGATAAGGAAGCGTACAAAAACAAATGCCTGTGCGCACCTCGGGGACGAAGGCCCGCTTGTCTCTCTCCCATACAGGCAGCCACACTAGCGCGTCTCTCAGCTGCTTGACCTTCTGGTAGTTCTCCAGCCATTTCACCTTGCCTTCCAGGTCACCTGCACAGACAGAGAGTAAACACAGAAAGTTAAAAGAAAAGAAAAAAACAACCCAACAACCCTAAAAGTTTCTGGCAAATGTTTAGGCTGTGTGTACTTGTCATAGGTTAGCGACAGTTGATGAGTTAATGAGTCGGAATCTTTCATTCTGTCACTGAAACGTCCTCCCTCTACAGAGTGTGATGAAGGCTGTGTCAGTTATGAAACATCCTCTCTCTAAACAGTGTGATGAAGGCTGTGTTAGTTATGAAACATCCTCTCTCTAAACAGTGTGATGAAGGCTGTGTCAGTTATGAAACATCCTCTCTCTAAACAGTGTGATGAAGGCTGTGTCAGTTATGAAACATCCTCCCTCTTCAGTGTGACGGAGGCTGTCAGTTATGAAACATCCTCCTATACACAGTGTGATGAAGGCTGTGTCAGTTATGAAACATCCTCCTCTACACAGTGTGATGGAGGCTGTCAGTTATGAAACATCCTCCTCTACACAGTGTGATGGAGGCTGTCAGTTATGAAACATCCTCCTCTACACAGTGTGATGGAGGCTGTCAGTTATGAAACATCCTCCTCTACACAGTGTGACAGAGGCTGTCAGTTATGAAACATCCTCCTCTACACAGTGTGATGAAGGCTGTCAGTTATGAAACATCCTCCTCTACACAGTGTGACAGAGGCTGTCAGTTATGAAACATCCTCCTCTACACAGTGTGACGGAGGCTGTCAGTTATGAAACATCCTCCTCTACACAGTGTGACAGAGGCTGTCAGTTATGAAACATCCTCCTCTACACAGTGTGACAGAGGCTGTCAGTTATGAAACATCCTCCTCTACACAGTGTGACGGAGGCTGTCAGTTATGAAACATCCTCCCTCTACACAGTGTGACAGAGGCTGTCAGTTATGAAACATCCTCCTCTACACAGTGTGATGGAGGCTGTCAGTTATGAAACATCCTCCTCTACACAGTGTGACAGAGGCTGTCAGTTATGAAACATCCTCCTCTACACAGTGTGACAGAGGCTGTCAGTTATGAAACATCCTCCTCTACACAGTGTGATGGAGGCTGTCAGTTATGAAACATCCTCCTCTACACAGTGTGACAGAGGCTGTCAGTTATGAAACATCCTCCTCTACACAGTGTGACGGAGGCTGTCAGTTATGAAACATCCTCCTCTACACAGTGTGATGGAGGCTGTCAGTTATGAAACATCCTCCTCTACACAGTGTGACAGAGGCTGTCAGTTATGAAACATCCTCCTCTACACAGTGTGACGGAGGCTGTCAGTTATGAAACATCCTCCTCTACACAGTGTGACAGAGGCTGTCAGTTATGAAACATCCTCCTCTACACAGTGTGACAGAGGCTGTCAGTTATGAAACATCCTCCTCTACACAGTGTGACGGAGGCTGTCAGTTATGAAACATCCTCTCTCTACACAGTGTGAAGGCTGTCAGTTACGAAACATCCTCCTCTACACAGTGTGACGGAGGCTGTCAGTTATGAGCGTGATTAGTTTCACCCACGCACAAACCCTCTGGGTTCAGGAGTGCCATGGTGAGTTAACGTGCCACTCCCCAGAGTACCACCCAACCTCTGCCTCGTTCTGGTCATGTGACACACCCTGCTGATCTGGCTATGGGAAATAACTCTCAAAAGGACCGTGAGGCGTGATTGGGTGGTTGCCCAGAATTAATTTTTAATTCAATTGAACCGGTGGAATACAGGAGCACGGCATGTTGCACCTCAAGACTGTCTCTTCCAACCTGCAGTTGCATCATTGCCGCACACGCGCACGCGCACGCGCACGCGCACACGCACACGCACACGCACACGCACACACACACAGTCCATCAAGGCCAAGAGACCTCCCCACCGCATCTCCCTGTCCCCTCTCATCATGGGGACTGAACTGTTTGCTCACTGTCAAGACTCGCCATGTTGTGCCTCTCAGAGTTGGGACACGTCATATGAGCGCTGGATCTGTTGATAGACGCCCCTATTCTGCTGTCAGCATGCCGTGAGGCGCTTAGCCAGAGAACCGGACAGACACGCCGGTGTTCCTCCTGGTCTGAAAACAAGTTCCGCAAAGGGAGGTTCTGCAGAAGCACCTGACTCAAATCTGTGTTTCAACGGTCTCACATAGTAATAACTCCCTTACAAACACACAGAGGAAAGCCCAGCTCGGTGTACAAGTTCTTGTTTTTACTGCAGAAACTCCAGAGGGGTGCTGCCGGCCTGGATGCGTACTCACGGCTCACGTTCTGCGAGTTACGTGTTTCGTGTGTCAACAAATGTAGACGTTTGAGTGACAGTCAGGTGGTGTGTGTTTATAGAGGTGTGGTTTCTCACATATGGAGGTTTCTACTTGCTCCACCACCCTGCGGAGGGCCCCCTCCTCCTCCTCGGCCCGGGTCCTCTTCCCAACGTTCCTCAGCAGGAGCGGGTAGCGGGTCAGGCGCTGTAACGGCGCCACCAGCAGGTCGCGCAGCTGCAGCCTCCGGCACTGCTGGTTTCTCTCACACCACTGAGGAGAACCGAGAGAAGGAGACAATGGGGAGCTCAGCTGGGGCCAAAGAGGAGGCGAGACAGGAGGAGAGGTTTCGGTTAAGAAGAACAAGAGAAGGGAGAGCGAGAGAAGGAGGAGAGTGAGTAAGTGGGATGAGGCAGGTGAGAGAAAGCACTAGGTTAAGTATAGGGTTGGATAACAACCCCTAGTGCTTTCTCTCACCTGCCTCACCTGGAGGGGGGGGGGGGTAGGGAGAGGGAAAAGAGAGAGGGAGGTCAGAGGGTAAGGGGAGGAGATGGACCTTGTTAAGGAGAACACAAGGATGGGGGGAGGTGAGCGGAAGAGGGGGGGGGGAATGTAGTCGAGGAAGAAAAATGATCTTCAAGAACTGAAAAAACAACACAGTCAGAATAGAGGGTGAGGGAGGGAGGGGGAGACAATGGCGAAAGACAAACCATAACATTCCGATCCCCTAAGAGCCCCACTGACTCAACAGGTCAGGCCTTCCAGCCTCTACGCAACAAGCCTCTCACAGCCTCGACTCATGCACGGTCGTCAAGGGGGACACAGGCCTCTCCAGTGCTCCCCGCTCTGGTTGACAGGCTGGGTTACTGCCTGGTTGACAGGCTGGGTTACTGCCTGGTTTATAGGCTGGGTTACTGCCTGGTTGACAGGCCGGGGGAACTGCCTGGTTTATAGGCTGGGTTACTGCCTGGTTTATAGGCTGGGTTACTGCCTGGTTTATAGGCTGGGTTACTGCCTGGTTGACAGGCCGGGGGAACTGCCTGGTTGAACTGCCTGGTTTATAGGCTGGGTTACTGCCTGGTTTATAGGCTGGGTTACTGCCTGGTTGACAGACTGGGTTACTGCTTGGTTGACAGGCTGGGTTACTGCCTGGTTGACAGGCTGGGTTACTGCCTGGTTTACTGCCTGGTTGACAGGCTGATGCAGCAGTCCGGCAGTACCTTGACGTAGCAGCCAAAGTCCTCCCTGTGTTTGAGGCTGTCGACGTAGAGCAGGGCTGTGGAGTAGTTGAGGCAGTACTTCTGGAGACAGCAACAGATGTTCTCACGGAACGCCTGCTGACACACACACACACACACACACACACACACACACACGTTCATTGTTAACATTATCAAGTTATGGTTAAATTGGGTAAGTCACATAAATCACTGTTGTATCTTTTTGGGGCAGGTCACTGAAGGGATAGCGTGCTTAATCAGAGATATGGATTTATAGATTGATTCTTGCTCAATTCTTTATCACATAGGACTTCACTCCAGCATGACAAACCTGGGCGTTGGTAACAGTACGCTGCGTAGCGCTTTAGGAGTGGAGCGCTGGCTGTGTATGTGAGAGTGGCTACATGCAGAAGTGTGTATCCATGTATGTGCGCTGTTCTTGCCTTGGTGAGAAGCTCCAGCAGAGATCCTTCTCCCTCAGTCTCACGGCTCCCCCAGGAGTCCCTGATGGCGTGCAGCAAGGTGCACAGGAACCCATAGCTCACCTGCGGACCGACAACAAACAAACATGACATCATCATCTCCACACTTACTGAACGCTCGGAGCAAAGGGTCACATGAACGCTCAGAGCAAGGTTCAAGGTTCAAGGTTCAACTCCTGGCAACCGACAGACACGGAAGTATCCTCCTCCTCCTCACAGACGGCTTCCAACGTCTCGGTGGCATCCTCATTCATGCAGAATCGAAGACATACACAACCATTACCATCCTGCTATGACTTGACTTCCTGTCACCACCAAATCATTCCAACCCATGGCTACTTCTACCAACCCTCCACTTACAACTCAGTGTACCATGCACACCGTGGGGCTGCCAAGCATTGTCTACAGTAAAAGTGTCACTTCCATTGCTTCAACAAAAAAAATCCTTTAAACCCAATTAGTTCCAAAGAAAAAGAAAATACCTCTGGAACTTGTAATTTAGTGGAAATCGGAAACTTGAAACTAGGAGGTTTGTCAGACGGCGGAACGCTGGTGCCAGGCCGTGGTGTGTGAAGTTCCTAAAGGCCCAGCAGTGTGACAGAGGCAGACTCACCAGACACAGCTCTTTGAGGTTGGCAAACAGCCGCCAGGAGTCCACATCCGATAGACAGTCCTGGAGCTGCAGGTTGACTAGGGTGGTCCGGAACACCTGAGAAAGAAAGACAGAGACAGAAAGATAGACAGACACAGAAATAAATCATTAAAAAAAAAAGAAAAGAAGGAACTAGAACCATAACCCTATATTTGCTTTTCTAAATCGCTAACAATGGAGGCCGTGACATTTCAGGACAAAACAACTTGCTGGATTTCTAAAGGTTGTGGCTCAATGGGACTCTGCCTGAAGTCACACCTTGCTTGGTCTTTAACCTCTGTATAGAGGAAGGTGGTGTTGGGTTGCAGGGATGCCAAGCCTGTTTCAAAGTGTGTTTGAGGGTGTGTGCGAGAGCAAGATGGTGTGTGACTAGGTGTGGAGGATGTGTGTGTGGGACAGAAAGAGAGAGATGACGTGGGTGTGTGTGTGTTTTGGTGGAATCTGTCACCTCTTTAAGCACCATGAGCTGGTCCAGGAAGTAGACGCATTCACTGGTGAAAAGCTCCCATATGGCTTCCTGCTTCTTGTAGTCTCGGGGGTCGGAGTCGGTCCTCCTCTGGAGGGACTGGTCCTGGAGGAACTCCCCCAGTGAGCAGTCCTGAGGCAGGAAGCACGGACGGACCGAGAAAAGAGAAGTGCCATGTCAGTCCTGTCAATGATTCCACCAAATATTCAACCAAAGTTGTCCCTCCTTTATAGGTGAGGCCCCTTTCAGTACCCCTTCCTGGTCAGGGCCACCTCGTGTGTGTGCGTGTGCGTGTGTGTGTGTGTTAGGCACAGCTACTGTTTATTTTGCCATGTCACTGGTCTCCTGATTTATGAGCATCCACGGTTGCTATGTATGATAGCTAGGAACAAAGTCTGTTTTTTTTCCCTTGGTGCATTCGAAGGGTGCTTCCCTGCACCTGAGGGAAATCCAATGATGTTAAACTGTCACCTGTCCTGTGTGCCTAATGACCTGACCTGGGTACATCACAGAGACAAATGACAAGAAAAGGTTTGAAAGTAATGAGGGTGCACTTGATTTGTCACACCTATGGGACGCTACATTGGTTTCAGTGCAGTGGCTAAGTCAAATCGATCCGACCCATGTGTTTGGGCCAGGTCTGCAGACAACATAGATGGCCTGTCAGGCCGGAGCTGAGCCTCGAATGAAGCGGACCCGAAGCCTCGCCCTTCACCTTGTACTTCTGGAAGTCCGAGTCTCTCCAGTCCTGTATTTGCTCCCCGGAGAGGCATTTCTCAACGTCAGCTGCTGTGCGTGTCGGAGCCTTCCCTTTTTTCTGAGAGGAGACAACCAACAGCTAGAACATTCCTTTAATTTACACTCTGCTGTGAGGGTGCTCATTTGTCAAAGAGAAAGTGCATGCATGACAAATAAACCACAATGTTCAAATATTTGTTGCTCTATTAATATGACATGGGTAAACACCTTCAACTAAGTATTTGAGATGGATGGTGTTTTCACTTGTAAAGCGTTGAGTCATACTGAACTTTGTGATAGACAGGGAAACTATATGAGCTCTGGCAAGTGGGTCAGAGAACAATGTTCATTCCACCTCGCCGAAGCAGAGGAAGGGCATCACAGAACATTCCAGAACACACAACACGTCGTGCAAAAACAACACAACAACCTACCGTGCTGCGTCGGGAAAAGGGCCACTTGGATTTCTTTGTATCTGTTGAAAATGTTAAAAACAAGATTGAGATGATCTACTTGGGTACATATAAAGATATATGAGGTTGTGAAGAAAGGACAGACAATTTAATCCAAAAGGATGCACAAGCTTTGAGTGGCATCACACATTAAAAGTAAACATTGACGCATTCCTAATGATAATAGGTATGCTGTGGTTTGGGTGGATCAACCTTGACAGACAGATGAAGGGGAAAGGAGATGGAGATAAAGAGGGAGAAAGAGAAAAGGAGCGAAAAAAAAGAAAGGAAGAAAAACAGTGCCTGAGAGAAGAAGAGAGATGGCGGAGGGAGAATGTAAAAACTCAGAAGCAGTTTAACCTGAGAAGTTGGAGCTGTTTAATATGTCTGCCACTCCATTGGACACAAACAGGTCACCAGGGGAAACGTCCAATCCTGGCAGGCTGACCACCACAGAGCTCCGCCTCCGCTCCTGCAGTCTGGGAGAGGAGGAAGAGACAAGTGCAGAATAGTGGAGAGGATGGAGAGGAAGAGAAGAGAGCACAGGGGGAAACTATTAATAGAATGAGAGAAAAGGGAAGGCCAATTTAGTGTAATGTCTAACTAAATAAACTGGATGAATCACATTGTGTGTCATAAAACAGAGGGGTATGCGTGCACATACGTGTGCAATAGACACAGGATATCCATGTTTCTTTCTCCCCGTCAACTCAGGAAATAACATCATTCCTGTTTGGCATTTCCACATTGTTGAGATACCATTTGCACCTCGCTACTGCATGTTGTTTAGTAACATAAGGTTACTACAGGTAGCATGCTGGAGGCCAAGCAAAGCACTCATTGCATGCACAACCACTCATTGCAACCACTCATTGCATGTCTGGCTACTTCCTTTAGTCAAAGTAGAGAGAGCCATGTCAGATCTCCTGGGAGACTACCAGCAGGGTAGACCAGAGAGGAGCTCACAAGGAGATACCAGCAGGGTGGACCAGAAAGAGGAGCTCACTAGGAGATACCAGCAGGGTGGACCAGAGAGAGGAGCTCACGAGAAAATACCAGCAGGGTGGACCAGAAAGAGGAGCTCATTATAGGAGATACCAGCAGGGTGGACCAGAGAGAGGAGCTCACGAGAAAATACCAGCAGGGTGGACCAGAAAGAGGAGCTCATTATAGGAGATACCAGCAGGGTGGACCAGAAAGAGGAGCTCACTAGGAGATACCAGCAGGGTGGATCTGAGAGAGGAGCTCACTAGGAGATACCAGTAGGGTGGACCAGAGAGAGGAGCTCACTAGGAGATACCAGCAGGGTGGACCAGAGAGAGGAGCTCACTAGGAGATACCAGCAGGGTGGACCAGAGAGAGGAGCTCACTAGGAGATACCAGTAGGGTGGACCAGAGAGAGGAGCTCACTAGGAGATACCAGCAGGGTGGACCAGAAAGAGGAGCTCACTAGGAGATAGCAGGGTGGACCAGAGAGAGGAGCTCACTAGGAGATACCAGCAGAGTGGACCAGAGAGAAGAGCTAACTAGGAGATACCAGCAGGGTGGACCAGAGAGAGGAGCTAAGTAGGAGATACCAGACAAGGAGAGCAGACCAGAGCAAGAGAAACCCAGTTCAGCACTCGCCTTCCTGCAGGCCATGTACTAACACACCTTGTTTGACATCTCAAGTGTCAATATTCACGAAGCACTACTGACTAATGAACAATGACAAACGGATGAACCATTAGCTGTTCATATAACATCTCAGAGTCTTATTTGTAACATTATATGTTGAAACATATCCACTACAGTCTCGAATTAAGTTTCATATCTACACAGTCATAGAAAAAAAGTGTCATGTTTTGCCTGACAAAGCGACATAGCTCTTACTGTCTCTCCCCTTCTGGAATATACTTAAGAAAGCAGAGAGCTACAGCTGTAGAACAGCCTGCTGGCAGGGTTAGGTGAACCCAACACCAACCTGCTAGTCTGGTTCTGCCTCCGCTCGAGGTTATTCTTCTGCCTGCTTCAGATCCCTCTCTCTGCATGACTCGGTCACTGCTAGTTGGAACTACAGCTGGGGGCCAGGATTACAAGCTGATGCAAACGTTAAAGAGCACATGACCCAGCGAACACACACGCAATTAAACCTCCTAGATAAGGAAGATACCATGACAAGGAAAGCAGATCAAACACAACCATAACATGTTCCCCGTCGTCGTCCCCCCAGGACACTAAGGCTACACTGTTTGCTTATAAATGGCGTGTTTGAAGGTTATCTAGACATGACACCAGGCCCTGAAGAGGTTCAGCCAGCTGCTCTGCTCACTTATACTCCCTGCTAAGGTGATGACCTTGTGACAACAGCCCACATATGGGAACCATTTAACATAGCATGGAAGTACTTTGTTCTGGTTTATTCTTTTGCTGTGATTCATAGTACCCATTTAGATCAAATGAGGATGTTGCAGGGAGAGCCCATCCCTCGTGGACATCCCCATGTCGGTGCTCTGTACTGGCTGGAGTACATCTGTCTCTTACCAAACCTTCTGTATTGGGGCTTATGTCAACCAAGAGCAAACTGACAGGCTTGAACCCACAGAAGGCTATGGCCGCAGGGCTAACAACGCACACCTGACTGACATTGAGCTAACGATGCACACCTAACTGACATTGAGCTAACGATGCACACCTGACTGATTTTGTGCAAATCAGTTAGGCCGGGAGGGCCACGTCTTCAGTCTTCTGCTGAGTTCTTGAGGTCATAAGATGGCCGTAGTTCTCTGCACTAAAGGGGACCATGATCCGGAATCATCTCCACATCCCTAGATTCATAACAGCCCCGAGACAGACGCAGAGCTGAGTTGCCAAGAAAACAGTACCAAGTCCCACAATCCTCCCTTTTATTTTTGGTATCCAACCACTATGCATTTCATGTGGGATAGTAAATCCCCAAAAAGTTTATGATTGATCCTGCTGTTATATAATGAATCATGTGACGACAGACCTATTAGCTCATTGGTTTGCATCATACACTTTTATCATTTCAACATCATATGGACGATTGAGGAAAATTTGATTTTTGAGAAAAGTGCCCTTTTAATCAACACCTGAGAGACACAACAGAACGTGGCTGTGGCGTTGCATGCAGATCTTCCTAAACCGGGTCACTGTTAATTGCAGTATATTTCCTCTACGTGCCACAATGCACCTTGTTCCTGCGTGTCCAGTCAGAATGCTCTCTCTGTGGTCAGGGACCCAGATACTGGGCTCGCTCAGAAAGGGCCTCTTTGTTCCCCTCAATCTGAATCCCCTGAACGAGGCATAAAAAGAAATACGTTCTGTCCGAGGGCTACTGTAGCCAGGCCACAAGGACGGGGGCCAGGGCCAGTGCTTCACTGTAGGGACAAAAGCTGCCTAATTAACCACTAGAGAGACAAGCCTGGAGGCCCATTAAGAGGAGGGAGGATGGCGAGAGGAAGAACAGCCCTAATGAGCGTTTGTCTAGTCCACTCAGAACCATGGGACTCTCATAACTCAAGTCCGTGAGCTCATGGGCCGGCTAACAAAGGCCCAGCACAATGAATGCACAATGGGGCTTCCTCTGCCCAGGGTCCACTCATTCCCAGTGCAGAAACGGCTCTCCATCTCGGGCCAAAGGTCCGATCAGAACACGAGATGTTTCCCTACAAACACATTCCTGGATTAATGGGAACCCAATTTCACTGAATGGGAGATGTTGCGAAACAGCCACGGAACAACAGATTCTGATACAAACTGGGAACTTGGCTAAGGAGCTGTTTGCTTCATCCATTTAAACAACAAAAACAAAAAGCCTTTGGTGTGACACTGTCCCCCCTTCCATAACGTGCACTAGTTACTGTTCAGACGCAGACTGTTAAAGGCAAATTTCCATGCAAATAGCCGTTCACACAGGGTGAGGTGAGGATATTTCTGGGGAGGCCAAGTGGGCATGCAAAGACATTCAAATCAGACACACCTACCTTTTATGACAAGGCTCCTTTTCCTGCCGAGAGAGGAAAAAAAAGGCATGAGATAAGGTATCGTCTATCAAGACCTGAGAGTACTTAATCAATACACTATTATAACTTCCTCATAATATTTTGACTTCTGTAGCTTTGGGACTACTGAACTATTTTCCATTTGATGCGACCAGAAGTGTGTGAACGATGTACATACGCCGAACTTCTTTCATTGCGGCCTTTTATGTAAACATGCTTATGCTGAACATCCTGTGTGAACTAATCAAATCAACTCTCATCTAGGACTCTCGGGGTAGCTCTGTTTAAATCACTGCTGAACAGGCCTCCTCCTCCAAGATTACTAGATCACTTTCAAACAACTTCCAAAGTGAGTCAATGTTCTAAGTGGTCGCTTGAATTCAAAAGAGTCTGATCTCGGGGCAGAACGTCCAAGCTCTATTGAGAATGTGCGCTGGTGAATACTGGGCCCTAATGAATAGCCCCCCGCCCCCTCCACTCCCCATTATATTCCTAAATTGCCCGCTGACCCCTTCTGTTATTGGGGGCGGGGGGTGGGGGGGTGGGGGCGGGGGGTGGGGGCTCTTTAGTTTGGCAGGTGGGGGCCCGCGGAGGAGCCTTCCCCAGGAACACAGCCTGTCGGGGCTGGGCTGTCAGGCCATGTAACTGCTGATTCATTTGCTATCTAAAGCTGGCATTGTCAGCGCCCACCACAGGAGTCTGGGGCAGAGCTGGGGGGAACAGGGGGCCACTACCAGGATGGAGAGAGCAATCACAGGACATCAGATCTATAGACTTAAGATCTTATCTATAGGGTTGACCTCTGGTCTATTAGGGCTGTGGTCGGATATACAGTATGTTACAGTGTAGTACAAACTGCATACAGGACCAGACGGCACCTTTAATAGGTGAAATCTATCAAACCCTTTCAGCGCTGGGGTACTGCACAAAGCTCCATCGTTTAGGTTCTCTAGTCATTAGGACATTTGGTTCTCTGTGCGATCCATAAATGTTTAACACAACCAAGTGAAATCTCCAGTGGAGGAGAGCATGGTCGTGGGCCCTCACCTGTTCCTCCCTGTCCAGGCAGTCTTTACTGGAGCTCTGACGGGCGTTCAAAGACGCTTGTCTCGTGTGAACCATGCCATTGTCCAGCGTTTTTGACCTGTGTGAAAATCTGGGGTTGTCCTGGCTCGATGACGAGTCTGGTGCACTGTCATGGTGGCTTCCTGTATCGGAGAGAGGGCTGGCAGCCAGCGGAGACATCAGCCTGTGGGGGGGGGAGAGGGGACCGATGTGGGAGAAAGTATCGCCGAGGCTGGCCTCTTCCTGCGTGCTCTCCATCCTCATGGAGTCCCGGAAGTCCATGATGGGCCTCCGTGTGCTCCTCATCCTCCTCAGGGTGGGCGAGGTGGAGATCCGCGCCGGGGCCTGACGATCAAACTGGAACAGAGGAGCCACTAAGCTGTCGCTGTCCAACGAGAGGCTCTGTTTGAGTTTGGAGTGCGTCCGGGTCAAATCGATGTGCATGATGACAGGGTTGCTGGTCTGGGTTTCCTTGTCTTCGTGCGACCGTGCGGTGGTTTGCGTCTGGGCTTCAGACACACCTTTGGACACCAGGTCTTCATTCTGGTGCCATTCAATATAACTCCAGTCTAAGGTTTTCTCTCCATCTTGTCCATTCTCCTTCAGCACAGTCACCTGTTTCAGTGCAGTTTCAGACATCTTGTGCAAAAAGTCATCGCAGGCTATTAAGACTTAAGAAAAAGGCTGGTCCCAGTCCCCTGTCCCAGGTGAGTTGGAAGCAGGAGGTGATTCTGGGGCATTCCAAAGAGAGTTCAACGAAAAAAAAGTACCTGGGAAACGATGAAAAATTAAGTCTATTAGCTGTAGCCTTGTCTATTATTACGCAAATTAACAATCCGGGCACTCAGTCAAAACCTAGACTAATCTTTTTCAAATGGATTTGTCCGGAGTTTAGTCCATGTTGAGAAACTCCAAGGTGAAGTTATGTACGTAAGATTAGTGCGATGAGCCGAACGGTATGGAGTATGAAAGAAGTTTCGTATAGACTAAATGGTAAGCGCAATGTAAAGATACAGCAGACTAGGTGTTTCTCAAGCCCTACGCCGTTTGTGTATTGAACAAGTATATCTTACTGTATAATGGAACAGTCCAGAAAACTAAAAAATGTTACATTAATTTAGATTACGCTGATTTAACATATCTAGGGTAGCCGAGCTTATAACACGGTGACAAAGTATCAACTCGGTCATGCCTTGACAGTTGAGCGTGGGAAACAAAGAGCACCTGAACAACATTCAGAAACCTCGGATTTGTCGACCAACCTACTCGTAAACAAAGACAGTTACAATGCAAGTTTCAACGAAACATAATATATTCTACACACGTACATAATGGGATCTCCAGCATCTCTTCTTTTTTGAATTGCCTGGATAATAACGATTATAGTGACATCCCTAACCCACGAGGTGGATATAAGGTTGGAAAGGGAAAAGGGGTACTTACCAAGTTTAAATCAAATAATAATCGTCGTGTGGTAGGCTATCTTATTTCAAAACAATCGTTAATTTTTCAAGTTTGTAAGCATGGAACTACAGCGACGCTTTGTTTACTTACGGCAGTAAGTTGCTGTGTCTTGTCGGGTATTCAGTAGCAACGGATCATCCGCTTGCTTTTAGCGACTGCTGGGGAGGGCTGAAGGTTGATCTGTGTGACCGCCCGCCCAGCGAGAGGAAAACCAGCCAAATGCTGGGAGCAGCATCGACGTCTGTTCCTACTCATAGGACAAAGCTCAGAGAGATTTGTGAAATACCTTGGACGGATTACGTATGTGATTAATGCTGTCGTATCAAAAATATAAACGAAAGGAATTAAAAAGTTTAAAAGAAAATTGTAGTGACATCCCACACAGGTTGAAAAGAGACCCCTTTCTGATGTTGTCAGGTCGGGACAGACAACAATGGTGCATGATAGAAGCTGTTGTCATCATCGAGCCAGGGCAATTAAGGTGTGTGTGCTCTTGTAGTGGCGGGATGATGGAAGGGATCGGGGTGCAGCGTGTGTGTCTGAGAGAGATTTAAAGACAGAGAGGATAGGATGACAGAATAGGTAGTGGTTATAAATAATTGTATATTTTGTCCCCTACTGGACACTTGCCTTTAGGCGGACCACACTTATTTAAGAGAATGTGCATAACAACAACCTGAAGAACCGTTTTTATTAAAGCAAAAAGGATGTCTACAACATGTACATCTCACGCATTCGCCGTGAGACTTAAGCATTTCAACCAGGTATCACTCTCTCGCGTGAGGCCCAAACACTTTGTAATTTCTCACGCATCTCAACCATTTATCATGCTGAGAAGTAAGGGATAACTTGTCCCAATACAATTAATGGACGAGGCGCAGGCCCAACCCAAACGTTGACATGTATGGTAATCTCACGACAAACTTTTGATAATAAAAACTTGAAAGCCCTGCTCCTAACGGTAAGCACCTCTAAGACACAGCTAGCCAATGTCCGTTGCTACAATGTTGAAAGTTCTGCGGCAGGTGTGCTTTCTAAACCTGACCGCCAGAGGGAGACTAATACCAAGATACGATCATGCAGTCGTTGTATGCAAATGAGAAGTCTGCTCATGTTTCTTTGATGACTTGAGGGTGTCGATTTGTGTACTGAACTGAGTCAAATGTTTACCCAAAACCTTCCCTCTGTGGCCAGCATTTGTAACCTCAACAGTAATCATATATTTGAAGGGCTTCTTATCCCTTACCCATTCGGAGCAGGATCGCATTACCACGGAGACCAACAAAAAAACTTTTCTTCTTTGCGTGACCAAAAATAGACGAGACGGTTGACCTATGACTAAAATCATTATGTAATCTATGTAGGATATTATTTGAAAATTCAACATTAACGGTTCTCATTATATACGTTTTATGTCACCTGTCTTTATTTAAAACTGGATGCTTGATGTCACAGGATTAATTCATATTTGGTTTAGAGTCAAACCATTTCAAACACGCGCACAAACACACACCTAATATAACCTACGCACAGACACGCGCACAGACATACTACATAGGCCTACATATAAGATATCGACCCCGCTGCATAAACAGATATACCAGTCAAGAGTCTTAGGTTCTGGTAATTGTTGAAAGAACAATGTGAGCTTCCCTGCATTCTGAAAACAAAGTCTTGAAAATCTTGTTTTACCATATGCCATTATGCACATTGCACAACTTTACACCGTGCAGAAGGGGATAGGCTTTGTAACTCCGACAGAGCCAGTCTCCACCCCTAAAGTGGATGTGAAAGAGAAGCAGTCTGTCATACAGGAAGACGTTGGATACATGTAAAAAAGACTGTCAGTCCAGTCTAACGTAAAAGTAGCTACTCCGCTCAACTCGTCAGTCCAGAAGTAATTATTTTAGAAGATGACGCGTTTATGTGCATTGATAATAGAAGTTTGACGTGTCAAAAGCGCGAGAGTTTCATGGATTGATACACTAACGTGTTAGTGGAGACAATTTCCTCTAATCAAGAAGAACCGCATGTCGCTCTGACTGGGAAATTGACTTCGAGATTGAAGTAAACCGAAAAATGTCAGACAACAGGTCCAGTTTTCTCCACATTGGAGACATTGTGTCTCTTTACGCGGAAGGCTCTGTCAGCGGGTTCATCAGCACTTTGGGGTAGGTCGTCCTTGTGGGTTTACCCACACTATTTGGACTAACCGTCAGTCAGAAATACACAGATAATTGAGTTGCCAAGGCTAGTTTAATTTCTTGAACTTTCAATAGGCGTTACGGCATGACTTTCACTAGTGTCATTTGCTCCGATGAGACGTCGGAGTCTTAACTTCCGATCCGAGGCCTTAAACGAAGTGATTGCATCTTCAAGGAAATCATACCGCCAAGCCTCACTTTTACTCAAACACAGGAGGAATGTAAAACTGAGTGACGACGTCAACTGAACTTCCTTCAGTGCTTTCTCCGCTATTGAGCAGCGGTATCTGTGCCAATGACAGTTATACATTTCATTTCACCACAATATTGTGCTTTAGAAATTTGTTTAGGTGAATTTAAGTAAAACAAGTTAGTTAAATGTGATCTGTAAATTTGATCCTACATGAAGTGGTGACATTTTGAAATGGAGGTCAAAATGTACATAAATTACCTTCCAACAACCCTACACATTTCGTAGGTTATACCATTTACTGCACCATGTAGTTGTGCAGAAATGAGTGAAAGACAGGTGTATTCCACACTAAGCTGCATGCATGCTACTTTCATAAGCCCAGAGGAGACAAAGCTACAGTGTTGGGGTGTATAATGCCAGATATGCAGGAAGGGATCGCTCAGCCGTGTCTGCAAGTTCATGAGAACCCACACTGTGCAGTAACACCAGGGGCACGCTCTTTGCCGTCTCCGTGGAGCGCCACACAGACGAGCTGTGTTTCCTGTAGCTCCTCTGTCCCTGTGCAGAACCGATGCAGTAGAATGTGTTGGCTCCAGGCCCCTCAGTGCCCTCTGGCCTCTACGTTTCACTGCAGACAGTCCCCCCCCCCCCCCATCCCCCGCATACTCTTTTGCTTGCGGTCTGCAACTGTGCTTCAAAACAGACCAGCCAGTGTGCCAAAGTTTGTCCAGCTCTAGTGCGTGGCAGGGTTTATTTCTTCCCCCCTGCCTGGATAACCATGGTGTCAGAGCGGGAGCACCTTGTTCCTGGAGAGCTTATTATCAGGTTGATATGCTGATTTGTTTGGTTACAACTGGGGGTGGAGTTCAAACCTTCATGATCGGAGTACCCCATGATAAGAATGGTACAGTCAGAGGAGCTTGTTTGTCACACCAAAAGGGAGGGTTCAAAACATGGCTTTTTCAACTCCCATCACTGGTTTCCCAACACCTGTCATGTTTTCCTGAGGCGTTCGAGTGAGAAAGCAGGACAGGAACCATGCAAATGCAAATTTACGCTGCATGCAAAGTCTGTTTAATAGAGAGCTTTGTTTTGAAATGCATGGATGTTTCCTGAGGGCTTCACGGAGCTTCGCCAGTGACTAATGTTGTGCCGGGCTCACCAGCCCAAGTGCACTCTGGGAAGTGGAGGCTTCGGTCTCAAGAGGAGCAGTTGGCTGGTGCTTCTTCGAGATGCGACTGGTTTTGGAACGTTTCGGGTTCTTGTCTGACACGAACATCTGGATGTTCTGTCAGGCGAGTACCTCAGTTGCAGCTGATGAGGATTTGTAAAACCCCTCTAGAACACCATCAGGCCTAGCTTGACTCTGAGTTCATATTGACATATGATAATGAAGAAACCTCAAATCTGTGTCAGTGCGCTCACACCTCCCACTACAAACAGAGTTTCCAGAAGGCTGCTCTAATGCAAAGGTTCATTCTCCTGTCCTTATCTGAACTTCCTTATACCACCTGATGAATACCACAGGTTCTCACCCTGTTCACGTTTTAGCTGTGGTGTTACTGCAAGGAGACATTCGTTCCATGATGAATGAAATCTGTCGGTGTTGCAAAGCAACCACTGTTGCTATACGAGTATCACAGTACTTGTGATATCTACACTTGGCAGTTGCGTCCGAAAGGTCAGGTGCTTCCCCCCCCAGTGTTCCCTCATGTTTTTTTCTCAGCCCGACGCAAGTTGAAAAATGAAAAGCAAAGGATGATTTGTGGATGTAATTAGAGGAAGCTTTGACAGGTTGATGAATACGTTGGGCTTGCAACCGTTGAGGGATGTTTATCATTCCATCTGTTATCTGGGCATTTAGAGTTTACCATTGTATTCATGAGTTTGCTTTAGACATGTTTAGGGTTTTTACACAGAACACATGTTTGTCAAAGGAGAGCCTATTGAGTATAGCATGCTTTGTCAATGTTATAGTCTTGTCTCTATGCATTTTTAATATGTTACTGTTAACTTACAAAGTGGTTTGGAGGGACAGGTAAGTCCCCTTCATTGGGAAATACCTTCAGACTGTGGCATCACCAACAATACTGACCATGGAGCTCCAGAATTCTCACAGAAGTTTTCTGAGAACAAAGTTTTTGAACTGCTTTCTTTGCATCTTGGTGGTCACATGCTGATAAAGGAGCCAAGTGGTCGAGAGATTGACTAGGCCAGAAGGTAATGGAGCCGTAATGAGCTTGTCCAATATCCTGTCAGTCTGAAATACGGCTGGTTCATATTTAACCTGGGTGCAAAAAAAACGGCTGTTTTGAAACACCAGTTGGGCTCTGCTGCGGGCCAGGCCCTCACACCCTGCAGCACTCAGCAGGAACTGAAGGTTACTCATTTATAAGCTTAATGGACATTTATCCCTTCCTGTTTGGTTGTTCCAACACTTGGTTCGACATCCTATTTCGCTCAATTGTTTCTCACCTCGGTGTGACTGTGACACGGATATGGAGGAGCGGGGAGGAGGAGCTTTTCAAAGTCAGACAGAAGTCTGGCCAGGGCGGCAGTAGGAAATGAGTTGGCTGGAATCACCATGTCTACCAGCTCTGTTTGAAGCAGAACATACAAGGAGAGGGAAAGGTGCTTCACAATCTTCCAGTGGCGGAGGAGTTCTGAGGCCTGAAGACATGGAAAGCTCAATAGGTGTTGATAGCCATCTATAAAGAACTTAACAAAAGCCCACAGATCAGCACCCATAACCAGCCTAAACCATCAGAGAAGACCAGGAAAATGTCCCCCAAAGAATTTTGAGAGAAAAGATTTAAGAAACCTTAGAAGGAGGAACTCAGTGAGGAAGCCCGTCCTACAGAGGCTGAAACATGGCATGCTCTATCATAATGCATGTCCCCTGTATGCTGCTGGGCTGGAGGGGAGGTAGAGAGAGTCAAGTGGCTGAGCGGGTAGAGCATCGGGCTAGTAATCTGAAGGTTGCCAGATCGATTCCCAGTTGGTGCACATGTCATTGTGTCCTTGGGCAAGGCACTTCATCCTACTTGCCTCGGCGAAAATGTCCCTGTACTTACTGTCAGTCGCTCCTGTCAGGATAAGAGCGTCTGCTAAATGTAAATGTAAGTGATGCATGTCCCCTGTATGCTGCTGGACTGGAGGGAGGTGAAGTGAGCAGAACAGCCTCAGAAGTGTGGAGGGAGAAGATAAGCTTTCAGTAAATATTGTTTTAATAGTAGGTCAAGGTCATGAGATTATTCTGGCGGCCCACACTCTTGGGGTTTCAGGATTCCTCAAAGTGTTCTATCCCCTCTGTACACACACACACCCACACACACACAGAAACCTCAGATATTGTGTGTCTCTGTGTGTATCTGAGTAGGCGAATCTGTGATGGGGCCCAGTCTGTCTAGAATGCAGAACCTTGTTTTCGTTGGACCGAGCTGGAAATGCAGGAACCGGAGCCTGTTCAAGTGGAATCCAGGACTGTCTGACGCGTGATTGGTCACAGCATGCTGACCTAGCAGACGGCCTGGTCGAGCCTGGTTAGACAGTACCACCGTTACTGGCAAGTTAACCAACCCCACTAAGCCTAGAAACCTGTTTAGGAAATGACCCCAACAAGGTTAATGGTTTGTGAAAGCAGGGAAGCCATTCCACGCAACTGTCAGAATGTGGTCTATCAGCCTGAAACAGACCTTTAGGTCTTCCTGTGGACTGGGGCCCCTGCCGCTCTACCAGGAAACCCCTCATACCACTGCTGTCATGGTAACCGAAGCCCGAAGTGTGTCGACATGTATTTGCTGAGGCTGCTATTTTTACTTTTGTGGTAATAAAGAATTTGGCAATACCTCGCGTGCCCTTGACAACAGGGATACATGTACTCGGCAACAAGGAAGCTCAAGGTTGTGTTAACAAGATATGACCATCCCCTAACCCTGGACATTTTGGTCTCTCACATACCATGTTTGACTCATTTATGAACTCAAGAACTAAAATGGCTGTTGCGAAATCATATTACCTTGTCAATAAACTGTCTTGATTTGTAACCTATAACTGTGTGAGCACAGGGGTTTGACCCAGCTCTGGTGTGCTTCTGTCTTGTGTCCAGGCTGGTAGATGACCGCTGTGTGGTCCAGCCAGAGGCTGGGGACCTGACCAACCCTCCCAAGAAGTTTCGAGGTGAGAGATTCGCTGTTGTCCTGTCAGTCTTCCTCTGCATCCACGCTTCCAAAATACAGACTGTCCCTACATTGTATTGTAATATATGAACCGTAATGAACACGTCAATCACAAAAGCCATTTTGACTACATCAGATGTTTTTTCTTATGCTATGCATGTCAAAAGCAACCTATAAATAGTACTTATAGGGGGTGTAGACAATAATCAAGAACTAGAAGGGCACATTAATGACAATGTTTGAGTGGTACCAAGTAAAGGTCTGTATTTTACAAGACAGAGTGCACCAATAGCATCATCTCAACTGCTCAATCCAGAACTCAGAATCCTCAAGCCTTAGTGACTCTCTTGCGCTTATTGTATCTTCTGCAGTTTGCTGTTAGCATGAGAGGTTAGTTGTACTAATAGCTGAACAAGGCTACATTTTTTATTCTTGTGTGGGCACACACACACACACACACACACACACACACACACACACACACGCACCCGCAGCCAAGGCTGAGTGGTCCATTTGTGCCCTGTGTTGTTATAACCACCCATTGTGGTTGAAGTAGGTGTTAAACTGACTGAACAAGCTTCAAGTGAGCAAACATCCACCGTTAACCACAGACATTGGACAAGAACTCTGAATGTTAGAGTGACACTCTCCTGGTTCCACGTCATTCCCTCATCTCATATCTCTCCCTGTCTCTCCCTGTCTCTCTCTCTCCCTGTCTCCCTGTGTCTCTCCCTCTTTCACCCCCTCGTCTTTCTATTTCTCCCTCACCATTTCTTTCCCCACCCATTCAGACTGCCTGTTCAAGGTATGTCCCATGAACAGGTACTCAGCTCAGAAGCAGTTTTGGAAGGCCAAGCAGGGGAAACAGGGCCACAACAACACAGATGGGGACTTGTTCAAGAAGTTACAGGTACAGCTGTAGACGTGTCTCCTTTGTAACCCCAGACAAGTTTGTATATTCGTTTGTTTCTTCCATTTCGTCAATCTTTTATAGTCCAGGGGTATTGGAACATTTTTAGAAGTTTGCAAAATAGCAAACAAGTGACTTGACACAAGAGTGCATCAAGAGCAATTGATTGACAGATTGCACACTACACAATGTTTTGGATTTCCCAGCATGCAGCGGAATTGGAACAAAAGCAAAATGAGACGGAGAACAAGAAGCTCCTGGGCGAGGTGGTCAAATACAGCAAGGTTGTCCAGGTACACCCCCCCTCCCCCCACCACCACCTTTCCGGGCCTCAGATTCATTTTAACAGCGTTTATTAACGAGTGGCACACGGAAGCACTTCCTCCTCGCTAGGAGGCTGTAGTTGCTGTCTCTGCTACAGATGCAGCCATTATATCTACATCTTTGTCCGTTAACTGAGAGGACACGCTCATTTCGTGGGTGTGAGCTTTGAGGGCCAAAGCCTGGGTGTTTTGGATGGCTCGTGCATAAAAAGAGGGTGTTGGTTTGAAAATGTAGAAGGTGATATGATCAAATGACCTTCTACATTTTCAAACCAACACCCTTTTCCAACACCCATTCAAAACCACTTTAGCCCAAATACGGGAAGAACTAAAACTAATAATAGTTATTTTAATGAAGCAATTCACCATTTTTTTTCTGACGACATTGCATGGAAAATGATAGGCCAAAATACATGAGAGAAGTGTCAGATTGTGACCATAAGATGAATAGGATTGCAACTGTGAGTAACTGGGTCTTCCTGTCATGGCAGCTGCTCCACATCAAGAGCAACAAGTACCTGACTGTGAACAAACGGCTGCCCGCTCTGCTGGAGAAGAACGCCATGCGGGTGTCCCTGGACCCAGCTGGGAACGAAGGCTCCTGGTTCTACATCCAGCCCTTCTGGAAGCTACGGAGCGAGGGGGACAACGTAAGGGGCGCACGTTAACACACACCAGCGTTCACACACACACACACACACATACACACAGGCAGGACTGCCTTAAAGGGACAGTACACCCCAAATACCCCCCCTTAGCTGTGGTGCTATTTATCCAGCAAGATTGTTTGGCTGTAAGGTGCCACGGTTTGGATATATCGGCTGTAGAGACGTCTACCTTCTCTCTAATATAATGTAAATCAATTGGGCTTGTATTGTGCCGATACCGCCAAAACTGTCACTCACACCTAAATGACTAAATGTAAAACAATCTAAATGGATAAATAGCACTATAGGTAAGAGGAAAAATATGTTGGTTTGGGTTATACTTTACCTTTTAAACTAACAATCTCAGATGCATTTCAACATGCTTTTATACTCGTGTCATTATCACTTAACCAAGCTACCCTCATTTTTTCATTTTCGGAACAAGGTTTCCCTGTTTACTATATTGAAATGACCATAGGTGTGTGTGTCAGTGATGTTCAGTCATTTCTTCTGTATTTCCTCTTGGAATAATGACATGGCTGAACTGGTTTTTCCTCTCTCATTGCTCCAGGATCCTCTGGTTAAAGGTACTGCTCTGGATTGCATGGTGTTGTGTGTTGTGAGGCTAGTCACAGATAGACACATGTTGCAGCATGTCAGTACATGTCTCTCTATTGCATGTGTCGACCTTCTGTACGCTGTCGAAACGAGCCGTCTGAGAGCGGGCACCTGGCTCTCATCCCTCCCTGAGCTGCAGACTGCCAGGTGGGAGGGTACGGAGTTGAGAGGCAGACAGGGTCATGGACGGGAGGGGAGAGAGTGTCTTCCCTGACGTGTACGGCAGCAATGCGGTTGACACATTCTCACTGCTGCTGAGACGTCAGTCCACCACGCCCAGCATGACTGCACCGGCGTGCAGGCCCTGCTCTTCCTCCTGCTTCTCATGCACTGTAGCGCACTGTTGTCCCACAGCAACACACACACACACAAACACACACACTGCTCATGTGCAATAGGATCAGCAACCTGTTGCATGGGTCCACGTTTGACTTTCACTTTTGTGTGTGAAAAGTGCAGGTTGTCTCTCTTCTCCAATACAGAGTGGTCTTATGGGTTGCCAGGTTTTCCATGAACCCCCACGTTTGGTTTCTTGATGGGTTGCCAGGTTTTCCATGAACCCCCACGTTTGTTTTCTTGATGGGTTGCCAGGTTCCCCCAGGTCTCCTCATGGGTTGTGACTGTGCTGTGTGGATGTCTCCTAGGTGGTGGTGGGGGACAAGGTGGTCCTGATGCCTGTGAACGCAGGGCAGCCTCTCCATGCCAGCAACATTGAGCTGCTAGACAACCCTGGTTGTAAAGAGGTCAGACTCATTCGCTTTGATTTATTTGGTCGACCCAACGAGAATAAGGCAAAACTTTCTTTTCAATAAACAACCGTTGACTATGGACCAGCTTTGGTGAACACGTTGCATCTGTTTTTCCGCTCCTCGCTACTCCCCCCGCAGGTGAACGCCGTAAACTGCAATACCAGCTGGAAGGTTACCTTGTTCATGAAGTTCAGTGACTACAAGGAAACTGTCCTCAAAGGGGTAGGTGTCCTGAGCCTATGTTCAGGCTCAACTCATTTGAGACTTTCCTCTTCATCTCTCCCTGGGGTCAATTGGTGTTGGAGTAAGGGTTTAAGACAATGCGTAAATGCGTTAAATTTTTTTTTTAAATGGATTTGTTCCTTCTAACCATTGTTGCTTCTAACCTAAAACGACTATTTGGTCGTCCTGGTGACCGGCCATGTGATGGTGCATCATGGGTATGGTGATTGTGTCTGTGTTTTGTACATGTGTGTCGTCGTCCAGGGCGACGTAGTGCGGCTGTTCCATGCGGAGCAGGAAAAATTCCTGACATGTGATGAGCACAGGGGCCAACAACACATCTTCCTGAGAACCACCCTGAGGCAGTCGGCCACATCCGCCACCAGCTCCAAAGCACTCTGGGAGATAGAGGTAGAGAACGCCGAAGTATAAGTATTTCGGGGGGGAAATGGAGGGAAATTAATCTCTGGGTGAGGGAAGTTGTGGGGAGTCAGGTGGCTGAGCGGGTAGGGAATCGGGCTAGTAATCTGAAGGTTGCCAGTTCGATTCCCGGCCGTGCCAAATAATGTGTCCTTGGGCAAGGCACTTCATCCTACTTGGGGAAATGTTCCTGTACTTACTGTAAGTCGCTTTGGATAAGGGTGTCTGCTAAATGACTAAATGTAAATGTAAGACATTCAGCCAGTCAGTCAGTCAGTCCCCCTAGATGTAAATGTGTGAATCCAAATCCTTGGGAGACCCAAAATCTGGAAGAATCTTCTGAATCTTGCCAATAAAACAGAGACTTCTCCACAGAGAAGCCCCTTGTGTGTTTGATGGACACTGCTTCAAACATGGGATTCCCCTCCATGGGCTGTGCAGTACACTGGCAGCTTTGTGTGAGGACCGTACCATGACTGTGAAAGGGGAATGTTTCAGCTTCATTTGCATTCGAACGCTCGTGTTGGGATCTGTCTCCATGTCAGGTGGTGCACTATGACCCCTGCAGAGGGGGCGCCGGCCAGTGGAACAGCCTCTTCCGCTTCAAACACCTGGCCACTGGAAACTACCTCGCAGCCCAAGTAGGTCACACACCTTTGGAAGACCACAGATTATTTCCAATCCAAAGAAATTGTGTACATGTGTGTGTGTGTATATATATGTAAAGTATTGTCAAATGGCATGTTGACATAGTTCAAGAACCGTTACTGCTCATTGCCAGTGAGGGTTCTTTGGTTACATTTCAGTATGTCTCATTTGAATACTCTTGCAAGTAGCACAGGGAAAACCTGCTTGTGAAGCCGTTCAGTGGAGTCACTCCACTATGTACCATTACAAAGGCAGAGTCACATGGTACAACTTAATCGTTTGTCAGGAAGAACACTTTTAAATGAGAACACGCTGGTTGATAGTTGCCAAAGAAGTACAAAAGAACTGTTACCAATGTACTTGGAACTTGGAACATAGCACCTAGAACTGTTGCCATACTACCTACAACTATTACCATAATAACTACAACTGTTACCATACTACCTAGAACTGTTACCAGACCAGAGAACTGTGAAGCTTGGCTGGGGAAGAAGGGCTGGGCTGAGGTTGCAGGGGCTGAGCAGTAGATGGCAGTGTTAATGTGGTTATCATGGTGGGTCTGCCCACAACAGCAGCTCCATCAACGCTGGCACAGACATGATCCCTATTTAGATCAAGCCCACTATGTGTGCTGTATTGACCCATGTCGTCTGTTGCAGGTGAATCCTGATTTCCGGGACGACAGCATCGACTCTAAAGGAGATGTGAGTCTATGAAGACACCAATGCCATGCCTTATGTTCACCCACACACACACACACACACACACACACAAACAAACCGTTGTGTGTGTGTGTGTGGGTGTGCTTAGGTGTGTGCTTTTAAGTGTTTACCTCAACTGTATTGTCTGCCTGTCTCCAAGCCCTCCCTCCTTCCACTCTGCCACACTGTGATTACGCAATCCCACCAGCTCGCACACACGCACACACACACACACACAGACACTGCCACACACTCGCGCACTTTCAAGCTTACTGAATCATCTATATCCCCTCTGTTCTGTTAGCTCTCAGCCACCTTTTGCTCACACTAACGCACACACACACACACACACACACACTCTGCAACAACCAGCAACTATCACACCAGTCACACACTCAGATTCAGACACACTGGGGGCCCCTTACATAACGTCTGTGTGGGGGTGCCCTGTGAGGGGGGGGGCAGGAAGGGAGGAAGGGAGGGAGGGGTAAGACGTGCTGTCTGCTCTCCTGTGGTGCTGCCAGTGGTGAGGTGAGTCATGAAGGGGAGGGGAGCGGAAAGGAGGGGGAGAGGAGAGAGGAGAGGAAGAGAGGAGGGGGAGAGGAGATGAAGAGAGGGGGGAGGAGAGGGAGAGAGGAGGGGGAGAGAGGAGGGGGAGAGGAGATGAAGAGAGATGGGGAGGAGAGGGAGAGAGGAGGGGGAGAGGAGATGAAGAGAGGGAGAGAGGGGGGAGGAGATGAAGAGAGGAGGGAGAGAGGAACGGAAGGGAGGAGGGGGAGAGGAGAGGAAGAGAGGGGGGAGGAGAGGGAGAGAGGAGGGGGAGAGGAGATGAAGAGAGGGAGAGAGGGGGGGGAGAGGAGATGAAGAGAGGGGGGAGGAGAGGGAGAGAGGAGGGGGAGAGGAGATGAAGAGAGGGAGAGAGGGGGGAGGAGATGAAGAGAGGAGGGAGAGAGGAACGGAAGGGAGGAGGGGGAGAGGAGAGGAAGAGAGGAGGAGGGGGAGAGGAAAGGAAGAGAAGAGGGGGAGAGGAGAGGAAGGGGGAGGGAGAGAGGAAGGGAGGAGGGGGAGAGGAGAGGACGAGAGGAGTAGAGGAAAGCAGAGCCAAAGAGGAGATCGTTGACATTCAGAAACCATTATGTCCTGCAGCCACAACAAGCAGGCAGTCCATCCCCTAACACCATGTCCAATTAAGATTCCACCAGGTGCATGTTTCCATTTCTTACAGTGGAGCAGCTACAGTAGGGTTCAATGCTGTCCTCCAGGTTCTACCTGATGTTCTCTGTCTGCCCCCTCCTGATTAGGTCACATCTCTGATTAGACCTGCTTCAGTACTGATTTCCCCTGTGTGTGTCTGTGTCTGTGTGTGTATGCATGTGTGGATGTTTGCGGGATGCAGACTGAGACAAATACGGTGTTCTCCAAGAGAAAGCGTCAGGCGGCAGAGAAGATTGCATACACCCTGGTGTCTGTTCCCCATGGCAACGACATCGCCTCCCTGTTTGAGCTGGATGCCACCACACTGCAGAGGGCTGATTGTCTGGTGCCTAGGTCAGTCACACACACACACACACACTCTCACAAGCGGGTACTAACACATGACATTATCTTAATGTGTTAGTGCAAATAAAATGAAATAAATAAAAGTGTGTGTGTGTGTGCGGCGCTCCCTGGCAGGAACTCGTACGTGAGGCTGAGGCACCTGTGCACCAACACCTGGGTCACCAGCACCAACGTCCCCATCGACCTTGAGGAGGAGCGGCCTGTCATGCTCAAGGTCACACTTACACACCGAGACACGCTCTGGAACACACACACACGCACCAGAACACACACACGCACCAGAACACACACACACACACCAGAACACACACACACACACACCAGAACACACACACACACACACACCAGAACACACACACGCACCAGAACACACACACACGCACCAGAACACACACACGCACCAGAACACACACACACGCACCAGAACACACACACACACACCAGAACACACACACACACGCACCAGAACACACACACACACCAGAACATGTACTCTGGAACACACCAGCACAGCTACTGCATGCTACTGTGTTCCTCCTCCCAGATCGGCACCTGCCCCACTAAGGAGGACAAGGAGGCCTTCGCCATCAGGTCTGTCCCCCTGTCCGAGGTCCGCGACCTGGACTTTGCCAACGACGCCAACAAGGTCCTGGAGTCCACCGTCAAAAAGCTGCGCCACGGCAACATAGCCCAGAATGAGAGGAGGTACCGTAAGAAGGTGAAGGTCACCACACCATGAATGGAATCTACTGACAACCGTGTGAGATCCATCCAATGTTCCTGGCTTCCTCTCTCTGGTCAGGTTCGTGACCAAGCTCTTGGAGGACATGATCTTCTTTGTGTGCGAGGTGCCCAACAACGGCCAAGACGTCCTCTCCGTGGTCATCTCCAACCCCAACAGGGAGAGGCAGAAACTAATGAGGGAGCAGAACATTCTAGCGCAGGTGAACCATGTCCTACGCCACCTGGGTACACCGGGACACAGCTCACAGCAAAGAGACACGCACAAGTGCTGGAGTAGGAGCAGGACTCGGGTATGCAGACCGTCAGTAAGTGTCTGTGTGTGTGTGTGTCAATGCAGATCTTTGGCATCCTGAAGGCGCCGTTCACAGACCAGGGTGATGGTCCCATGCTGAAGCTGGAGGATTTGGGAGACCAGCGCTACGCCCCCTTCAAGTACCTGCTGTCCCTCTGCTACAGGCTGCTGAGACACTCTCAACAGGACTACCGCAAGAACCAGGCAAGCACCACCTGCACCACCGGCCCTGTCCTTCTGCTTCCCCTCTCGCCCTGCCCTGCCCCGCCCGGCCCTAGCCCTCCAAATCTCCCTCTTCCTCCCATCCACCCTCCATCCCGTCCCACCATGCACCCTCCACCTCCCAGCCTCCGCAGGAAGCAGCTGTCGTCCGGCCGATCCCACCTCCGCCCCGACGTTCCTCCCCCTGTGTTCATGCTCTTCACCTCTACTCGAAATTCCACACTGTCCATCATCATCGCGTTCTGAACTCTGCTGCGTCTCTCCTCCCGTCAGGAGTACATAGCCAAGAAGTTCTCCATCATGCAGTCCCAGATAGGCTACGAGATCCTGGCAGAGGACACCATCACGGCTCTGCTCCACAACAACCGGAAGCTGCTCGAGAAGCACATCACCGCCAAGGAGATCGAGACCTTCGTCAATTTGCTGCGACGCAACAGGGAACCCAGGTCTGACTCACACTCTCTCTCTCTCTCTCTCTCTCTCTCTCTCTCTCTCTCTCTCTCTCTGTCTCTCTCTCACAAACACACACAGGTTTCCGCACATCCACACTGTAAATTGTGTTCCCAGTGGGGTTGTTCAAGTTCTCTGTGCTCTGATTACTGGACTCACTGTCTGGAGTGTGTGTGTGTGTTCAGGTTCCTGGACTACCTATCAGACCTGTGTGTGTCTAACAGAATGGCCATCCCAGTTACCCAGGAGCTCATCTGTAAGTTCATGCTGAACCCAATCAACGCTGACATCCTGATCCAGACCAAGTGAGTGTCGCGCTCAAAACGCATCCTTGTTTTGCAACATTCTTTTGAGAACTCACAGTTTAGTCCCATTACAAAGATCCTTTTTTTTTACCCAACCTTAGACCTACATTCAACCCAAAAAGCCTAACCTGAACCCAAACCCTGAACCCTAACCCTAAAACTGTCCCAACTTCAACCCTTAGTGTGATTTCAACCCCTTAACCACCTCAAATAGCATCTGAACTTGTGAGGAGGTGTTTTCACAGCTCTACCCTTTGTTCCTCTTCCTCCTTATCCTTCCATTCCCCCCCCCCACCCCACCCCACCCCGCCCCGCCCCGCCCTGCCCCGCCCTGCCCCGCCCACCCCGCCCCGCCCTGCCCCGCCCTGCCCCGCCCACCCCGCCCCGCCCTGCCCCGCCCTGCCCCGCCCACCCCGCCCCGCCCCGCCCCAGGCTGATCCCTAACACAGAGCCCAGTCTGGAGTCGTCCCTGATGCATGAGGAGGGGGAGGACGAGGAGGTGTGGCTCTACTGGATAGACAGCCACAAGGAGCCGCATGGCAAATCCATTCGTCACCTGGCCCAGGACGCCAAGGGCAACCACAAGATGGACATGGACATTATCACCTACTACAGGTGGGGCTCGTCATACCCCGTCAACATCTAGTGCTGAGCCCCTGATGTGTCTCACCCACACTCTGTCTGTCTCTCTCTCTGTCTGTCTGTCTGTCTCTCTGTCTGTCTCTCTCTCTGTCTGTCTGTCTCTCTGTCTGTCTGTCTCTCTGTCTGTCTCTCTCTCTCTCTCTCTCTCTCTCTCTCTCTCTCTCTCTCTCTCTCTCTCTCTCTCTCTCTCTCTCTCTCTGTCACTCTCTCTTGCTCTCTCTCTCTCTCTGTGTCTCTCTCTCTCTCGCTGTCACTCTCTCTTGCTCTCTCTCTCTCTCTGTGTCTCTCTCTCTCTCGCTGTCACTCTCTCTTGCTCTCTCTCTCTCTCTCTCTGTGTCTCTCTCTCTCTCTCGCTGTCACTCTCTCTCTCTCGCTGTCTCTCGCTGTCTCTCTCGCTCTTCTCCAACTCTCCCTCCCCAGGTACCAGTTGAACCTCTTTGCTAAGATGTGTCTGGACCGCCAGTACCTGGCCATCAACCAGGTGTCCGTGCAGCTGCCCGTGGACCTGATCCTGCGCTGCATGTTTGACGATTGCCTGCCCTACGACCTCCGAGCCTCCTTCTGCCGCCTCATGCTGCACATGCACGTGGACCGCGACCCCCAGGAGGCCGTGGTGCCGGTCCGCTACGCACGCCTCTGGACCGAGATCCCTTCTAAGATCACCATCCACGAGTAAGAGGGTGGTGGTGGTGGTGGGGGGTTGTTGTCTAGATGGTGGTGTGTGTGTGTGTGTGTGTAGAGTTGGTGGTGGGTGTGTGTAGTGTTGCAGTAGGGCGAGCTTGTGGAAGGGGGCAAGTAAGTGTGTTCGTATGCAGTGTGTGTATCTCTGTGTGGTTACCTGTATGTGTGAGGCTCTTGGCAAATGAGCAGGGTAAATCCATTTCTTTCGAACTGTGTGCAGATTCTAGGTTGTCGCTGCGCTGTCGTCTGTTTGACTCTTCTCTCCCGTCCTCACCGCCCGGCCCTGTTGCCCCCGGTGCCTCAGGTACGCCTACGAGTGCACGGACACCTCCAGGGAGGAGATGAAGAGGAAGTTTGCCCCCACCATGGAGTTTGTGGAGGAGTACCTCAAAGACGTGGTGGGCCAGCCTTTCCCTTTCGGAGACAAGGAGAAGAACGAGCTGACCCTCGAGGTGAGGCTCCAGGCTGTCACACGGCCTGGGGTGACCGGCGGCACCCCCGCCGCCCAGATCGGTGGGGATTCTTCGTCGATTCTTCTTCCGCAGCACACCCCTCACGCTTCCTCTCCCTCCTCCTCCTCCCTCTGTGCTCTAGGTGGTCCACCTGGCTCGTGACCTGGTCTATTTTGGCTTCTACAGCTTCAGCGAGCTTCTTCGGCTCACGCGCACCCTGCTGGCTATTCTGGACATCGTCCAGCACCCCCTCACCTTCATGGCCAAGCTCAACAAGGGCCCAGAGGCCGGTGAGTGTTTCTCACGCACACACACACACAGTGTTGGGGAGGAACGGAGTACATGTACCGGCGTTAAGTATTCAGAATACAAATTATGAGGGACTGTATTCCGTTACAGTTAGAATTTCAATAGTTGGTCTTTAGAATACAGTTACATTGTTGAAATCAATTGATTACATTACGATACTTATCTGTTTCACAATGTTTATTCGCTCTCTAAATACATTAAGGCAACTCCATGCATTTCCCACAACTTCTATCTGGTTGTTTCTACACTCGACGAACACAACTACATCTATCGCTCCCATGTCATTGCCTCTTGTTCTTTCCTTCTGCAATGCTATTGGCTAAGCCCCTGCATGGCCATCACATGCACGGGGTTGCAACTCACATACCATGCTTGGCCAAAGATCGGGATGGAAGAAATGCATGTATTAGTTTTTCACCATCATCCTTTGAGAGGAATTTTCATATTTTAGCGATGTTACGTTCATGTAAAAAATGCATTTCTGGTAATTTGCTTAATATGGTCCTCAAACAAAAGGTCATCAACTAAGATCCTTCCTTATCAGGAGACGCAGTTTAGTAACCAGGATTTGATGGCTGCATTCCTGCACTTATAGAAAGCAATTCAATGTGGAAGCAATTCAAATAATCCAAGGATTCAGAATACGTTACTCCGATTGAGTAACGGAATACGTTACAAAAAACACATTTCTAGGCATGTGTTCTATATTCCGTAACGAAATACGTTTTGAAAGTGTCCTTCCCAACACTGCGCACACACACAGAACTGAAGTACACTCTTCTCCAGCCAACACAGTCTGAACCATGTCAAACCGGGTGTGACAACGACAATTACAAGGCACAGTGCAACAAGCGCCCCCTTTACCATGGGAGCCTGGTCAGTAGAGAAGGTGACGCCTGGTGTGTGTCGCCTAGGCAACAACGTGCTCCGCACCATCCACGGAGTGGGGGAGATGATGACTCAGATGGTTCTGAGCCGCGGCCACGTCCTCGCCCCCAGCCTCCCAGACACCCCCCCCTCCCTCCGAATCGGGTCGCCTCAACGCCTCAACGCCGACAACGAGGACGTCATGGTGATGGATACCAAGCTCAAAATCATTGAGGTTCTGCAGGTGGGGACAGCGCCCCCTCTGGTCAGGAGTGGCATTTGTTTTTATTTCATAACCTGGAGTTTAGTGTATTTCCTGGTGTTGGGTGGTTGCCAGGAACCGAGATGGTAGCTTCCTTTTAGAGGGATTTCCAGGTAATTCTAGAATGTTGCGTTTCTGTGGTTTCTCCCTGTAGTTCATCCTGAGTGTACGTCTAGACTACAGGATCACCTACCTGTTGTCCATCTATAAGAAGGAGTTTGGAGACAGGAGTGTGATGGACAGCTCTCTCTCTGTGGCCGACTACCCCACCATGTCAGGTGAGCCCCTCCAGCCTGGCCTGTACAGCTCTGACTGACTGCTCCGTCTCACTGGCTCATAGACTGCTTTCCGACTTGCTGACTCACTGCCTGCCACGTGTGACGCGCTTGTTTGCAGTTCCCGAGCCCGACATAGATGAGATTGCAGCTAAGGCAGAGGCCATGTTTGCCGGCAGGTAGGTCGTCCCATCAGCCCACCTGCTTCTTAATTAAATACACATTCAATAAGCACCTACTTTTGACATGAAACACTGTATTTGTGTGTGTGTGTTTGCACATACGCGTGTGTGTGTATGTGTGTGTGTGTGTGTGTAGTTGCGGTACTGAGCCCAGTGCTGTGGAGCTGGATGATGAGGGAGGCCGGACGTTTCTCCGGGTTCTGATCCATCTGATCATGCAGGATTACCCCCCGCTGGTGTCTGGCTCTCTGCAGATCATCTTCAAACACTTCAGCCAGCGGGACGAGGTCTTGCAGGCCTTCAAACAGGTAACCTGGCCTTTTGACATGCAACCTGGCCTTCAAACAGGTAACCAGGCCTTTAGACAGGTATCCAGGCCTTTAGACAGGTATCCAGGCCTTTATACAGGTATCCAGGCCTTCAAACAGGGAACCAGGCCTTTAAACAGGGAACCAGGCGTTCAAACAGGGAACCAGGCCTTCAAACAGGGAACCAGGCCTTCAAACAGGGAACCAGGCTTTCAAGCAGGTGGGCACGTTGACTGTGCGTGTGTTTGTGTGTGCGCTCACTGAGCAGGTCCAGTTGCTGGTGTCGGAGGAGGATGTGAAGAACTACAAGCAGATCAAGGCTGACCTGGACCAGCTGCGGCTGACGGTGGAGAAGTCTGAGTTGTGGGTGGAGAAGAGCGGAGGCTACGGTGCCGAGGACCTGGGAGAGGGCCAGAGCAAGGAGCAGAACATGGAGGTACCCCGACCCTGACCCCCCCCCCCCCGACCTTTAACCTTGAACCAGGACCTCGGCCCCCGCCTCCTGACCTGTTCTGTTCAGCCAACCAAAGTTAAGGTGGGTTTCTGTGTGTGAATGTGTGTGTGTGGTGTGGACTTGCTGGTTGCTAGGAGGTGGGGATCCTCAGCCCAGTGCAGGATGGGAACGTGAAGCCTCAGATAGACAGCAACAAAGACAACAACTACACCATCGTCAAGAATGTGAGCACCCCTCCCCTCCCCCTCCTCTAATCCTCTTCATACCTCCACCCATGGATCTGTCTTCTGAAACAGTCTGGTGAAAGGAATTGTTAACGTGTGCGTGTGTGTGTCAGATCCTGCTCCGCCTCAGTAAGCTGTGCTACCACAGCAAGAAGAGCCGTGTGCAGCAGCAGAGGCTGCTGAAGAACATGGGAGCCCACACCGTGGTCCTGGACCTGCTGCAGATCCCCTACGAGAAGGTCTGAGCGCTCCCCCTCCACCTGGCTGCAGGACTGGCTCACATCTGCTGGGGAGTCCCACCTCATCCTACATCTCTAATGCTCTTGCTCGCTTGTCTCTCTGTCTCTCTCTCGCGTGCGCGCGCTCTCTCTCTCTCCTCAGAGTGATGAGAAGATGAATGAGGTCATGACCCTGGCCCACGTGTTCCTCCAGAACTTCTCCAAAGGGAACTCCCAGAACCAGGCTCTGCTGCATAAACATCTCAACCTGTTCCTCACTCCAGGGGTACGCCCAGGACAATCACTCACTCACTCACTCACTCACTCACTCACACCCACACTCTGTCTGTCTCTCTGTCTCTCTCTCTCTCCCTCCATTCTTTCATTCTGTCGTCCTTCCTTCCAGCTGTTGGAAGCAGAAACCATGCGTCATATCTTCATGAACAACTACTACCTGTGCAATGAGATCAGTGAGCGGGTGGTCCACCACTTCGTCCACTGCATCGAGACCCACGGTCGGCACGTCCAGTACCTGCGCTTCCTGCAGACCATCGTCAAGGCGGACGGGAAGTACGTGAAGAAGTGTCAGGACAAGGTCATGACGGAGGTGAGGAAGGACGGGCTCACTCCCTCGCAACACGGGCAGCACACACACACCCTCACACAGTCCTGGCTGACCTGCTGTGTGTGACTGTGTGTGTGACTGTGTGTGAGACTCTGTGTGAGACTCTGTGTGTGTGTGTGACCGTGTGTGACTGTGTGTGTGTGAGACTCTGTGTGAGACTGGGTGTGTGACTGTGTGTGTGACTGTGTGTGTGACTGTGTGTGAGACTCTGTGTGTGTGTGACCATGTGTGACTGTGTGTGACCATGTGTGTGACCGTGTGTGAGACTCTCTGTGTGTGTGACTGTGTGTGAGACTCTCTGTGTGTGTGTGTGACCATGTGTGACTGTGTGTGACCGTGTGTGTGTGTGTGTGGCCCCCAGCTGGTGAACGGCGGCGAGGACGTCCTGGTGTTCTACAACGACCGCTCGTCCTTCCCGGTGCTGCTCCAGATGATGTGCTGTGAGCGTGAGCGTGCGGACGAGGGCGGGGCCCTGGCCTACCACAACCAGCTGGTGGAGCTCCTGGCAGCCTGCACCGAGGGCAAGAACGTCTACACCGAGCTCAAGTGCAACTCCCTGCTTCCCCTCGACGACATCGTCAAGGTGGTCACTCACGACAACTGCATTCCAGAGGTAACGGGGGAGTGAGGGTGTTTCCGTGGTGACGCATGGGGGGGTGGGGGTGGAAGGGTGCTGTGCAATGTACGTCGTCGTGTGGAGGAACACGAGGAACGTTACAGGCCCGCCAATCAAAGGTCTGCATTGTTCTTGGCTGCAGGTGAAGACGTCCTACGTGAACTTTGTGAACCACTGCTACGTGGACACGGAGGTGGAGATGAAGGAGATCTACACCAGCAAGCACATCTGGAAGCTGTTTGAGAACTTCCTGGTTGATATGGCCAGGGTAAGACCACAACAGCTTGGTGTATGTCGCCTCTCCACCACACCTGAGAGAGACTCCTCCTTCATTGTTCTTCCTCTTCTTTGTCCCCTCCCCCTTCTTCCTCCTCCTGTTTTTTGCCGTCCCAGGTGTGCAACACCACCACGGACCGTAACCATGCCGACAAAGCCCTGGAAAAGTATGTGACGGAGACAGTGATGGCCATCGTCAAGGGCTTCTTCAGCTCACAGTTCTCCGTCAACAACTCCAACCTGCAGGTAGGCTTGCTTACATCCACCGCACAGTCCTTGGTGGCCTACCTGCCCTGGCACAGCCGTCCCAGAAGGCAGCCCTGGCACAGCCGTCCCAGAAGGCATCCCTGGCACAGCCGTCCCAGAAGGCAGCCCTGGCACAGCCATTCCAGAAGGCATCCCTGGCACAGCCGTCCCAAAAGGCAGTCCTGGCACAGCCGTCCCAGAAGGCAGCCCTGGCACAGCCGTCCCAGAAGGCATCCCTGGCACAGCCGTCCCAGAAGGCATCCCTGGCACAGCCGGGGGAGGAATAGTAACAGTCAGGTCCATAGTTCCTCACCTGTTCTTGCTCCTCTTCTCCCTTTTGTCTTTCATGTCAGACCCACCAGCCCATCTTCATCCAGCTGCTGCAGTCATCCTTCAGGCTGTATAACTGCTCCTGGATCGAGTCCTCCCCCAAGAGCAACATTGAGACTTGCATCAAAACCCTGGCGGACGTGGGTGAGCTCCGCCCCCAGAACCACTAATACCACTGAACCCCAACTCCCACACCTAGAGCCTTGTTCCAACGCAGTAAAACCAATTCGATATTTGAAGTACAAAGACAAAAGTTTTGAAGTGACGGTGGTGTATTTGATTTGACTCGTTACTGACAATTATGGAATTGATCTGTTACTGTTAGGGCGGGTGCAACATATCTAGTACACAGAAGGATAGCTTGTTATCGATAAGTAATAAAAGACCCAGGTCTGGAATGTTCTCAGACGCTTTTCTGCGATGGAAAAGCGGCTTCAAACAACCATGGGTTGGATGTGGGGTGTCTAACAGCTGAGTGTTTGCGTCTGTCGCCCCCTGGTGTCCAGCCAAGGCGCGGGCCATCGCCATCCCCGTGGACCTGGACAGCCAGGTGAACACGCTGTCCCTGAAGGCCCACACCAACATGGTGCAGCGGGCTGCCAAGGACTGGAGGATCTCCGCTCGCACTCGCCAACGCAAGGAGCCACTGGGGGTGCCTGACTACAAGAGCATCATCGAGAAGCTGCAGGTGAACACACACACACACACACACCGGTCCACGGGGGTATGGGGACAGGGTTTCCCGCAGCACTTTGCTGTTCAGGCGGCCGTCTTAGCAACACACGCCTGCCGCCTTAACTACGTTGTCAAAAAACTGTTTTCTCCGCCGGTTTTCTCCCTTTCATTCCAACGGCAGTCTCCCTTCTCTAGAGAACTTTGTTTTTGGAGGAGAACTTCATTTTGGGAGGAGAATAACCCCCCCCCCCACCGCCGGTCCATTAGCAAATCTCACCATACCACCTTGACTAACACATTTTTCTGCGGGAAACCCCGGGTGTGTGTTAATATTGGTGTGTTGATCCTCTCCAGGGTGTGTGTTAATAGTGGCGTGTTGCGATCTTTCCCCGGGTGTGTGTTAATAGTGGTGTGTTGTAATCTCTCCCAGGGTGTGGTCGCTTGTCTGGAGGAACAGTTCAGCCCGCGGGTGCAGGCGGAGTCCTCGGTTCTGGTGGATGTTCTGCACAGTCCCGAGCTGCTGTTCCCCGAGGCCTCGCGCATCCGCTGCCAGAGCGGGGCCTTCATGTCCAAGTGAGTGTGGCTTCTGCTCCCTGTGTCCTGGCAGTGGCCTGGCAGATCCCCTCGGTGACGTTTGTCCCCCTCCTCCGGACCCCGCCCCCAGGTTAATCAGACACACCCAGAAGCTGATGGACAAGGAAGAGAAGCTAAGCATTAAGATCTTGAAGACCCTCCGCGAGATGCTGGACAAGAAGGAGGCCTTCGAGGAACCAGTGAGTACCAGTGGGGGGGGGGGGGGGGGGGGGGGGGGGAAAGAGTGTGTGTGTGGGAAAAGCCAAGAGGCCATCCACAGTCTTGGGTTGGAGTCTTTGCAGTTTCTCTGGGCTGTTAGCAGTCTCACATCCTCCATCTCTCTCCTTCTGGCGTTCTGCCGCCCCTGTGTGGCGTCTCCCCCCCTGCTCTCTCATCTCCGTTTCTCGAACCCCTCTCTTTGTTCTCCTCTCCTCGCCCTTCTGCTCCTCTCCCCTGCAGTCCCTTTCTCTGTTCCTCTCTTCTACGTTTCTCTGTCTTCTCCCTCTCCTCCTTCCTCTCCTCCATCCTCCTCGGCTCCTGTCCTCCCTCTTCTCTCCTCTCTAGTCCTCTCCTTTCTCCTCCTCTCTAGTCCTCTCCTCTCTCTCTCCTCTCTAGTCCTCTCCTCTCTAGTCCTCTCCTCTATCCTCCTCTCTCCTCTCGCTGTGGGCTCCCGTCCCAGACTCTCCCTCATCAGTATGCTGACGGTCTTCTCGTCCGGCGCTGCTGTTACATAAGGCCCAGAGGCACCCGAGGACATGGGGGGGGGGCTAACACAGAACAAACAATTCTGTACCGCAGTGAGCGGGGGGCACGAGTGTCTCTCTCTCTCTCTCTCTTTCTCTCTCACTCCCTGTCTCTCTCTCTCTCTCTCTCTCTCTCTCTCTTCTCTCTCACTCC